>NC_080785.1:163208422-163534422 GCF_028018385.1 Neofelis nebulosa
CAAGTTTGTTCTCTGTATATGAGTCTCTTAGGGTTTGCCTCCCTCTTTATCTTATTTTTCTTCTCGTCTCCTATGTTCATCTGTGTTGTGTTTCTTAAGTTCCACATGAGTGAAATCATATATTTTATTTTTTAAAATACTTATTTTGAGAGAACAAGCATGTATGTCTGTGCAAGCTGCAGGGGGGAGAGAGAGAGAGAGAGAGAGAGAGAGAGAGAGAGAGAAACCCAAGCAGGCTGTCACCGTGACCCTGGGATGGTGACCTGAGTTGAAATCGAGATTTGGACACTCAACCGACTGAGCCACCCAGGTGCCCTCCTTTAATAAATTTTTATTTAATTTTATACAGCTAGCACTAATGTAAATATTTTGATTTTGCATATTTAAAATAATGAACATTTAAAAAATTAAGGATGATATACTATAAAATAATATTAAAATAACAAGGTGTACCATGACTTTGCCATAACTTAAGTATGTATTCCTATAAAGATGTTTATTTATGGGGTGCCTGGGTGGCTCAGTGAGTTAAGTGTCCTTCAGCTCAGGTCATGATCTCATGGTTCACGGGTTTGAGCCCCGTGTCAGGCTCTGTGCTGACAGCTCAGAGCCTGGAGCCTGTTTCCGATTCTATGTCTCCCTCTCTCTGCCCCTCCCCCACTTGCACTCTGACTCTCTCTCTCTCTCAAAAGTAAATAAACATTAAAAATTTTTTAAAAAGATGTTTATGTAGATGATTTCTTTCCTCTATTTCACTATACTGAAGGCTCCCAGTGGGGATTTGAGCAAATCCTACTACCAGCCTTGAGATTATATTCTCAAGGTGTCCTTCCTTGTCTCTCTGGCTTACTCTCAGCTTCCCTTCTAGACATCAGGACTTGTCCATAACTAAAACCAAAAGTGATAGGAAAAGTCGTTGCAAGACCCCATACTGCTTGGTGCTTTTCATCTATTCATTTTTCATCCGCACAATAAATAACATTTATGTATTTTTTTTAAGCAGTTGCCATTATAAACATGAGAAAATTGAATCTGCTCAGAGAGGTCCAGGGGCTTTCCCATGTCACAGATCCATGTTACAATTGGGGGATTCATGATTAAGCCAAGGAGTGTCTGGGTTCAAGTCTTATTCCTAACATGGTTGATGGTTGTTTGTTTGTTTTATGATCCCTTGTCTTTCTTTGCTCAGGACCTCAATTTGCTAAACAAAGGGCTCAGTTTACATGGACTCACTGTACCATTCAACTGTACACATCTTGTGATTCTACAGTATATTTGAGGTACTGTTACAGAAATTCTTTCAGCTCATTACTTCATAAGAATGGTAGGCAGATGCTTAGACACTGTCAGCCCATGACAATTCTTTATTGCCTCTTTTGTGGGCATCAGGATTCAATTTCTCAGGAATCTGGATAAGGCAAATGAGACAGGAGAGGCTTGGAGCTGCTCCTGTGTTGGTCCACATGGGACTCCTCCCCTGGAGCAGGCACTAAGGTGACCAAACAAGGAATAATAGGAAGGGCGGGGGGGGGGGGGGGGTGTCTGATCTATGGCTTACTCTTAAATTTTTCTTTATTTTAATTGAGATATAACTGAGATATAACATTGTAATAGTTCTAGGAATACAACATAATGGCTTGACATATGTAAATATTGCAAAAATGATTACCAAAATAAGTTCCAATAACATCCATCCTCACACATGGTTACACATTTTTTTTTCTTGTGATGAGAACTTTAAAGATAACATTTTTATATTATCTATGATATAAATGAAAGACCTGGATTAAGGCAAAAATAGGAGGGATCTTTGCTACTGGATAAACAGGGTTAATTTCCATTTCCAGAAACTGCAGTAAGAAAGGAAAAATTATGGGAGAGAAAGACACTGATGGGATATGCATTAAGGAAGTAAATAAAAGGGGAAATGGATCTATCTATGAATCTAAGCACAGAGCTTCACTATAATGACTTCCATGGACAATTGAAAAATTTTAGGAATTAATTATCCCCTTTCTTTTTATTCATTATGTGTTCAAAGAGTGTTAAGCAGAAAAGATCACGTATGTATATTTTATCTTTATTTTTTGCTATTTATTTTTAAATTTTTTAAATTTAATTTATTTTTTAAATTTACATCCAAGTTAGTTAGCACATAGTACAACAATGATTTCAGGAGTAGATTCCTTAATGCCCCTTACCCATTTAGCCAATCACCCCTCCCACAACCCTCCAGCAACCCTCTGTTTGTTCTCTATATTTAAGAGTCTCTTATGTTTTGGCCCTCTCCCTGTTTTTAAATTATTTTTGCTTCCCTTTCCTTATGTTCATCTGTTTTGTCTTTTATTTTTTTATTAAAAAAATTTTTTTTTTTTTTTAAATTTTTTTTTTTCAACATTTTTTATTTTTTTTTTATTTTTGGGACAGAGAGAGACAGAGCATGAACGGGGGAGGGGCAGAGAGAGAGGGAGACACAGAATCGGAAACAGGCTCCAGGCTCCGAGCCATCAGCCCAGAGCCTGACGCGGGGCTCGAACTCACGGACCGCGAGATCGTGACCTGGCTGAAGTCGGACGCTTAACCGACTGCGCCACCCAGGCGCCCCTAAAAAATTTTTTTAAAAATATTTATTTATTTTTGAGACAGAGAGAGACAGAGGATGAGCAGGGGAGCGTCAGAGAGAGAGGGAGACACAGAATCCGAAACAGGCTCCAGGCTCTGAGCAGTCAGCACAGAGCCCGACGCGGGGCTTGAACTCACGGACCGCGAGATCATGACCTGAGCCGAAGTCGGACGCCCAACCGACTGAGCCACCCAGGCGCCCCTGTTTTGTCTCTTAAAGTCCTCATATGAGTGAAGTCATATGACTTTTGTCTTCCTCTGACTGACTAATTTCACTTAGCATAATACCCTCTAGTTCCATCCACGTAGTTACAAATGTCAAGATTTAATTCTTTTTGATTGCTGAGTAATACTCCATTGTATATATATATTATATATATATATATATATATAATATATATATATACCACATCTTTTTTTTTTTAATTTTTTTTCAACGTTTTTTATTTATTTTTGGGACAGAGAGAGACAGAGCATGAACGGGGGAGGGGCAGAGAGAGAGGGAGACACAGAATCGGAAACAGGCTCCAGGCTCCGAGCCATCAGCCCAGAGCCTGACGCGGGGCTCGAACTCACGGACCGCGAGATCGTGACCTGGCTGAAGTCGGATGCTTAACTGACTGCGCCACCCAGGCGCCCCTATACCACATCTTCTTTATCCATTCATCCATGGATGGACATTTGGGCTCTTTCCATACTTTGGCTATTGTTGATAGCACTGCTATAAACATGGGGGTGCATGTGCCCCTTCAAAACAGCATACCCGTATCCCTTGGATAAATAGCTAGTAGTGCAATAGCTGGATCAAAGGGTAGTTCTATTTTTAATTTTTTGAGGAACCTCCATACAGTTTTCCAGAGTGGCTGCACCAGTTTGCATTCCCACCAGTAGTGCAAAAAATACCCTCTTTCTCCGCATCCTCGCCAACGTCTGTTGTTGCCTGAGTTGTTAATGTTAGCCATTCTGACAGGTATGAGGTGGTATCTCATTTGTGGTTTTGATTTGTATTTCCCTGATGATGAGTGATGTTGAACATCTTTTCATGTGTCTGTTAGCCATCTGGATGTCTTCTTTCAAAAAGTGTCTGTTCATGTCTTTTGCCCATTTCTTCACTGGGTCATTTGTTTTTTGGGGTGTTGTGTTGGTAAGTTCTTTATAGATTTTGGATACTAACCCTTTATCCGATATGTCATTTGCAAATATCTTCTTCCATTCCATTGGTTGCCTTTTAGTTTTGTTCATGATTTCCTTCACTGTGCAGAAGCTTTTTATTTTGATGAGGTCCTCATAGTTCATTTTTACTTTTGTTTCCCTTGCCTCTGGAGGTGTAAGTAAGATTGCTGTGGCCAAGGTCAAAGAGGTTTTTACCTGCTTTCTCCTCGAGAATTTTGATGGCTTCCTGTCTTATGTTTAGGTCTTTCATCCATTTTGAGTTTATTTTTGTGTATGGTGCAAGAAAGTGGTCCAAGTTCATTTTTCTGCATGTCGCTGTCCAGTTTTCCCAGCACCACTTGCTGAAGAGACTGTCTTTTTTCCATTGGGTATTCTTTCCTGCTTTGTCAAAGATTAGTTGGCCATACATTTGTGGGTCCATTTCAGGGTTCTCTATTCTGTTCCATTGATCTGAGGGTCTGTTCTTGTGCCAGTACCATACTGTCTTGATGAATACAGCTTTGTAGTATAGCTTGAAGTCTGGGATTGTGTTGCCTCCTGCTTTGGTTTTCTTTTTCAAGATTGCTTTGGCTATTTGGGGTCATTTGTGGTTCCATAAAAATTTTAGGATTGTTTGTTCTAGCTCTGTGAAGAATGCTGGTGTAATTTTGATACGTATTGCATTGAATATGTAGATTGCTTTTGGTAGTATCAACGTTTTAACAATATTTGTTCTTCCTATCCAGGAGCATGGAATATTTTTCCTTTTTTTGTGTCTTCTTCAATTTGTCATAAGCTTTCTATAGTTTAAGTGTATAGATTTTTCACCTCTTTGGTTAGACTTATTCCTACGTATTTTATGGTTTTTGGTGCAATGGTAAATGGGATCGATTCCTTGATTTCTCTTTCTGTTGCTTCATTGTTGGTGTATAGGAATGCAACTGATTTCTAATTTTAGTATATGTGTTGCCGAGGCGAGCACGGAATGCAACTGATTTCTGTGCATTGATTTTATATCCTGCAACTTTGCTGAATTCATGGATCAGTTCTAGCAGATTTTTGGTGGAATCTTTTGGGTTTTCCATATAGAGTATCACGTCATCTGCGAAAAGTGAAAGTTTGACCTCCTCCTGGCTGATTTGGATGCCTTTTATTTCCTTGTGTTGTCTGATTACTGAGGCTAAGACTTCCAATATAATGTTGAATAACAGTGGTGAGAGGGACATCCCTGTCTTGTTCCTGACCTTAGAGGGGAAGCTCTCAGTTTTTCCCCATTGAGGATGATATTAGCGTTGGGTATTTCATTTATGGTTTTATAATCTTGAGGTATGATCCTTCTATCCCTACTTTCTTAAGGGTTTTTTTTTATCAAGAAAAGATGCTGTATTTTGTCAAATTCTTTCTCTGCATCTATTGAGAGGATCATGTGGTTCTTGTCCTTTCTTTTATTGATTTGATGAATCACATTGTTTTGTGGATATTGAACCAGCCCTGCATCCCAGGGTATAAATCCCACTTGGTCATGGTGAATAATTTTTTTTTTTAATGTATTGTTGAATCTGGTTGGCTAATATCTTGTTGAGGAGTTTTGCATCCATGTTCATCAGTGAAATTGCTCTATAGTTCTCCTTTTAGTGGGGTCTTTGGTTTTGGAATCAAGGTAATGCTGGCTTCATAGAAAGAGTTGGAAGTTTTCCTTCCATTTCTATTTTTTGGAACAGCTTCAAGAGAATAGGTGTGAACTCTTCCTTAAACGTTTGGTAGAATTCCCCTGGAAAGCCATCTGGTCCTGGACTCTGTTTTTGGGAGAGATTTTTGATTACTAATTAGATTTCTTTACTGGTTATGGGTCTGTTCAAATTTTCTATTTCTTCCTATTTCAGTTTTGGTAGTTTATATGTTTCTAGGAATTTGTCCATTTCTTCCAGATGGCCCATTTTAATGGCATATAATGGGTCATAATATTCTCTTATTACTGTTTGTATTTCTGCAGTGTTGGTTGTGATCTCTCCTCTTTCATTCTTGATTTTACTTATTTGGGGCCTTTCCTTTTTCTTTTGAACAAACTGGCTAGGGGTTTATCAATTTTATTAATTCTTTCAAAGAACAAGCTTTTGGTTTCATTAGTCTGTTCTACTTTTTTTTTTTTTTTTGATAGCATTGATTTCTGCTCTAATCTTTATTATTTCCTGTCTTCTGCTGGTTTGGGGGTTTATTTGCTGTTCTTTTTCCAGCTCTTTAGGTGTAAGTTTAGGTTGTGTATCTGAGACCTTTCTTCCTTCTTAGGAAGGTCTGGATTGCTATGTACTTCCCTCTTATGCAGCCTTTGCTACATCCTAGAGGTTTTGGACTGTGATGTTATCATTTTCATTGGCCTCCATGTACTTTTTATTTTCCTCTTTAACTTCTTGGTTAGCCCATTCATTCTTTAGTAGAATGTTCTTGAGTCTCCAAGCATTTGTTATCTTTCCAAATTTTTTCTTGTGGTTGATTTCGAGTTTCATAGCGTCGTGGTCTGAAAATATGCATGGTATCATCTCAATCTTTTTATACTTGTGTAGGGTTGATTTGTGTCCTGGTATGTGATCTATTCTGGAGAATGTTCCATGTGCACTGCAGAAGAATGTATATTCTGCTGCTTTAGTATGAAATGTTCTGAATATATCTGTTAAGTCCTTTTGGTCCAGTGTGTCATTCAAAGCCATTGTTTCCTTGTTGATTTTCTGTTTAGATGATCTGTCCATTGTTGTAAGTGGGGTGTTGAAGTCCCCCACTATTATGGTATTATTATCAATGAGTTTCTTTATGTTTGTGATACATTTATTTATATATTTGGGTGCTTCATACTTGGAGCATAAATGTTTACAATTGTTAGGTCTTCTTGGTGGATAGACCCCTTAATTATTTTAAATTTTTTTTTTAACGTTTATTTATTTTTGGGACAGAGAGAGACAGAGCATGAATGGGGGAGGGGCAGAGAGAGAGGGAGACACAGAATCGGAAGCAGGCTCCAGGCTCTGAGCCATCAGCCCAGAGCCCGACGCGGGGCTCGAACTCACGAACCGCGAGATCGTGACCTGAGCCGAAGTCGGACGCTCAACCGACTGAGCCACCCAGGTGCCCCGACCCCTTAATTATGATATAATGTCCTTCCTCATCTCTTGTTACAGTCTTTATTTTAAAGTCTAGATTGTCTGATATAAGTATGGCTATTTTGGCTTTCTTTTGTCTACCATTAGCATGATAGATGGTTCTCCATCCCCTTACTTTCAATCTGAAGGTGTCTTTAGGTCTAAAGTGGGTCTCTTGTAAACAGCATATAGATGGATCTTGTTTTCTTATCCATTCTGTTACCCTATGTCTTTTGATTGGATCATTTAGTCCATTGATGGTAAGAGTGAGTACTGAAAGATATGAGTTTATTGCCATTATGTTGCTTGTAGAGTTGGAATTTCTGGTGGTGTTCTCTGGTCCTTTCTAGTCTTTCCTGCTTTTGGTCTTTTTTTTTTTTTTTTTTTTTTTTTGGTTTGTTTCATCTTTTCTCCCCTCAGAGAGTCCCTCTTAAAATTTCTTGCAGGGCTGGTTTAGTGGTCATGAACTCCTTTAATTTTTGTTTGTCTGCAAAACTTTTTATCTCTCCTTCTATTTTGAATGACAACCTTGCTGGATGAAGAATTCTTGGCTCCATATTTTTCCAATTCAGCACACTGAATATATCCTGCCACCCCTTTCTGGCCTGCCAAGTTTCTGTGGACACGACTGCTGCAAACCTGATTTGTCTTCCCTTGTAGGTTAAGGACTTTTTTTTTCCCCTTACTGCTTTCATGATTCTTTCCTTGCTTGAGTATTTTGTGAATTTGACTATGATATGCCTTGCTGATGGTTGGTTTTTGTTGAATCTTATGGGAGTCCTCTGTGCTTCCTGGATTTTGATGTCTATGTCTTTCCCCAGGTTAGGAAAGTTTTCTGTATGATTTACTCACATAACCCTTCTACCCCTTTTTCCCTCTCTTCATCTTCTGGGACCCCTACGATTCTGATGTTGTTCATAATCATTTTTAATGAGTCACTGATTTCTCTGAATCTTAAATGGTGCTCTTTTGCCTTAGTCTCCCTCTTTTTTTCTGCTTCATTATTCTCCCTAAGTTTGTCCTCTATATCGCTGGTTTGCTGCTCTGCCTTATCCATCCTTGCCAGTGTGGCATCCATTGGAGTTACAGCTCAGTTCTAGCATTTTTTATTTCATCCTGACTAGCTTTTACTTCTTTTATCTCTGCAGAAAAGGATTCTAATCTGTTTTTGACTCCAGCTAGTATTCTTATTATTGTGATTCTAAATTCTGGTTCAGACATCTTGCTTTTATCTATGTTGATTAATTCCCTATCTGCCATTTCTTCCTGCTCTTTCTTTTGGGGTGAATTCCTTCATTTCGTCATTTTGAAGGAAGAAAAGGAACTAATAAGGTAAAAAAACTAAAATTAAAAAATTAAAAACACACACACAGAAAAAATCAAATAAATGTTACTAGATCCTGGGTGGTTTTGGTCTGGTTATTGGAAGGAGCTTGATAGATTAGAGAAAAAAGGGGGAAAAACAGAAACAAAAAGAAAAACAAGAAAAAAAAGGAAAACATTTGAAAATTTGAGAAAATGAATACAATAAAATAGAATAAAATGAAATGATGGAAGTAAAATAGAATTTGAAAATTTACAAAAAAGTAAAAAATATGTAGAAAAAATAAAGAAAATATTTTAATAAAAATTGAAAATAAAAATAAATTTTTTCTCTTTCTGTATTCAAGAAAAAGAAATGAAAAGAAAAAAAGAAAATTGAATAGATAGACCAAGACTAAAATATGATTGAAATTACATCGTTTTCTCCTAAAAGTCACTATGAAGCATTTTATAGTCCGTAAACTAAGCAGGTGGAGAGACTTGTGGTTCCTGAAGAGCGAGGTTGGCCCTGTTGGGCGGGGCTTGGTGTAACGGCTCCGTTCTCCACTAGATGGCGCTGCTTAGTTTACTGGGGTGAATTGTGGCGCTCCTAGGTGTGTGCGCGCATGCGTGGGAGAGGTGAAATGGCGTCAGGCAGCTACCCAGGCTCTAGTACCGCAATTCTGTGTCTCCCCGAGCAGCAATCGCACGCCTGTCCTTTGTCTTCGGCTTCCATCCACTCCCCACTCTTTCCCTGTCCGTGACCAAGCCATCAGGCTGCAGGCGGCACCTCCCTGCTGAGTTTTATCTCAGATGCGGCTTTGTTTCCTGACCCCTTGCTTCTGAGGGGCTGTGGTTTTGTCCCGCTCACACCTTCTGGGGGAGGGTCTCACCGAGCAACGGCCGGTGCTGGCCGCACCCAGGACCGTTCGTGGGACTGTGCCGCCTCCGATGCCCAGAGACTGCGGCTGGGCGCCACCCCGCCCCGGAAAAAGCTCCCATGATCTGTAGCAGCAGCGTTTCAGGGATTATGGAAAATCGCCACACACATCTGGCACGAGGTTTCCCCTTAACGCCCTTATTCCAGCATCAGCAAATGTGGTTGTTCTCCGGTCTGCTGGCACCTTTGCCTGTGTGGGGGCCGCACAGCCTCTACCGGCTGTCCTCCCAGCAGGGGAACCGCCTCTCCCCATGTGGCCCGAAGCCCCCCGGACTCCACTCTGCTCCTGGGGATTCGCCCTTCCCACCAGAGCACCCCCAGGTATGGAACTGGAGAGTTTCAGACTCTGCGCTCCCCGTTTGTAGATTCGTAATGGCATTTAAACCCTCTCCTTTCTCCTTTCTCCCTTTTTAGTTCAGCCCCTGTGGCTGTTTCTACTTTTCCACTTTCTCTCCAGCTGCTTTGGGGGGGGGGGTGCTTTTCCCATACTCTCCCCCATCTCTGTCCTCTCTGCACAAGCAAAAACAACTCCCTGCCCTCTGCGGCTTCTCTCTCCCCCAGTTCACTTCTCCACGTGGTGTACCTGCTGAGTTCTGTGGTTCAGGTTGTGCAGATTGTTGTGTTAATCCTCAAATCAGTTTTCTAGGTGTGCAGGATGGTTCAATGTTGATCTGGCTGCATTTCATGAATACAAGATGCAAAAAAACCTTTCATGCTCTCTTTTATTTTTATTTATTAATTTTTTGGTGCAAAAAGGTGATTAAAAAATTCTTTTAATGTTTATTTAACTTTGAGAGAGAAAGAGTGTGAGCATGGGAGGGGCAGAGTGGGAGGGAGACAGAGGATCTGAAGCAGGCTCCAGGCTCTGTGCTGACAGCAGAGAGCCCGATGTGGGCTTGAACTCATGAACCATAATATCATGACCTGAACTGAAGTCGGATGCTTAACACTGGCTGAGCTACCCAGGTGCCCCAGAAGGTGATTTTATTAAAGCATGGAGACAGGACCTGTGGGCAGAAAGAGCTGCCCATGTGTGTTTATTTTAGAAATTACCAGTGAGGAAGAGGTAAGAAGCTTCTATAATTGTCATTTTTTTTTCTCCTGAATATAAAGATAATTAGATAAAACACACTCAAATGTTATCTTTTACATGTACCATGCCAAATATTTTGTATTTATTATTTTAAATCCCAACATTACCCTGAAAGTGTAATTATCCAGGTGTATTTGCTTCTATTTCCTTCTTTTTCTTCACCAGCCTTTCTGGGGGCTCGAATGTTCAGAGACCTCCATATCAGGCAGGGTTAGCTAATTAAGAGATACTTTCTCTTTAGGACTATGAGGATGCACATTTAACAATTTTATTTATTTGCATAAGACCCCTTATATATCATTCTCTCTCCCACTATTCTGTTTAAAAAAAAAAAAGGGGGGGGGGCGCCTGGGTGGCTCAGTCGGTTAAGCGGCCGACTTCGGCTCAGGTCACGATCTCTCGGTCCGTGAGTTCGAGCCCCGCGTCGGGCTCTGTGCTGACAGCTCAGAGCCTGGAGCCTGTTTCAGATTCTGTGTCTCCCTCTCTCTGACCTTCCCCCATTCATGCTCTGTCTCTCTCTGTCTCAAAAATAAATAAACGTTAAAAAAAAAAAAAGCTTCACTCTAGCTTCAGAGAGGAACATTTGAGAAAATTGCAGCAATGTATTTTCCCAGCATACTTATTTTTCTTTCTCCTGTAGGGTAAGAGTCAAGGAATTTGTGAAACATTTTAAATCCACCACTACCATGAGTAGCAAGTCACATATTCCAAATGAGACAACTGCAAGACTGTGGTCCCCCAGCAGCCTGGTTCCCTGAGTGTGGCACGGGACCCCTGTGCCCAGTGTCTGTTAACATCAATGACATATGCGCATCTGTCTAATTCGTGACAGATTCACACAAGCCTCCCTTTGATCTGGCAGCATTTTCTAAACTTGATTTCAGGCCCTGCAGATGTGCTCTGTTTTGATGTTAGTCAGTACACCCTACGAGGGAGCAGACAGGCATGGGAAACTGAAGATCAAGGCATTGACGAGTATAGAGCAACTTTCATGCCTAACCCGTTAAGGGAGACCTGAATCTGTGAGGTTCATTTCAAAAGGACTCAGGAGGCAAGACGAGGAGTGTTGATTGACCAAAGATGATACATGATATACAATGTTCATTTTTGGATAATGCTGAAAAACAGTTTATTGTTTGAACAAGTGATGAATGCAGGACTCAAGATGTATCCTGCCTTCTAAGAACACAACCCTCAGGGGACCACCTATTTAATTAGGGAGCGTTACTCTTTTATGGAAGTATTTTAGCCAATAAATGAAGACAGAACTAGAATGTCAGCTTTCTGTGACTCCCAGCGGATTAGTGGATCCAGACAATAGTTATTTCAAGAAGCAAGACAGTATATATCTAAAGACATACTTTAAAAGTTTGCACCCCCCCTAAAAAAACAATTGAGACTAAACCTAATTAGGCTTCTAGACTAGAGGTAGGCAGACTTTTTCAGTAAAGAGCCAGATGGTAAATATTTTATTTCAGTAAAGAGCCAGATGGTAAATATTTGTAAGCCTCTGTCACAAGTACTCAACTCAGAGGTAGCATACAAGCTACATGCATGAGGTATAAATGAATGGTTATGTTCCAATAAACCTTTATTTACTGTATCTTGTCCATAGGGCTGTATTTTCTCAAACTGTATTCCAGAGTACAACCTCAATGATTTTATTCTATTTTTTTTAACGTTTATTTATTTTTGAGACAGAGAGAGACAGAGCATGAATGGGGGAGGGTCAGAAAGAGGGAGACACAGAATCTGAAACAGACTCCAGGCTCTGAGCTGTCAGCACAGAGCCCGACGCAAGGCTCAAACTCACGGATCGCGAAATCATGACCTGAGCCGAAGTCGGACGCTTAACCGACTGAGCCACCCAGGCGCCCCATCAATGATTTTATTCTAGAATTATTTACTTGGAGGCATCTTAACAGGATTTTTCAGTCCTCTTTTCTATTCGTTAAGTACCTCTACTTGACAAAGAATTGATAGAATATAAGAACTTGGGACAAGATGGTGTGTGTGTGTGTGGGTAAGTGTTGAGGGAAATGCAAAGCAAGAAAGGGAGAGGAAAAGAGATGGGAGAGAGGGACGCAGGAGAAAAAGATAGATGTATTTAAGAAAGTTTCTCTTAAGTTTTGTTTTCTTGTCACCTCCATCTTTTCTATCAAACCCCTCAGGAACGTGAAATCAGGAAACTTCTCAGCTACTACAGAATTCCTCCTCCTGGGACTGTCAGAGGATCCACAACTGCAGCCCCTGCTATTCTGTGTGTTCCTGTCTATGTACCTGGTCTCTGTGTTCGGGAACCTACTCATCATCCTGGCCATTGTGTATGACTCCCACCTCCACACCCCCATGTACTTCTTCCTCTCCAACCTGTCTTTTGTTGACGTCTGTCTCACCTCCACTACCATCCCAAAGATGCTTGTGAACATCCAGACGCAGAGCAAATCCATCAGTTACACAGGCTGCCTCACCCAAATCTGCTTTGTCCTGACTTTTGCTGGATTAGAAAATGGAATTCTGGTAATGATGGCCTTTGATCGATTTGTGGCCATCTGTCACCCATTGAGGTACAAGGCCATCATGAACCCCAAGCTCTGTAGGCTGTTGGTTCTGCCATCTTTCCTCATTAGTGTTCTGGATGCCCTTCTCCACACTTTGATGGCACTGAGGCTGTCCTTCTGCACAGACCTGGAAATTCCCCACTTTTTCTGTGAATTAGCTCATGTCCTCAAGCTTGCCTGCTCTGATATCCTCATCAATAACATCCTTGTGTACTTAGTGACCAGCCTGTTGGGTGTTGTACCTCTCTCTGGGATAATTATCTCTTACACTCAAATTGTCTCCTCTGTTCTGAAAATCCCATCAGCTGGTGGAAAGTATAAGGCATTTTCCATCTGTGGGTCACACTTAATAGTTGTTTCCTTGTTCTATGGGACAGGTTTTGGGGTATACCTGAGTTCTGCAGCTACTCACTCCTCCCGGAAGAGTGCAATAGTATCAGTGATGTATACCGTGGTCACCCCCATGATGAACCCTTTTATCTATAGTCTGAGGAACAAGGACATGATGGGGGCTTTGAGGAAGCTCATCTCTAGAATATCAGCTTCCCATTAATGTGTCAGCTGCTTTGGGCTTACACACACTGCTGCAATTTGACAGAGAAATAATGTGCAATCCAGAAAGCCTGACCAACATTGAATATATGAAACCAGAGGTCAAGTGGTGAGGGTAAGAATTTTGGAATCAGACCAGCTGGGTTTGAATCCTACCTCTGCTGAAACATAGCCATGTGACCTTTGACAATTTATTTTAACTCTCTAAACTCGGTTTCCTCGTCCATAAAATTGGAATGATTATATTAGTTTATATTTGGAGGGGGTGTGAGATACTTCAACTCAATCAGTGAAGATGCATGCCTTCAACTAAAATAAAGCAAAATTCTCAACTCCAATAGGGTCAGATGATAAAAACAATTATCTTTCCTTACAAAAACTTCAGGGATGGGGCGCCTAGGTGGCTCAGTCTGTTAGGTGTCTGACTTCGGCTCAGGTCATGATCTCACTGCTTGTGAGTTTGAGCCCCGTTGAGTTCGAGTCCCGGGTCGGGCTCTGTGCTAACAGCTCGGAGCTTAAAGCCTGCTTCAGATTCTGTATCCGTTTGTCTGCCCCTGCCCTGCTCTCTCTCTCTCCCCCTCCTCAAATATAAAAATAAATAAATAGATAAAACTTCAGGGATATTGTAGGTCCAGGCAGAGAACCACAGGGCTGCATTTCACTCTGCCATGGGTTGGCTTTTGCCTACAGTCGTCTTCCTGGTGGTCCCTGATGCCTGCAACAGTGCAGAGACCTTTCAGACCCAGAAATGAAAACCAACAGCCTCTCCTTGGGTTTCTTTTCAACACAAACATAATCGTTCCAAGGAGACATCCAGAAGGCATTGTTTTTATCATGAGCCCAAATTGAGATAAGTGTCCTGTATTGGTGTCCTATTGCCATTGTAACACCTTACCACAAGCTTAGCAGCTTAAAACAACACGAATGAATTCTGTTGCTGTCTGAAACCAGCTACATGAGCTAAAGTCAAAGTGTTAGGTTCCTTCTGAAAGCTCTTTTGAGAAAAAGCTATCATTTAATTGGTACAGAATTTCTGCTTGGGATGATAAAAATGTTCAGGAGATGGATAGTGGTAATAGTCATACAACATTGTGAATATTCTTAATGCCATGGAATTGCACACTTAAAATGGCTGAAATAGTAAATTTCATGCTATACATTTTTTACTACTCCTCCTCCCCCCTAAAAAAATTCATTCCAATGTACCAAAGCGTTAAACACAAGAATCAGAGAGGTTAAATATTTCAGAAGATGATATAAGAAAATATTTTTATTACCACAGAGAAATTAAGCATTTCTTAAAAGAATGAGCACAATCCAAAAGGTAAAGACTAAGAAATTCAAGCATTTCGGGGCACCTGGGAGGCTCAGTTGGTTAAGCATCCTACTTCAGCTCAGGTCATGATCTCGCGGTTCGTGGGTTCAAGCCCCGTGTCGGGCCCTGTGCTGACAGCTCAGAGCCCGAAGCCTGCTTCAGATTCTTTGTCTCCCTCTCTCTCTGCCCCTCCCCAACTCACGCTCTGTCTCTGTCTCTCAAAAATAAATAAATGTTAAAAAAATGTTTAAAAAGAAATTCAAGCACTTTACAAATGAGCCACTAAAGCAAGTGACTCATTAAATGAAAATTCAGAAATGTTCTTTCAATATCACAAGAATAAAAAAACAGGGAAAATAAACTTCCCCGAAATATTTCCTGATGAGATCTTGCTCACCCTGCCAGTATCAATATGATTTTAATAGCACAGACACACCTATTAATATGTTCCAGCACAATAAAAAATCAATCCTTTTCTTCCCTCCCCTGGTAACCACATTCTACTTTCTGTCTTTATGAATTTGCCTCTTCAAGTTACCTTAAACTAAAATTATACAATATTTGTCCTTTTTTTTTTTTTTAAAATTTTTTTTTTCAACGTTTTTTATTTATTTTTGGGACAGAGAGAGACAGAGCATGAATGGGGGAGGGGCAGAGAGAGAGGGAGACACAGAATCGGAAACAGGCTCCAGGCTCCGAGCCATCGGCCCAGAGCCTGACGCGGGGCTCGAACTCACGGACCGCGAGATCGTGACCTGGCTGAAGTCGGACGCTTAACCGACTGCGCCACCCAGGTGCCCCTATTTGTCCTTTTTTATCTGGCTCATTTCACTAATGTTTTCAGGGTTCATCCGTATTGTAGCACCTGTCAGGATTTCATTCCTTCTTATGGCTGAATTATGTATATATGGTTCACACCTACAATTCTCAGGCTTCCTGATATCATTGATTACATACAGATGCCATTGGTTCTATCTTAAAATTTTTTTTAAATGTTTTTTCATTTTTGAGAGACAGAGACAGATTGTGAGCAGGGGAGGGACAGGGAGAGAGGGAGACAGAGAATCTGAAACAGGCTCCAGACTCCAAGCTGTCAGCACAGAGCCCCATGCGGGGCTTGAACTCACAAACTGTGAGATCATGACCTGAGCCAAAGTGGACCCTTAACCAACTGAGCCACCTAGGTGCCCCCATTGGTTCTATCTTTAAAAAAAGGAAGACTGGAACTCAGCCGAGGAGGGCATGTCCACATTTGCAAGCTCTGTGATATAGATGTGAGCAGAAACAGAGAAATGAGTGGTGAACACCTAGACTCATAAGATCAACCATCTGGAATTCCTCATTTCTATTGTTTTAGTTTTAAGAGAATTTGCACTGCCTTGGGATCAGAATGACAATATAATTGTTTGGCTAATGAAGAGCTTTGGGTATTGATCCTCCAGAGGCACAGAGACTATAAATTGTGACATCCTCACTCAACAGCCCTGCCCCAGTAAAGACGCAGCATACCTGTGTCTCATCCCAGCAATGATCCCTTTCGCCCAGGGGCCTGGTGCTTCACTTGGTCCCTTTCCTCTTCCTATGGATAGAGCTCTGGTCTCTATCATTCAACACCTAGCAGAGACGACCTGCATTATTCCACAGTGATGTCACCTAGGTAAACCGATGTCCCATAGTATTTGGAAATGAGGGCCTGTATTTTACTACGTTTATCCAGCAGAAACTTTGAGAAGAGTACATACATAAAAGGATTAAAATCAAGATATCTGTTTGCCTCCTTCCTGTCTTCTATCTCGTTGACATGTTCCCTTGTATCTTTCCTCCAATCCCCAAATAGTTATCATTCTGCCAGTCCCCTATTCTCTCTCTATAAGGAAATACTATTTTCCTTCTCAGTAAGAACATGTTCATTTGCAAATACGGTGATTGTTACCAAGAGGTAGCTTGGGCATTTTCCCTCTAACTTTTAATTCCTTATTTCTTTGCCAGGCTGTGAGGTCTCTGTGGAAGGAGCTGGAGATCCAGATAGACTTATCAGTCTGATTACCTGTTTCTTGTAATAAAGCTATCAAATGGTTTTGTATTTTATTTTACTTTTATTTATTTTTTTTAACATTTATTCATTTTTGAGAGACAGAGAAAGAGCATGAGCGGGGAAGGATCAGAGAGAGAAGGAGACACAGAATCCAAAGCAGGCTTCAGGCTCTGAGTTGTCAGCACAGAGCCCAATGTGGAGCTTGAATTCATGAATTGTGAGATCACGACCTGAGCCAAAGTCAGATGCTTAACCAACTGAGCCACCCAGGTGCCCCCAAATGTTTCAAATGATCAAAACAGAATGAGTAGTGTAATTTTAAAAATGACGACTCCTCAACTCTTTCCAGAATTAACAAATGTTTACTCGTTGCTTTACTAACTTTAAATCTTTCTTCAAAATAACAAAATAATATGCATAAAGAAGGCATCTCTCCATTTAAGTCTTTCCTTTCCCAACATGGTGCTTGCATTTGGTGATACTCCTGCTTGCCCAGGAATCAACATTTCATTGCCTTGTTACCACATCATTTCCATCAGATTCATCAACAATATGGAACTCAGAAATGAAACAAGTATTCTAGAATTTCTTCTCATGGAAGTGACAGAGAATCCAGAACTGCAGTCCCTCATCTTCAGCCTGTTCCTGTCCATGTATCTGGTCACCATCTTGGGAAATCTGCTCATTGTCTTGGCTGTTAGCTTGGACTCCCACCTCCACACCCCCATGTACTTCTTCCTCTCCAACCTGTCTTTTGTTGACATCTGTCTCACCTCCACTACCATCCCAAAGATGCTTGTGAACATCGAGACACAGAGCAAATCTATTAGTTACACAGGCTGCCTCACCCAAATCTGCTTTGTCTTGGTTTTTGCAAGTTTGGACAGTTGTATTCTTTCAGTAATGGCCTATGATCGCTATGTGGCCATTTGTCATCCACTGAGGTACAATGTCATTATGAACTTCCATCTCTGTGGCCTGTTGATTCTTCTTTCCCTGTTTATTAGCATCATGGATGCCCTGGCGCACAGTCTGGTGGTGTTGCAGCTGACCTTCTGTGCAGACCTTGAAATCCCTCTCTTCTGTGAAGTTGTTCAGGTCATCAAGCTCGCCTGTTCTGACACCCTCATCAATAACATCCTGATATATTTTGCAACTAGTATATTTGGTGGTATCCTTCTGTGTGGAATCATTTTCTCTTATACTCAGATAGTGTCCTCTGTTTTGAGGATGCCACCAGCAGGTGGAAAGTATAAAGTACGTGTGGGTCTCACCTCTCAGTTGTCTTTGTTCTATGGGACAGGTTTTGGAGTCTACGTTAGTTCTGCCCTTGCTGACTCTTCCAGAAATGCTGCAATGCTTTCAATGATGTACACTGTTGTCCCTCAAATGATGAACCCTTTCATCTACAACCTGAGGAACAGGGCATGAAGGGAGCCTTGAGGAAACTGATAAGTAGAACTTCTCTTCTGTGACTGTGTTATCTGTGTGGACTGGGGTTTCTAGAATGAGTCACGGTGACAGAAATATTGGGTGAGCCAGAATGCCTGATTCTTGCATCCCCAAGTTCTTCTAAAATGACTATAGAACACAATGGGTAGTTTCATCTTAACTTTGGGTTGAAACTTTACTTGTTCTTTTTTTTTTTTTTTTTTTTTTTAAAGTCTTTTTTTTTTTTTTTTTAATTAAATTTTTTTTTTTTTTTAACGTTTATTTATTTTTGAGACAGAGAGAGACAGAGCATGAATGGGGGAGGGTCAGAGAGAGGGAGACACAGAATCCGAAACAGGCTCCGGGCTCTGAGCTCTGAGCTGTCAGCACAGGGGCCCGATGCGGGGCTCGAACTCACGGACCGCGAGATTGTGACCTGAGCCGAAGTCGGCGCTCAACCGACTGAGCCACCCAGGCGCCCCGAAACTTTACTTGTTCTTTGTACAGTTCTGTGATGTTTCAAGAATGAGTTCCATTGTCAAACTCAGTTTCTTTGGTCAGGTCCATAAAGCTGAACCCAAGGTAGGGCATTTAGTGATTTTGTTTGAACACTCAAAGAAAAGAAGTTGGATGGATCATGGAGAGGATCCAAATAAGTCTGTTGTCATAGAGACAAAATTCTGCCAATTCCATAGATTATTATACTTTTTGAACTGCACCTCGAAAATAAGCCTGCTATGACACACAGGAGGAGCTGATCTTTTATACCTAATTTGGCAATTGCCTGAGTGATCACTGGTAAACTGTATCTGTGCAAAGACACTATCAGCATCTATTACACTCAGTTTCATCATCTGTAAAATTGCTATAATCTGATTATCTCAGTGGCTTGAGATGATAGTGAAATGATTTATCTTAATTAGTAAACAAAACAAAACAAAACCCTTTGTTCCTGCTAAAAGAAAGTAACTGTGCCTCTAAAAGACACAAGCAATAAAGAATGTTATATATATATTTTTAAGTTTTTATTTTAATTCCAGTTAGCTAACATATAGGGTTATATTAGTTTCAGGTGTACAATATAGTGATTCAACACTTCCATACATTACCTGGTGCTCATCATGAGAAGTGTCCTCTTGACCCCATCACTCATTTCACACATCCTCGCCCCCCCACCTCCCCTCTGGTAATCATCAGTTTGTTCTCTATAGTTAATCTATTTCTTAGTTTGCCTCTCTCTCTTTTTTTCCCTTTGCTTGTTTGTTTTGTTTCTTCAATTTCACATATGAGTGAAATCATACAGTATTTATCTTTCTCTGACTGAGTTATGTCACTTAGCATAATATTCAAGTGCTCTGAATGGCAAGATTTCACTCCTCTGAAGCAGACTCCAGGCTCCGAGCTGTCAGCACAGAGCCTAATGTGGAGCTCGAACCCATGAACTGCAAGATCATGACCTGAGCCAAAGTCGAAATTTTGAATCTGGCCATTCATGGAGCCCTTGAATATATGATATGATATGATATAAAAAATATAATATAATAATATATATAATATACCATGTCTTTATCCATTAGTCTATCAATGGACACTTAGGCTGTTTCCATAATTTGGCTATTGCAAATAATGCTGCAATAAACAGCAGGGTGCATGCATGCATCTCTTTAAATTAGTGTTTTTGTATTTTTTCGGTAAATATCCCGTAGCACAATTACTGGATCATGGGGTAGTTCTATTCTTAACTTTTTGAGAAATCTTCATACTGTTATCCACAGTGGCTGTACCAGTTTGCATTCCCACCAACAGTGCATTACGGTTTCTTTTTCTCCACATCCATGTCCATGCCTGTGGTTTCTTGTGTTACTGATTTTAGCCAAGGAATGTTATATTATTTTTTTTAATGTTTATTTATTTTTGAGAGAGAGAGACTGAGCATAAGTGGGGGAAGGGCAGAGAGAGGGAGACACAGAATCCGAAGCAGGCTCTAGGCTCTGAGCTGTCAGCACAGGGTCTGACGCAGGGCTCGAACACACAAACTGAGATCATGACCTGAGCCGAAGTTGGACACTTAACCGACTGAGCCATCCAGGTGCCCCTGGAATGTTATATATTCTTAAAAAAATTTTTTAATGTTTATTTATTTTTGAGAGAGATAGAGACAGAATGCGAGTGGGTTAGGGGCAGAGAGAGAGGGAGACACAGAATCCAAAGCAGGCTCCAGGCTCTGAGCTGTCAGCACAGAGCCCAATGCAGGGCTTCAACTCACAAGCTGTGAGATGATGACCTGAGCCGAAGTCGGACGCTCAACTGACTGAGCCACCCAGGCGCCCCAGAAATGTTATATATTCTTGATAACTACTTAAGAGGTAGGGAATATAGAGGAAAAATTATTCATTTTTCCATGTGGTGATTGTGTCTAGGGCTTGTTTCCATCACAGGCACTGATGGCTGCAACAGATACAGGCATCTTATCCAGATATGATGCCCGAAGACAGACGTCTGTCGAACTCTGGCTCTATTGTTACTTGACATTGCCTGGAATCATCCTGAATATATCCCCTTTAATCTATTCCCTGAGAATAGGATTGTATGCCATCCACTTAATGTAACCTTGGTGTGGCAAAAATAATTACTGATTGTATGAAATGTAACTCCTGCTGATGAGTCTACCCTCAAAAGCATTGTAAGCACTTAGGACAACGCATGACAGGTAGCAAGTACTCCACAAGATTTAACTGTTATCATTGTGTTCCATATTTTACATGGCTTAATATAGCCTATATATTCTTAAGTCTTGTCTTCTCGCATATTTTTACCGCTGGCTTCAGCAATTTGCTTCATTTTGTTATACTTATTGTTTTTTAATATTTATTTGTTTTTGAGAGAGAGAGAGAGAGAGAGAATGAATCTGAAGCAGGCTCCAGACTTTGAGCTGTCAGCACAGAGCCTGATGTGGGGTTTGAACGCATGAACCATGAGATCATGACCTGAGCCAAAGTCAGACACTTAACCGACCGAGCCACTCAGGCACCCCTCTTTAATTTCTTTCATAAGTGTTCTATAGTTTTCAGAGTACAGATCTTTTACCTCTTTGGTTAGCATCATTCCTAGGTATCTTACTGTTTTTGGTTTTAAATGTATTATTTATATCAATATATACGAACTATACTTTCACAACTAAAATTGGTATCAGACTTACTGATGTCATTCTTTGGATAGAGATCCCTTCATTAATAGCTAAAAAAAAAAAAAAAAAAGCAGACTGCATTTCAATTAGTGAAGGATGGTGTACCTATATTTGCAAAGGATTGAAATGGAGATGAACAGACCCAGATGGACATGATGTACACCTGGCCTTATGGGGTCAAGAAAGCACCATCTGTAATTCCACCGTTCTAGAGTCTTGGTCTTTAAGGATTTACACTGCCCTGGGATCTCTGGGACAATAAAATTTCTTGGTTAATAAGGAGCTTTGGAAATTAAACCTCCAGGGATACAGAGACTGCAATCTGCCTGTGCCCATCTCGTTCAACAATTCCTCCCGTGAAAAGTAGTAGCATACCTGAGTCTCCTCCCATAGATGATCTGTCTTGTTAGGAGCTTGGGTCTCACTCAATCCCTCTGCCCTTTCTGAGGGCAGATCTTCCATACGGTACATCAGAGATGGCAGTCATCCTTCCACTATGATGCCAACCAGGTAACCTCACACCCCTTACTCAATGTTTGGAAATGAGGGCAGGTATTTGACTACAGGTTCATCCAGGGGAAGCTGTGAAGAGAGCACACACACCACATGATTGAAACCAACTCACCCAGGGTCCTCCCGTTTGTCTGTTGTCTTCTTCACGTGTTTCCTCATGCTTTTTATTAATGCTCCATTTACTAATATCATATTCACTCTCGAGTGTGGCCAGGACCATTTCTTCCTGAATAGAAATCTGTCTTTCAAAAAACATGATGACTGTTATAAAATTTTCTGACATTTACTTGCAGTTTAGAAGTGGTAGGAGGGCAGGAAGTTTGGAAAAGTTCACCTTGACATATGTATGTATTATCTCAGTTGTCTGCCTATGACATCTCTGGGGATCCAGACAGACTCTTAAGCTGCCTCACCAGTTTGTTTCTCTTTCTAAAATCACCAAATGTTTTAATAAACAGAACATCATAAACAATGTAATTGTAAAAAATTACTACCTAGTCATCCTTTCCAGACTTAACAATTGTTGATGCCCTACTATATCAGCTTCAGTCTTTTTCATTTTTAAAGAAACAGAATAATACACATACAGAAGGCACCCATATCTTATTCCTCTCTATTAGTCTCCATCCCATCCCAAGACGGTTTTTGCCTCCAGTGATGCTCCTCCTGCCAATCTCGGAAACACACATTTGATTAAATCTATCTTTTCCATCAGATTAATCACCAATATGGAATCTAGAAATGACACACATGTTTCAGATTTCCTTCTCATGAAAGTGACAGAGGATCCAGAACTGCAGTCCCTCCTATTCAGCCTGTTCCTGTCCATGTACCTGGTCACCATCCTGGGAAACCTGCTCATCATCCTGGCCGTCAGCTCGGACTCCCACCTCCACACCCCCATGTACTTCTTCCTCTCCAACCTGTCCTTTACTGACATCTGCTTAAGCACAACCACGATCCCAAAGATGCTGGTGAACATCCAGGCCCAGAGTCAGAGCATCACTTATGCAGGCTGCCTCACCCAGATCTGCTTTATCTTGGTTTTTGCAAGTTTAGAAAGTAGTCTCCT
The DNA here is from genome assembly GCF_028018385.1 of Neofelis nebulosa. NCBI lineage: Eukaryota > Metazoa > Chordata > Mammalia > Carnivora > Felidae > Neofelis > Neofelis nebulosa. The sequence goes on from NC_080785.1 coordinate 163,231,329, forward strand.
TGCAGTAATGGCCTATGACCGCTATGTGGCCGTTTGTCATCCACTAAGGTACACAGTCATCATGAAGCCCTGCCTCTGTAGTCTGCTGATTCTACTCCCCCTGTTCATTATCATCGTGGATGCCCTGGTGCACAGTCTGATGGTGTTGCAGCTGACCTTCTGCACAGACGTCGAAATCCCTCTCTTCTTCTGTGAGGTTGTTCAGGTCATCAAGCTCGCCTGTTCTGACACCCTCGTCAATAACATCCTGATATATTTTGCAACTAGTGTATTTGGTGGTATTCCTTTATGTGGAATCATTTTCTCTTACACTCAGATAGTGTCCTCTGTTTTGAGGATGCCACCCGTGGGCAGAAAGTATAAAGCGTTTTCTACGTGTGGGTCTCACCTGTCAGTTGTGTCTTTGTTCTATGGGACAGGTTTGGGGGTGTACATTAGTTCTGCTTTTACTAACTCTTCCAGAAACACTGCAGTGCTTTCAATGATGTACACTGTTGTCCCTCAAATGATGAACCCTTTCATCTACAGCCTGAGGAACAGGGACATGAAGGGAGCCTTGAGGAAGCTGATAAGTAGAACTTCTCTTCTGTGACTGTGTTATCTGTGTGGACTGGGGTTTCTAGAATGAATCAAAGTGACAGAAATACTGGGTGATTCTGAATGTCTGATTCTTGCATCACCAACTTCTTCTAAATTGACTAGGTAACATCATGGGCAACTTGGTTGTAATTTTGGGTTGAAATTTGATTTGTTCTTTGTATAGCTCTGTTGTATTTCAAAAATAAGTTTTCATTCCTAAGCTTGGTGTTTTTGGTAGGTTCCTCACAAGCTGTCCCAAGGCAAGGGTTATACTGAAATGTTAAAAGAGAAGTGGGAGAAGTTGGATAGGTTAGGAAAAGGATCAAACAAGCTTGTGTTTTATAGCAGAGATTTGATTCTGCCTAATCTCATGGGTAGGGCCATGTGGATTATACTCCAGAGACAAACCAATTGTGAGACATGGGAGGAGCTGTTCTTTCATACTCCAGTAATTCCTGATACCTGTCACTGGTAAACTGTGTCAGTGCAGGGTTAACATCAACATTCACTATACTCAGTTTTATTGTCTACAAAACTGTTATTATGTGATTATCTCAGTGGTTCGAGATTTTGGTTACACCTTTGATCCTGATCAGTGAGGAAGCCATCGTTTCTACTAAGACAAAGTAATGCTGATTGTAAAATGCCAAAATAATAAAGATATTTGTATTTCCCTGATGATGAATGATATTAAGAAATTTTTCATATGTCTGTTAGCCATCTGGATTACTTCTTTGGAAAAATGTCTATTCATGTCTTCTGCACATTAAAACATTTTTTAAATTTATTTATTTAAATTCAAGTTAACATACAGTATAGTATTGGTTTTAGGAGTAGAACCTAGTGATTCATCACTTACATGTGTCACCCAGGACTCATCCTAATAGGTGCCCATCACCCATTTAGCCCATCCTCCCACCCAGCTCGCCTTCAGCAACCTTCAGTTTGTTCTCTGTATTTAACTTCTCTTATGGTTTGTCTCCCTCTCTGTTTTTATCTTAGTTTTCTTTCCTTTCCCCTATGTTCATCTGTTATGTTTCTTAAATTCCACATACAAGTGAAATCATGATATTTGTCTTTCTCTGACTAACTTATTTCACCTAGCATATTTTTAAATTGGGTTATTTTGGGGGGGGTGGAGTTTTATAAATTCTTTACATATTTTGCATACTATCTCTTTATCAGATATGTCCTTTGTAAATATCTTCCCCCATTCCATAGGTTCCCTTTTAGTTTAATTGTTTCCTTCACTGTGCAGAAGCTTTTTATTTTTACAAAGTCCCAATAGTTTATTTTTGCTTCTGTTTCCCTTGTCCAAGGAGACATATCTAGAAAGAAGTTGCTACAGCCACTGTCAAAGAGGTTGCTGCCTGTGTTTTCCTCTAGAATTTTTATGCTTTCAGGTCTCATATTCAGGTCTTTAATAACTTTGAATTTATTTTTGTTTATGGTATAAGGAAGTGGTCTAGTTTCATTTTTTTGCACGTTGCCATCCAGTTTTCCCAACACCATTTGTTTTTTGCATTGGATATTCTTTCCTGCTTTGTGAAAGATTAATTCACCATATTGTTGTGGATTCATTTCTGGGTTTTCTATTCTTTTCCACTGGTCTTTGTATCTGTTTTTGTGCTGGTACTGTACTGTTTTGATTACTACAGCTTTGTAATGTAACTTGAAGTATGGAAATGTGATGCCACTGGTGTTGCTTTTCTTTCTTGTTTTTCATTTTACAATCAGAAAGAATGAAATCTTGCCATTTGCAACTACATGGATGGTACTGGAGGGTATTATGGTAAGCGAAATTAGTCAGAGAAAGACAAAAATCATATGACTTCACTCATATGAGGACTTTAAGAGACAAAACAGGTGAACATAAGGGAAGGGAAACAAAAATAATATAAAAATGGAGGGGGACAAAACAGAAGAGACTCATAAATACGGCGAACAAACAGGGTTGCTGGAGGGGTTGTGGGAGGGGGGATGGGCTAAATGGGTAAGGGGCACTAAGGAATCTACTCCTGAAATCATTGTTTCACTCTATGCTAACTAATTTGGATGTAAATTTTAAAAAATAAAAAATTTTTTAATTAAATCCAAGTTAGTTAAAATATAGTGTCATATTGGTTTCAGGAGTAGAGTTTAGTGATTCATCACTCACATATAACATTCAGTGCTCATCCCAACAAGTGCCCTCCTTAATGCCAATCACCCATCTAATCCATTGCCCTACCCACCACTCCTACAATAACCTTCAGTTTGTCCTCTGTATTTAAGAGTCTCTTATGATTTGCCTCCCTCTCTGTTTTTAACTTATTTTCAGAATTCCTTTGGCTATATGGGATCTTTTATGGTTCCATACAAATTTTAGGATTGTTTGTTCTACTTCTGTGAAAAAATGCTGTTGATATATTGATAAGGATTGCATTAAATGAATAGATTGCTTTGGGTAGTATAGACATTTTAACAATATTTGTTCTAATCCATGAGCATGGAATGTCTTTCCATTTCTTTGTGTCTTCAATTTCTTTCATCAGTATATTATAGTTATAAAAGTCTAGGTCTTTCACCATTTTGGCTAGGTTTATTCCTAGGTATCTTGTTGTTTTTAGTGCAAAACAAAATTGTAAATAGGATCAATTCCTTATTTTCTTTTTATGCTGCTTCATTATTGCTTCATATAAATGCAACTGATTTCTGTACATTGTTTTTGTGTGCTTTACTGAATTTGTTTATCAGTTCTAGCAATTTTTTGTTGGAGTCTTTTGGGTTTTCTGTTTAGAGTATCATGTCATCTGCAGATAGTGAAATTTATTTCCTCCTTGCTGACTTGGATACCTTTTATTTCTTTTTGTTTCTGATTGCTGTGGTTAGGACTTCCATCACACACAAAAATAAACTCAAACTGGATTGAAGAACTAAATGTGAGACCTAAACCCATAAAAGTCCTGGAGGAAAACACAGGCAGTAACGTCTTTGACAATGGCTGTAGCAACTTCTTTCTAGGTATGTCTCCTGAGGCATGGGAGACTAAAGCACAAACAAACTGTTGAGACTTCATCAAAATAAAAAAGGTTCTTCATAGCAGAGAAAACAACAGAACTAAAAGGCATCCTATGGAATGGGAGAAGAGATTTGCAAATGACACATCTGATAAAAGGTTAGGATCCAAAATATATAAAGAACTTATAAAACTCAACACCCAAGAACTAAATAATCCAAACAAAAATGAGCGGAAGACATGAATAGACATCTTTCCAAAGAAGACATCCAGATGGCCAACAGACACATGAAAAGATGCTCAATATCACTGACCTTCAAGGAAATACAAGTCAAAACAACAATGAGGTATCACCTCATACTTGTCACAATAGCTAAAATCAGCAGCACAAGAAACAGGTGTTGGTGAGGATGTGGCGAAAGAGGAACCCTCTTGCACTGTTGGTGGGAATGCAAACTTTTGCAGCTACTGTGGAGAACAGTGTGGAGGTTCTCAAAAAGTTAAAAATAGAACTACCATATAATTCAGCAATTGTACTAACAAAAAATACAAAAAATACTAAACCAAAGGGATTCATGCACCCCAATGTTTATAGCAGCATTATCTACAATAGCCAAATTATGGAAACAGCCCAAGCGTGCATTGATTGACGAGTGAATAAAGAATACAATGAAATATTACTCAGTCATAAAAAGGAATGAAGCATTGCCATTTGCAACAATAGGGATGGAGCTAGAGAACATTATACTAAGGGAAATAAGTCAGTCAGAGAAAAATACCATATAATTTCACTCATGTGGTTTAAGAAATAAATGATGGGGCACCTGGGTGGCTCAGTCCATTAAGTGTCTGACTTCAGCTCAGGTCATGATCTCGCAGTCCGTGAGTTCGAGCCCCACATCAGGCTCTGTGCTGTCAGTTCGGAGTCTGGAGCCTGCTTCGGGTTCTGTGTCTCCCTCTCTGACCCTCCCCCCACTTGTGCTCTGTCTCTCTCTGTCTCAAAAATAAATAAAAACATTAAAAAAAATAAAACAAATGAGCAAAGGGAAAAAGGAGAGAGGCCAAACGAAAAACAAACTCATTTATTCTGTTTTACTTTTCTTCTTTTAAAAATTTAAATCCCAGTTAGTTAACATATAGTGTAATAATGATTTCAGGAATAGAATTTAATGATTCGTCACTTACATATAACACCCAGTGCTCATCCCAGCAAGTGCCCTCCTTAATGCCCATTGCCCATTTACAAAGAACAAACCTTCCATTTGTTCTCTGTATTTTAGAGTCTTTTATGGTTTGTCTCCCTGTTTTTATCTTATTTTTGCTTCCTTTCCCCTTTGTTCATCTGTTTTGAAGAAACAGACTCTTAACTATAGAGAAGAAACTGGTAGTTACCAGAGAGGTGGTGGGTGGGTGGGGCTGGGTTAAATAGGTGATGAGGACCATGATGAGCACCAGGTGATACATGGAATTATTGAATCACTGTATTGTGAACCTGAATCTAATATAGTACTATATGTTAACTAACTGAAATTTAAATAAAAACTAAAAAAAATGGGAAAAAAAGAGTCTCTTCAACAAATGGTCTTGGGGAAACTGGGCAGCCACATGCAAAAGAATGAAACTGGACCACTTTGTACACCATACACAACTTTCATGGTTTTTAAGTATGCAATTTAATGGCAAAATTACATTCACAATATTGGGCAACCATTGCGTCTGTTTTCACAGCTTTTCAGGATCAAACAGAAAATCTGTAGCCATTTAGCAATAACTCATTCTAATGTCACACAACCAGCCCTTGACAACCTCTAGTCTACTTTCTGTCTCTTATGATTTCTCCTACTCTAGATATTTCATATAAGACACATCATAAAATACATGTACTTTTGCATCTGGCTTATTTCACTTAGCATGATGTGTTCAAGGTTTGTCCATGTTTTAGCATGTTTCAGAACTGCATTCCTTTTTTTGTTGCTATATTTGTTTTATTTTTATTTTTTTTTAATTTATATTCTAGTTAACATACTTGGGGAGTAGATAAAGAAGACATGGTATATATACACAATGGAATACTACTCAATGATGAAAAAGAATGAAATCTTGCCATTTGAAACAACATGGTTGGAACTAGAGGGTACTATGCTAAGTGAAATAAGTCAGTCAGAGAAAGACGTATATCATGATTTCACTCATATATGGAGTTTGAGAAACACAACAGATAAACATACGAGAAGGGAAGGAAAAATAAGATAAAAACACAGAGGGAGAAAAACCGTAAGAGACTCTTAAATACAGAGAACAAACTGAGGGTTTCTGGAGAAGAGTTGGGTGGGGGGATGGGTTAAATGGGTGATGGGCAGTAAGGAGGGCACTTGTTGGGATGAGCACTGGGTGTCTTATGTACGAGATGAATCACTGGGTTCTACTCCTGAAGCCATCTTAACACTGTATGTTAAATAACTTGAATTTAAATCTAAAAATCTTATTTAAATATATACATATAATATAGCATAAAATATATACTATTTAAGATATATTAAAATATATATAATAGATATATGAACTTGCACACTGTATTCTTACATCCCAAATAGGTACCAAAATTCTTGATGTCATTGATTAGAGAGCAATGTCTTTGTCCACAACTAAGACAAGAAGACTCTTATCCAATTAGAGAAGGATGGTGTGTCATTTACCAAGCATTTGAAATGGAGATGAGCAGACATAGGTGAGGAAAATTACATGGTGTGCACCTGGACACACAGGGTCAGGGAAGTCCTTCCTTCCAGAGTTTTGGTCTTGAAGGATTTGCACTGCCCTGGGATCTCAGTGACAATAAAATTGTTTGACTAATGAGGAGCTTTGGAAATTGAATCTCTAGGGATACAGAGACTGCACTGTGCATGTGACCACTTACTTATTTCAGCAATCCTTCCTATGAAAAGTAGTGGCACATCTGAGCCTCCTCCCATAGATGATGCATCTTGCTCAGGAGCTTAGGTCTCATTCAGTCCCTCTGCCCTTTCTGAGTACAAATCTCCCAGATGGTGCATTCGAGGGTAATGTCAATCATTATTACACTGTGATACCAGCCAGGTAACCTACATCAATGTTTGGAAATGAAGGCAGATGTTTTACTACAGGTTCATCCAAGGGAAGCCATGAAGAGAGTACATGTATTAGATGATTAGAACCAACTTATCCAAGGTCCTTCTGCCTATGATATTCTTCATATGTTTCCTTGTACTTTGCACCAATTCTCAGGTGTCTCCATTAATTAATGTTGTATCCACTCTCTAGTATGGCTAGGACCATTTCTTCCTAAGTAGAAATCTGCTTTTTTAAAAAAACAAAACAAAACAGGATGACTGTTAAACAAGTCTGTGGCATTTACTTACAATTTTGTGGCAGTGAGAGGACAGGAAATTTGGTAAAGTTTACCTAATCTTCCTATTCCTGGTTCTCGACATAATTGTATATTATCTGAGTTGCCTACCTCTGAGGTCTCTGGGGATCCAGACAGAATCTTCAGCTGCCTCCCCAGTCTGTTTCTCTTCATAAAATTACCAAATGTTTCAAATAATCAAAATGGTACAGATAGTGCAATATTTGAAACTAGCTACCTCTTGATCCTTGTGGGAATTAACAATGGATGACCCTCTGGTGTATCAGCTTCAGGTTTTGTTAAAGGAACAGAATCACATGCATACAGACGGCACCTTCTTCTTAATCCTCTCTGTTAGTCTCTGTCTAATCCTAAAACAGTGTCTGTCACTGGTGATGCTCCTCCTGCTGGTCTAGAAAACACACATGTGATTGTGTTGTCACTCCATCTTCTCCATCAGATTCATCGACAACATGGGACCCAGCAACAAAACAGCAGTTTCCGAATTCCTTCTTATGCAAGTGACAGAGGATCCAGAACTGAAGCCCTTTCTCTTTATTCTGTTTCTGTCCATATACCTGGTCACCATCCTAGGAAACCTGCTCATCATCCTGGCCGTCAGTTCAGACTCCCACCTCCACACCCCCATGTACTTCTTCCTCTCCAACCTGTCCTTTACTGACATCTGTTTAAGCACAACCACGATCCCAAAGATGCTGGTGAATATCCAGGCACAGAATCAGAGCATCACTTATGCAGGCTGCCTCACCCAGATCTACTTTGTTCTAGTTTTTGCTAGTTTGGAAAGTTTTCTTCTTGCAGCAATGGCCTGTGATCGCTATGTGGCCATTTGTCACCCACTGAGGTACACAGTCATCATGAACTCCCGCTTCTGTGGCCTGCTGATTCTAGTCTCCTTGTGCATTAACACTGTGGATGCCCTGATGCACAGTCTGATGGTGTTGCAGCTGACCTTCTGCACAGACGTCGAAATCCCTCTCTTCTTCTGTGAGGTTGTTCAGGTCATCAAGCTCGCCTGTTCTGACACCCTCGTCAATAACATCCTGATATATTTTGCAACTAGTGTATTTGGTGGTATTCCTTTATGTGGAATCATTTTCTCTTACACTCAGATAGTGTCCTCTGTTTTGAGGATGCCATCCGTGGGCAGAAAGTATAAAGCGTTTTCTACGTGTGGGTCTCACCTGTCAGTTGTGTCTTTGTTCTATGGGACAGGTTTGGGGGTGTACATTAGTTCTGCTTTTACTAACTCTTCCAGAAACACTGCAGTGCTTTCAGTGATGTACACTGTTGTCCCTCAAATGATGAACCCTTTCATCTACAGCCTGAGGAACAGGGATATGAAGGGAGCCTTGAGAAAACTCATGGGTAAGATACCATTGTTTTTTCAGGAGTGTGTTGTTTAATTTCCCTATACTTGTTAGTTGCCATTTTTCCTTCTTACTTATTTCTAGCTTCACACTGTGATGGTCAGAAAAGACACTGTACGATTTCAATATTTTAAATTTATTGAAACTTGCTTTGTGGCCTTGATATGATCTATCCTGGAGAAGAATGGGTCTTGTACTGTGGTTGGATGGAATGTTTACATATATTGGTTTTGTTTGTTTATACTGTTTTTCAAGTTCTCTCATTGATCTATCCAAGGGCACTAACCTTTGTGGAAAGTGATGTATTGAAGTCTCTAAGTATCATTGTGGAAATGTGTATTTCTTACCTCACATCTGTCATGTTTGCTTCATGTATTTTGAGGCCCTGTTGTTTAGTGTATGTATGTTTATAATTGTTATATCATCTTGATTATTGACCTTTTAATCCCTGTCTCTGTGCATCTATTTATTTTCCATCTTATTTTCTTTGTTAATTTTAATATTTTTGGCTTAAAGTCTATTTTTCTTCTCTGATATTAGTTCTTTTTTGGCAACGAATTGGCTGGAATCTATTTTTCTATTTTTTCATTTAAAACCTATTACTGTTTGTGGATCCATAGTGAGTGTCATAAACAACCTATATTCACATCATGTTTCCTTTTTTTTTTTTAATTTTTATGTTTATTTCTTTATTTTGAGAGAGAGACAGAAAGAATCGGGGGTGGGCCAGAGAGAGGGGGAGAGAGAGAATCCCAAAGAGGCTCTATACTGTCAGTTCAGAGCTCGACGTGGGGCTGGAACTCACAAAGTATGAGATCATGACCTGAGCAGAAACCAAGAGTCTAATGCTAACCAACTGAGCTACCCAGATGCCCCATTCACATCTTGTTTCCTTTATCTTTCTTCCAATCTCTACCTTTTGATTGGAGAGTTTAATTACTTACTTTTAACATACTTATTGATAAGGAGATACTTAATTTTTCCTTGAAAAATTTTATTTTGTTTATGTCTGATACCTTTTTATGTTCTTTATTTCTTCCATGATTGCCCTCCTTTCTTCCTTGCTGATTTATTGTGGAAATATTTTGGGATCCATTCTCATTGTCTTTTTGGAATATATCCAAATAATTGTCTCTATGGTTATCATGGGCATTACATTTTATATGCTAAATTTATAAAAATATAGTTTGAATTCATGCCAGTTTTATTTCAATAGCATGCAAAACCTCTGCTCAAAACCTCTGCTGTTATATTGCTTGGTCCTTTCTTTGTGTCACAAATTAAATATTTATCCATTGTTGCCGATAGTATAGATTTAAAATGTTTTACATTTTTTTTTACAACCAATGGGAAATAAAAAATGGAATTATTAACCAAAAATACAGTACTGTTTTTTATTTGTCCATGCATTTATCTTTATCAGAAATCTTTATTTTTTTCATACAGCATTGAATTACTGTGTAGTGTCTATTCATTTTAACCTGAAAGAATCTGTTAGATATTTTCGTAGAGCAGGCTTAGGGGTAATGAACTCTTTCAGTTTCATTCTTCTGAGAATGTTTTACTTCTCCCTCATTTTTGGAAGAAAAATTTTGTTAGATATGAAGTTGTTGGTTGACAGTTTTTTTCAGCACTTTAAATACATCATCCCAATGCCATCTGGCCTCCATGGTTCTGATGATAAATTGGCTGTTCATCTTATTGAGGCTCTATCGTATGTGCAGAGTTGATTTTCTCGTAAGTTCTTGTACGTGATGAGCTCCTTTCAAGATTCTCTTTTTCCCTTTGGCTTTGTCAGTTTGATGATAATGAGTTTTGGTGTTAGTATCTTTGAATGATCCTCCTCGGAGCTCACTGGGTCTCCTAGATTTGTGGGTTCATTTATTTCATCATGTTTGGGAAGTTTTTATTCATTTTATCTTCAAATAGTCTTTTCACTTTCTCTTCTCCTTCTGGGACTCCCATAATGCATATGTTTTTTCACTTGATGATGTCCTATAGGTCCCTTAGGATCTGCTCACTTTTCTTCATTCTTTTTTCTTTCTGCTTTTCAGAGTCAATAGTATAATAATAGCTCTGGGTATCCGAATCTCCTCTTTTTCACAGTTTTATTGAGAAATAATTGACATACATCACTGTATAAGTTTAAGGTATACAGCAGGATGGAGTGCTTTATGTATATTGTGAAATGATTAGCACAGTAGGTTTAGTTAACATCCATCATCTTATACAGACATAATAAAAAGGAAAGAAAAATATTTTCTCCTTGGGATGATACTTCTAAGGATCTACTCTCTTAACAACTTTCCTATATATCATATAGCAGTGTTAACTATAGTCATCATGTTGTGCATTACATTTTTCACACTTATTTATCTTATAACCAGAAGTTTGTACTTTTTGACTGCCTTGCTCCAATTTTCCTCCACCTCCACCTCTCACCTCTGGTGACCACAAATATGATTTCTTTTTCAATGAGTTTGGTGTTTTAATTTTTTAGATTTTACATATAAGCAAGATCATACCGTATTTGGCTTTCTCCGTCTGACTTATTTCATTTAGCTTAATACCTTCAAGGTCCACCCATGTGTGTCCATTAATGGATGAATGGATTAAGAAGTTATAAGATACATATATATCACACACACACACACACACACACACACACACACACACACAGGAATATTACTCAGCCATAAAAATGAGGAAATCCTACTATTTGCTCTTCAAAAAATTGTTGAAAGTGGCAGTAGTCTTTATAGGGACTTTCCCAGAGTGTATTTGCAAAGACTTTAATTATTTTTTTTAATTAAAAGATTAAAAAAATTTAATGTTCCTTTTTGAGAGAGGAGAGAGAGAGAGAAAGAGAGAGAGTGCATGCACACAAGCAGGGGAGGGGCAGAGAAAGAGAGGGAGACACAGAATCTGAAACAGGCTCCAGGCTCTGAGCTATCAGTACAGAGCCTGAGCCTGGTGTGGGGCTTGAACTCAGGAATGGTGAGATCATGACCTGAGCTGAAGTCAGGTACTTAATGGACTGAGCTACCCAGGCGCCCCTAAATATTTTTTTTTAGTTTATTTATTTTTGAGAGAGAGACAGAGAGAGAGCGCACGCGAGAGTGCGCATGAGTGGGGGAAGGGCCGAGAGAGCGGGAAACACAGAATCTGAAGCAAGCTCCAGCCTCCAAGCTGTCAGCACACTACACTGATGTGGGGCTGGAAGTTGTGAACCACGAGATCATGACCTAAGCCAAAGATGGATGCTTAATCGAGTGAGCCAACCAGGTGGCCCGCAAAGAGTGTAATTCTTACTGTACGTGGTCATTGAAATCTATATTCCTTCTTTTTTTTTTATTTTTTTTAAATATTTTTTTAACGTTTATTTATTTTTGAGACAGAGAGAGGCAGAGCATGAACGGGGGAGGGTCAGAGAGAGAGGGAGACACAGAATCCGAAACAGGCTCCAGGCTCTGGGCCATCATCAGCCCAGAGCCCGACGCGGGGCTCGAACTCACAGACCATGAGATCGTGACCTGAGCTGAAGTCGGACGCTTAACCGACTGAGCCACCCAGGCGCCCTATATTCCTTCTTTTGTTCAGCTAGTGCTTTGACAGATTTCCTTAAATGCCAGGAGTGATACAAACAAACAGCTCTCTCGGTCTTTGTAGATTGGATCTGTGCTGCAGTATTCTTTCAACACTTAACCAGGTTTGCACTGAATGTAGAGATCAATGTGAAAGTTTAGGATCTTCTGCTCTTTCAGAGTATATGTCTTGCCATGGCATGCATGTGGCTTTCTAAATTCTTCCATATACTTGTTTGCATTAAAAAAAAAATGTTTATTTATTTATTTTTGAGAGAGACAGAGAGAGTGCGAGCAGGGTTGGGGCAGAGAGAGAGGGCCTAAGCAGGCCCTACACTGTCAGCACAGAGCCTGACACAGGGTTTGAACTCACGAACCATGAGATCATGACCTGAGCTGAAATCAAGAGTCAGATGCTTATCCAACTGAGCCACCCAGGTGCCCCTACTTAGTTGCTTTTAAACATCCTAGTTTCCTAAAGAAAAATTCTCCTGTTTTGCTCTTGGGCTTAGCAGAACTACATTATGTTTTGACTTTAATCTTTTATCATAGGTGTGTACAGGCTGCTAGTTTGTTTGGTGGTGTTTTTGAACCATGCCTACTATTTTTCCAGCCTGAGGTCAGTCCTTGTGTCAGTCCTTCAGGTAGCTCCCAGACCAGTTACAACAGACATACCGAATGATTTGAAAAAAGGTCTACTCTGCCTCTTCACAATACCTGGACCCAGGTCTCATACTGAGAACACAGGCTGGGACCTTTTCTGAACTGACTCTTGTCATGCTGGGGAAGGGGAGGGGCAAGGACAGGTAAAAATGACACAACACTTTTCTACCAGTTAGAAATTGCTTTTTTCTTCATTGAGCACTCACTTGGTTGCCATAATTTTTTTTTTTTTTTTTTTTTAGAGAGAGTCCTAGCAGAGAATGGACAGAGAGAGGGAGAGAGAATCTTAAGCAGGCATCATGTCCAACACAGAGACCAGTGTGGGACTTCATCTCATGACTGTCAGATCATGACCTGAGCCAAAATCAAGAGTTGGACATTTAACTGACTGGGCTATGCAGGTGACCTGGTTGCTATAAATTTTGACTATTTTCAAGAGCTTTGTCAAAGTTGTGCCAATTCTGCTTGTTTTTTTTTTTTTCCCAGTGTTTCTGTGAGAGGACAAGACCTTTGGGCTGCCTAATCTGCCATTTTGCTGAGGTTACTTTTCCATGCATAGTTCATTTTGATTATAGGGAATACATTAGAAACTACTGAATATAACATGTAGAAACAGACTACAATGAGCCATACATGTAGTTAGTCTTTATAATTTGCTTTTTAGGGTATATATGCTGTATTATCATGCATATTATCTCTTGCATTTTATAGGTTATCTATCTATCCATCCATCCATCCATCCATCCATCCATCTATCTTATCTATTCATCTCCATATAATAAACCATATTTTTTAGTTTAAATGTCCTGTCTGTCCTCCTTAGATTGTTGCCATAAAGGGTGCCTTTGAATGTACCTTAGAAAACAAGGCTAGAATCCAATTACAGAAGGGAACTGCATCCATGTATAAAAGAATCTTGAAATGGATGTGAAAAGAAATGGATGGACAGACAAGAATCACAAACATTTGGCCTCCCGGGATGAGGGAATTAGTCAGTTGTAAGTTGTTCCTTCTCTGAGCCTTGTTCCTTAAGGATTTTTGCTACCCTAGGATCAGCAGAATAGCAAAAGAATTTCACTAAGGAGGAACTTTGGATATTGAACCCTGAAGGGCCACAGAGACTGCAAGTTGTCTGCCTGTGGCCACTCTGCTCAGGTCACTAGGTGGCACATGTGAGCCTTTATTCAGGGACCATCACTTTTGCACAACAGTCTAGTTCATTCTGTGTTTTCATTCTCCCTGAAAACAGGGCTTCCAATGATCTCCTTTAGTATCAAAGGGAAAGCAATGCTGAATGCCATTCCTTAGGCCTGGCAGCTAGGTACTCTGAAGTTCCCTAGTCTACGGTTTTCACCTAGGGAGAGGTGTTTGTCTACTAGTCCTTCGGGGCTGTGGATGGGAATATGCTGAAGATGCCCTGATCATATTCACCTGTGAAGTGACTAATTATTCATCATCTGACATAAATATGTTCTTTTGCAACAATACCTAGTAGATCTGCTCATTTTCTACTCTGAACCCTAGGGGCTTTTTTCCACCCTCAGGAGAAAATTTCCCTGGCACAATTTTGTGGAAAGTTCTAGAATTCTCTAAAATGTGTCTTAATTTCGGACACAGAATTGAAGTGGATGGTCAGCATACGTTTTTCCTTCCATGTCTGTTTTTTTTTATATCCCTTTGTAGGGATGACCATTGGTCTTAACACTGGTGCCTGTCTATGAGGATTCTGACAGAGGAGATGGACCAGGATAAATCCTATAAACTACAGTGGTTCACGAGTCTAAGCCCCACGTCCGGCTCTGTGCTGACAGCTCAGAGCCTGGAGCCTGTTTCGGATTCTGTGTCTCCACTTCTGTCTGCCCCTCCCCCACTCTTTCTGTCTGTTTGTCTCTCTTAAAAATAAATAAAAATATTAAAAAAGGTTTTTTCAGTTTATTTATTTTGAGAGAGACAGTCTGAGTGGGAGAGGGGCAGGGAAAGAGGGAGAGAGAGAATCCAAAGCAGGCTCTGCACTGTCAGCACAGAGCCCCATGTGGGGCTTGAACCTATGAAGCCCTGAGATCCTGACTTGAGCTGAAACCAAGAGTCAGTTGCTTCACTGACTGAGCCACCCGTGCACCCCGATGAACCTTTTTTAAAAAGTAATCTGCACACCCAGTATGGGGCTGGAACTCACAACCTAGAAATCAAGAGTTGGATGCTCTACCGATTGAGCCATCCAGGCAACCCCTGATGAGTTATTTACCCTGAAAGCATCATTAGAGAAATTTTTCTAAATCATTGCCTCATAAGAATTATAGACAATATATGGATGCACCCAGGACTGAGCCAGTTAAGTCTTCCCTGTTTGGAAGAGTCTACCATCAATATCCTAAAAATATCTCATCTTAATCCAAGAAATGGGAGTGTCCTAGAGTTGATGCTGGTTCATATCTTCTGAATACATTCAGGAGGCTCTGCCCAAAGCTGCCTGACCCAAGCTTTAGTGGGGCTCAATCAGAAAGAAAAAGGAGGAGTGCCTGGCTGGCTCAGTTGGTAGAGGATGTGACTCTTGAGGTTGTGAGTTCAAGCCCCACGTTGGGTTGTAGAGATTACTTAAAAATGAAATCTTAAAGAAAAAAAGAAGGAGGATTGAACTTGCATGGATGGGTTTTTTATAGTGTAACCATGACATAATCAACTAATTAATTTCTAAAAGCGCTTTATTTTAGAGATGATTGACATGTAAAAAAGCTATACATACTAACTATACAACTCAATGAGTTTGGGATAAGTGTACACTCATGAAACCATCACCACCATCAAGACCATAAACATATCCATCATTTCCCCAAAGTCTCCTTCCTTCCTCCCTTCTTTCCTTCCTTCCTTGCCCTTCCTTGCCCTTCCTTCCTTCCTTGCCCTTCCTTCCTTCCTTGTTCTTTCTTTCTTCCTTTTTCTTTCTTTCTTTCTTTCTTTCTTTCTTTCTTTCTTTCTTTCTTTCTTTCTTTCTTTCTTTCTTTCTTTCTTTCTTTCTTTCTGTAGCTATCCTATCATGTGTAAGGTGATTTCACATTGTAGTTTTGGTTTGCATTTCTCTAATGATGAGTGATTTTGAGAACCTTTTCTTATACTTGTTGGCCATTTGTATGTCTTTGGGGCAGAAATGTCTTTTTAGGTCTTTTGATCACTTTTAAATGGGATTGCTGTTTTTTGCTATTAGTTTGGTTAGTAACTCCTTAGCAAATGTATGATTTGCAAATATTTGTCCGATTTTGTGGGTTGTTTGTTCATTTTGTTCTTTCTTTCCTTTTGCTGTGCACGCTGTTTAGTATGATGTGTCCTAGTTGTTTATTTTTACTTATGTTGCTTGTACTTTTGGTGCCCACAAACCCATTGCCAAGGCCATGCCAAGGGGCTTTATCCTTATGTTTTATCCTAGAAGTTTTACAATTTTAGGTCCTCTAGGTCTTTATAGTCCATTCGAGTTTATTTTTTTTAATGAAACAAAATTTTTAGTGTTTATTTTTGAGAGAGAGAGAGAGAGAAAAAGAGAGAGAGAGAGACAGACAGACAGACAGACAGAGTGTGAGTGGGCAAGGGGTAGAAAGAGAGAGGGAGACACAGAATCTGAGGCAAGCTTCAGGCTCCAAGCTGTCAGCACAGAGCCTGATGCGGGGCTCGAACTCATGAACGGTAGAGATCACGACCTGAGCCAAAGTTGGACGCTTAACCTACTGAGCTACCCAGGTGCCCTGTCCAGTTGATTTTTTAAAAATATGTATCCCTTTATTTTACTTTTTTTAAATTGGAGTATAGTTGACACACAATGCTAGGTTAGTTTCAGGCATACAACATAATGATTCAACAAGTTGATAAGTCATGTCATGTTCACCACAAGTGTAGCCACCAGTTATCCTGATACCTTGCTATCAAAATAACATTGACTCTATTCCTTATTCTGTGCCTTTATTCCCATGACTTATTCATTCCATAACTGGATGCTTGTATCTCCCACTCCCTTCTCTCATAAATAGAGGGAAAAAGATAAGGAAGATGTGATAAACACTTACAATGGAATATTAGGCAGCCATAAAAAATATGAGATTGTGCCATTTGAGACAACATGGGTGACTTAGAGGGTATTATGCTAAGTGAAATAAGTCAGACCCAGAAAGACAAATACCATATGATTACATTTATAATTTCTTTTGGTAGGGTTAAGATATGCATCCAATTTCATTCCTGTGCATTTGGATATCCAGTATTCTTAACACCATTTCTTGAAGAGACTACCCTTTCCCTATTGAATATTCTTGGAACCCTTGTCAAATATTAGCTGACTATATATGTGTGAGTTTATTTATGGGCTCTCTGTTCTGTTCCATTGGCCTGTTTTTATGCAGTATTCTACTTTTTTGATTACTATGGCTTTGAAATATAGCTTGATATAAGGAAGTGTAATGGCTTCAGCTTTGCTTTTCTTGCTCAAGATTGCTTTGATTATTTGGGGTCTTTTGTGGTTCGATATATATTTTAGGATTTTTTTCCCATTTATGTTTATATATTGTATAGTGAATGGTATATATCCAGCCTCAGATTAAAAAAAAAAAAAAAGGCAGTCATCCTGGATTCCTATCTCTGGAGTCTTGGCCTTGAAGGATTTGTACTGCCCTGGATCACAGTGACAGCAAAATTACTTGGCTAATGAGGAGCTTTGGAAATTGCATCTCTAGGGATACAGAGACTGCAATCACCCTGGGACCACCTGCTTCAACAGTTCTTCAGAAAAGAAGTAGCACATCTGAGCCTTATCTCATAGAT
Source organism: Neofelis nebulosa (assembly GCF_028018385.1). NCBI lineage: Eukaryota > Metazoa > Chordata > Mammalia > Carnivora > Felidae > Neofelis > Neofelis nebulosa. The sequence continues at coordinate 163,248,732 of NC_080785.1, forward strand.
GATCCTTGTTTCTCTGGGCCTGAGGGTCACTCAGTCCCTCTGCCCTTCCTGAGTATACCTTCCATATGGCACATTCAGAGGAGATGTCATATCATTCCAGTACAATACCCACCAGGTAATCTAATGACCCTTCATCCATGTTTGGAAATGAGGGCAGGTGTTTTACTATAGTTTCATCTGGAGGAAGCTGTGGAGAACACATGCATCAAAGCCACCCATGGTTTTCCTGTCTGTCTGTCATCTTCCTTGTGCTTTGCACCAATACTCAAGGACCGCCGATTTACTAATATCGTATGAATGTTTACTACTGCCAGGAACATTTTCATACTGAGTAGAAATATGCTTTTTTCTCTAACAGGATGGCTGTTATAAAATTATCTGCAATTGGTGGTGGTGGGAGGCAGGAAGTTTGGTAAAGGTCACTTTATCTTCCCACTCCTGGTTCTTGACAAAATTACGTTATCTCAGTTGCCTGCCTCTGAGGTCTCTGGGGATCCAGACAGTCTTTAACTGTGACCCCAGTCTGTTTCTCTTTATAAAATTACCAAATGTTTCAAATAATCAAAATGGTACAGATAGTGCAATATTTGAAACTAGCTACCTCTTGATCCTTGTGGGAATTAACAATGGATGACACTCTGGTGTATCAGCTTCAGGTTTTGTTAAAGGAATCGAATAACATGCATACAGATGGCACCTTCTTCTTAATCCTCTCTGTTAGTCTCTGTCCCCTCCTAAGACAGTGTCTGTCACTGGTGATGCTCCTCCTATGGTCTAGAAAACACACATGTGATTGTGTTGTCACTCCACCTTCTCCATCAGATTCATCGACAACGTGGGACCCAGCAACAAAACAGCAGTTTCCGAATTCCTTCTTATGCAAGTGACAGAGGATCCAGAACTGAAGCCCTTTCTCTTTATTCTGTTTCTGTCCATATACCTGGTCACCATCCTGGGAAACCTGCTCATCGTCCTGGCCGTCAGCTCGGACTCCCACCTCCACACCCCCATGTACTTCTTCCTCTCCAACCTGTCCTTTACTGACATCTGTTTAAGCACAACCACGATCCCAAAAATGCTGGTGAACATCCAGGCACAGAATCAGAGCATCACTTATGCAGGCTGCCTCACCCAGATCTACTTTGTCCTGGCTTTTGGTGGTTTGGAAAGTTTTCTTCTTGCGGCAATGGCCTATGATCGCTATGTGGCCATTTGTCACCCACTGAGGTACACAGTCATCATGAACTCCCACTTCTGTGGCCTGCTGATTCTAGTCTCCTTGTGCATTAGCACTGTGGATGCCCTGATGCACAGTATGATGGTGTTGCAGCTGACCTTCTGCACAGACGTCGAAATCCCTCTCTTCTTCTGTGAAGTTGTTCAGGTCATCAAGCTCTCCTGTTCTGACACCCTCATCAATAACATCCTGATATATTTTGCAACTAGCCTATTCGGTGGTATCCCTGTGTGTGGAATCATTTTCTCTTACACTCAGATAGTGTCCTCTGTTTTGAGGATGCCATCCGTGGGCAGAAAGTATAAAGTGTTTTCTACGTGTGGGTCTCACCTGTCAGTTGTGTCTTTGTTCTATGGGACAGGTTTGGGGGTGTACATTAGTTCTGCTTTTACTAACTCTTCCAGAAACACTGCAGTGCTTTCAGTGATGTATACTGTTGTCCCTCAAATGATGAACCCTTTCATCTACAGCCTGAGGAACAGGGATATGAAGGGAGCCTTGAGAAAACTCATAAGTAGGACACCTTCTCCTCTGTGACCATGTCATTGGCATTGGACTGGGATTTCTGGAATGAGTCAAGGCGACCAAAATATAGGGTGAGACAGAATGTCTGAATTTTGCATCATCAACTTCCAGAAATACAAGGTATCATAATGGCCATGTGCATTAGGAGAATGAATTTGCACTTTATCCAGCTCTGTTGTGTTTGGCAAGTGATTTCAAATCTCTAATCTCAGCTTCTGAGTTAGATTCCCCAAAAGAAGAACCTGAGTCAGGGGTTCTTGTGGTAGTGATTTTGTGAGGTTTGTTTTCAGAAGAGAAGTGGAATAAAGTGGATAAGGCAGGGCAAGAATCTAAATGAGGATGTGGTGATTCTACCCAATTCCAGAATCGTACTGTGAGAATTGAACTTCAGTGTTGGAACTCCTTGGAGGCCACATGTGGAGATTTTTACCCCAGTTCAGTGATCACCCAGTCCAGTCACTGGAAACTGTATCTGTGGAGGTCAACATCAGCATCCACTACGCTCAGTTCCATTAAATATACATTGACATTATTAGGTTATCTTAGTGGTTTGACATAATAGGGGATAATTAAACTTTATTAGTGAGGAAGTCTTTGATTGTAATAAGAAAAAGATCCCCTGATTCTAATATGCTCAAAACATGAAGTTTTTTGAGGTGAAGGATATGTTAATTAACTCTCTTGTAGTAATGAGTACTTAGTGTATACGTATATCAAGTCACCACCTTGTACACCTTAAATTTACCCAGTTTTGTTAATTATATCTCCATAAAGCTGTACAAAAGAGATGTTTCGTTGTAAGGACTTCAGAAGTAGGAACATGCAGGAACTGGACAGTAAGTCTTCATTCATTGTTCCACATGGTGGCTTCCTCTTAGGTCTGGCTCTCCTTGTGGTCCAGATGGTTGTAACAGATTGAAGGGATCTATGGAAGAATGCATTTAGAATCTGGAATATGAGCATGTTTCCTAAAGTTTTCTTGTTAAAATATATACAAAATAGTACATAAAATGTACCTATAATTAAAAAAAAAAATAGTAGCCTAGTGAAAGACATATACCTCTCACCCAGGTGAAGAAATAGTGCCACAAAGAATCCACTTGATGGTGTCCCAGCCACATTACCCTCTCTCTCCCCAGTGACAAACACTGTATTACATTTTGTATTTATTGTTTTGTTTGATGTTCTTCTATGAGGTTGAATCCTATGAAGTTGTCTGTATTTGATCATATTTGCCCTGTAAAATGGGCAATGGGATTCAATGTTATTATCACCCATATGTATCCCTATCCATTTTGTCAATTTTCTTCTTTTTGAACAAGTTAAAAGTTAAATTTTAATGTATGCATTTTGTGTCTTGATTCCTTTTCTATCTTTGTGTTTTCAAAGTGATTTTAGCAGTAATTTATTTTCATCTCTGTTATTAAGTATCTGTGACAAGATAGGTATTCTTGTGAGGTTGAAAGATGTTTTGGCTGGTATTGTCTTCATCTATAAAGAAAATTGCTTTTCAAATCAGTTTGAATATTATCATAAACTTTTTTTTTTATTTTAAATGTTTATTTTTGAGAGACAGAGACAGAGAGACAGAGCATGAGCAGGGGAGAGGCCAAGGAAGGGAGACACAGAATCCAAAGCAGGCTTCAGGCTCTGACCTGTCAGCACAGAGCCCAACACAGGCTGGAACTCACAAACCATGAGATCATGACCTGACTTGAGCTGAAGTCAGACGTTTAACTGATTAAACCACACAGGTGCCCCTGAATATTATCATTAACATTTAATGGAGGAGAAAAGAATGTTTTATATTTGAAATAGATTATTATGTATATGAATATACTTCTCCTTTAGATATTTCTTTAAGTTTATTTATTTTTTTTGGGGGGGGGAAGGGCAGAGAGAGAGAGAGAGAGAGAATCCCAAGCAGGCTCCATATGGTCGGTGCAGAGCCCAACACAGGGCTTGATCCCATGAACCATGAGATCATGACCTGAGCTGAAATCAAGAGTCAGATTTTTAACCAACCGCACCACCCAGGCACCCCTGGATATTTCTAAAGACTTTTCCTAAGTGATTGAATCACTTAAGAAGCTCACCAAAATTTCCTGGTGATGCATATCATCACCTGCATGTTTTCATTTATACTGATAATCTAGCAGGCATAAAATTCTTTTATTATTTGGCATTTCCCCTATCAATGAGGTTGAATATTATTTCATATATTTATGAACCATTTATTTTTACTCTTGTTAAATATCTGTTTATGGGGGCACCTGGGTGGCTCAGTTGGTTGGGTGTCCAACTGCAGCTCAGGTCATGATCTTGTGGTTTGTGAGTTCAAGCCCCATGTCGGGCTCTGTGCTGACAGCTCAGAGCCTGGAGCCTACTTCAGATTCTGTGCCTCCCTCACCCTTTGCTCCTACCCTGCTTATGCTGTCTCTCTTTCAATAATAAGTGAACATTAAAAAAAATTTTTTTTAAATCTGTTTATGGCTTTTCTTTTTTGCAGAAGTTCTTTTTTTTCAGCTTTAAACCACTTTATTTTATTTTACTTTTTTTTTTCCCTGGCTGGATATTTATGGTTTTTCTTCCTTTTTTTGTTAAATTTATTTTTGTTTTTTGACAGAAAAAGAGAGAGTGCGAGCTGGGGAGGGGCAGAGGAGAGAAAGAATCCTAAGCAGGCTCCAGGCTCAGTGTGGAGCCTAACACGGGGCTTGGTCCCACTGCCCTGGGATCATGACCTGAGCTGAAATCAAGAGTTGGACACTCAACTGATGGAACCACCCAGTCGCCTCCATCTTTATTTTTTCTGATTGAGGTACAATTGGCATAAAACATTATATTAGTTTCAGGTGTACAACACAATGATTCAATATTTGTATATATATTTTGAAATGATCACCACAATTAGTAGTGGTCATGATAAATAGTTACAAATATTCTTTCTTGTGATGAAATTTTTAAGATTTCCTCTCTTAGCAACTTTAAAATATGCACTACGATTTATTGCATTACATCCCCATGATGTATAATTGGTTGTACCTTTTGACCACCTGCACCCATTTCACCTACCCCACCCCCCACCCGTCCCTACCTCTGGCGACTACCAGTCTGTATTTTGAGGCTCAGGTTTTTGTTTTGTTTCGCTTCATTTTGAACTCAACATATAAGTGAGATCATATGGTATTGCCTTTGTCTGTTTTACTTATTTCACTGCACATAATGCCCTCTAGGTCCATCCATATGTCTTGAATGGCAGGATTTCCCTCTTTTTTATGGATGAATAATATTCCATAGTTTGTATGCACACCCGTGTGTGTATACATTCATATGCCAATCACATTTCTTTATCCATCTAATGCTGTTGGACACTTAGGTTGTTTCCATGTCTTGGCTATTTGTAAACAATGCTGCAATGAACATGAGAATGTACATATCTCTTTGAGACAGTGATTTCATCTCCTTCAGACATATTCCCAGAACTGGGGTTGATGGATCATATGGTAGTTCTATTTTTATATTTTTGAGGAACATCATACTGTTTCCCATAATGACTACACCAATTTACATTCCCACCAATAGTGGGCCTGACTTCCCTTTTCTCCATATCTTTGCCAACACTTCCAAAAAGAAGTGTACAGAAACCATTTCAGGCTTCCAGAGGAGCCCAATCAGGTTACAGATACAGGCTTATTAGAGCCCATAACTTGGGCAACAGTTGGGGAAGTATGCAGTCAAACACATTACAGGAGAAAAGTGGGAATTGTACCTCTCTTGTCTTTTTGGTGATAGCCATTCTAACAGGTGTGAAATGATACCTTATTGTGGTTTTGATTTGCATTTTGTGATGACTGGTGATGCTGAGCATCTTTTCATGAACATGTTGGGCATTTGTATGTAAAAAACTACAGCTAATATCCTAAGTGGGGAAAAACTGAGAGCTTGTCCTCTATGGTCAGGAACAAGACAGGAATTTCCACTGTCACCACTGTTATTTAACAGTACTGAAAGTCCTGGCCTCAGCAATCAGACAAGAAAATGAAGCCAAGAGCATCCAAATCAGCAAGAAAGAAGTAAACTCTCACTATTTGTAGATGATGTGATACTATACATAGAAAACCTAAAACACTCCACCAAAAATTTGCTAGAACTATATGTCTTCCTTAGAAAATATCTATTTAGTTCCTCTGCTAAATTTTTATTTTTTTTTCAACGTTTTTTATTTATTTTTGGGACAGAGAGAGACAGAGCATGAACGGGGGAGGGGCAGAGAGAGAGGGAGACACAGAATCGGAAACAGGCTCCAGGCTCCGAGCCATCAGCCCTGAGCCCGACGCGGGGCTCGAACTCACGGACCGCGAGATCGTGACCTGGCTGAAGTCGGACGCTTAACCGACTACGCCACCCAGGCACCCCTAAATTTTTATTTTTATATAAATGTTTGTTTTGAGAAAGAGAGAGAGAGAGAACAAGCAGGGAAGGGGCAGAGGGAGAGGGAGAGGGAGGGAGGGAGGGAGAGCGAGAGCGAGAGCAAGAGAGAGAGAGAGAGAGAGAGAGAGAGAGAGAGAGAGAGAGAGAGAATCCCAAGGAGGCTCCACACTGTCAGTGCAGAGCCCAACTCAGGGCTTGATGCCATGAACGGTGAGATCATGACCTGAACCGAAATCAAGAGTCAGATGCTCAACTGACTGAGCCATGCAGGCGCCCCTTCTCTGCCCATTTTTAAATCACAGTGTTTATTTTTTTCTATTGAGTTATATGTTTTTTAAAATATATTTTGGCTATTAACCTCATCAGATAGATGATTTATAAGTATTTCATTCCATAGGTAGGCCTTTCATTTTGCTGTGCAGATGCTTTTTAGTTTGATGTAGACACACATTTATTTTTGCAATTGTTGCTTATGTTTTTGGTGTCATAACTGTTGCACAGACTAATGTCAAGGAGATTTTCTCCTATGTTTTCTTCTAGGAGTTGTATGGTTTTCAGGACTTACGTTTAAGTCATTAATCCATTTTGAGTTAATTTTTGTGTGATGTAAGATAGGGGTTCAATCTCTTTCTTATGCATGAGGATATATAGTTTTTCCAACACTGCTTACTAAAGAGATTATCCTTTCTCTTTTGAGTATCCTTGACTCCTTTGTCAAATACAAGTTGATTGTATATGTGAGGGCTTATTCTGGGCTCTCACTTCTGTTCCATTGGTCTATGTGTCTGATTTAATGTGAGTATCACACAGCTTTGATCACTGTAAGTTTGTAGAATAGGTTGAAATCAGGACATCTGATGCCTCCATCAGAATTGTACAGAAACCAGGGCACCTGGGTGGCTCAGTTGGCTCAGTGTCTGACTTCAGCTCAGGTCATGATCTCACAGTTCATGAGTCTGAGCTCTGTGTTGGGCTCTGTGCTGACAGCTCAGAACCCGGAGCCTGCTTTGGATTCTGTGGCTTCCTCTCTCTCTGTCCCTCCCCCACCTGTGCTCTGTCTCTCTCTCTCAAAAATAAATAAAACATTAAAAAAAAAAAAGAACTCTAACCTCTTTTTTTTTTTTTTTTCCCTTCCCCTCCCCCATGGGTTTCTGTTACGTTTCTCAGGATCCACATAAGAGTGAAACCATATGGTATCTGGGTTGATGGGGGGTGGGAGGGAGGGCAGGGTGGGTGATGGGTATTGAGGAGGGCACCTTTTGGGATGAGCACTGGGTGTTGTATGGAAACCAATTTGACAGTAAATTTCATATATTAAAAAAAAAAAAAAAATAAATAAATAAATAAATAAAAAATAAAAAAAAATAAATTTTCTGTGAATTGCCTAAAAAAAAAAAAAAAAAAAAGAAGTGTACAGAAACCATTTCAGGCTTCCAGAGGAGCCCAATCAGGTTACAGATACAGGCTTATTAGAGCCCATAACTTGGGCAACAGTTGGGGAAGTATGCAGTCAAACACATTACAGGAGAAAAGTGTGAGCCTTGTGTTTTCGCAGCCTCCCTCTTTGCTGAGCCCAGGAGTATAACCACATGTACCTGTGTAAAAACTGCCCATTGGTTTCCTGTGGTATCTGGGGACTTGTAATGCCAAGCCACATTGCTCTCAGCTAGACGATTTGGGAGCCAATCCCTAAGGTTTACCATAAAAGTTGGTGCCCTATGTGTGTGGTCCTAACCCTTCACTCCTCAGGGATAAGCTGAGTCTGGGATTCTCTCCTGGTTGTAAGGTGCTGTCCCAGCGGGTGGGGTCGATGGTGTGAGCATACCTCAGCTTTTCTTACCTGTTTCTATGTAGGTCCTTTCTCAGTCCCCTGATATGTACGAGCCACCCAGCCAGTTTCTGAGTTTCTCTCAAAGGAAATTAATCTGTGTGTACCAGTATGGTCAGTGTAGGAACCTCGTATTCTGCCATTTGGTGATGTTGGTGAGAATTCATTAAATTTAAACTTCTAATAAGGTCAATATAAGGTCAAATTTATTTAATTCATAGAATTGGGTAATGTTAAGGAGTGACAAAGACACATTAGGGTCCCATAAAAATGACAGTTTTGTGGGACAAGAATGATCAAATACTGGAAATCAAATACTGGCTGCATGAGGGGTGCCTGGGTGGCTCAGTCGGTTGAGCGTCCAAGTCTTGGTCTCAGCTCAGGTCATGATCTCACAGTTTATAGTTTCGAGCCCCCTGTCAAGTCCTCTTCTGTCCCTCCCCTGGTCACACTCTTGTGTGCTTTCTCTCTCTCTCTCAAAAGAAATAAATTAAAAAAATACTGGCTGCATCAATGTAATATCTGTCTCCACGGTAACATTGCCTCTTCCTTTCTGTGTCTCCTTCACTCCTATCTATTTTATAAGGAAACATATCATTTATGGTTAGGACCCACCCACTTAATGCAGTATAAGTACATCTCTTGCAAAGGCCCTTTTTCCAAATAAGTATGTTCATCCTTTCATTATTTACAAGTTACTTTACTTTTTTTTTTAATGTTTATTTATTTTTGAGAGAGAGAGAGAGAGAGAGAGCAGGGGAGGGGCAGAGAGAGAGGAAGACCCAGAATCTGAAGCAGGCTCCAGGCTCTGAGCTGTCAGCATAGAGCCCGACATGGGGTGTGAACCCATGAACTGTGAGATCATGACCTGAGCCGAAGTTGGACACTTAACCAACTGAGCCACCCAGGCGCCCCCATTATATATGAGTTACTAATCACAAATTAAGGGGATTGGGATATTAGCCATATTGGACTGAGGGCCACCATTTAACCTCCACCAGATGTCTTTTGGTTGACTCCATCAAAAGGCCTGTTATCATCTGACCCTGGGAAGGACAATTTTATGTCTCTGGAAATCAGGTACAAGTATGGCATCCATATTTGCTGCCACTATCTTGTGGCTTGAAGAGAACCAGTCCTAGGACAAAGCCACCAAATGGAGAAACAGAGTGAGGCCTACTCCCCTGTTCCTGTACATTCCCTATCTCTAAAGTCCTAGTAATGACAAACAACTGTTTATCGTTTGACCATATTAGAGATAGGAATTTTTTCTTATTAGAACCGAAGACTTCCTCACTGATGAAGTACAAATAGCTCATAATTATTTCAGACTGAGATGATATCATCATACCAATTTTATAGATAATAAAACTGTGTATAGTGAATGCTAAGATTGCCTCAAAAGAATACAGTTTACCAGCGAATGGTCTCTATGATTACTAAATTGGGGTGTAAAAGGTGAACTCCCTTGCCTCACTGTAGGCCTGACTTTGGGTTTCCACTGACACGTTCTATTGTGGGATAGATGGAAGCCAGTGTCTAGATCCGATCACAGCTGCACTTCTATCCTGTCTCTGAGCTATCCATATTCTACAGCTTTCCTTTTTCTGAGAATCATCCATATAAACATTATAAAACTTTAACTTCTGCCTCAGGTTCTGCTTCTATGGAACGGAGAAAAAAATTGAGGAATTGCAATAATTGGTCAAACATAACAAAGCTAAATAAACGTAAAAGTCAGGTTTCAATCCCAAGTCAAAATGTACTTGGCTGTTATGTTATCTAGTCATGTTAAAGGCATTTGATGAAAGAAGAATCTAGCATCCGAGTCCTCATATGACTCCTATAACTTTGATTTATTCTAAACACCCAGCCCAAAGTGGATGGCACAATCACAGAAGAGAAGGTATCCTACTGACAAGTTTCTTCAAGACACCCTGCATGTCACTGTTCCTCAGACTGTAGATAAAGGGGTTCATCATTTGAGGAATGACAATGTACATCACTGAAGCCATGTTAGTCTTCCTGGAAGAGTCAGTAACTGCAGAATTAATGTACACTCCAATACTTGTCCCATAGAACAAGAACACAACTGACAGGTGAGACCCACAGGTGGAAAAAGCTTTATACTTCCCGCCCGTTGATGGCATTCTCAAAACAGAGGAGAAAATTTGAGTATAAGAGAAAATGATTCCAGAGAAAGGAACACCCCCAAGTAAGCTAGCCATAAAGTATGCCAGGATATTATTGATAAGGGTGTCAGAACAAGCAAGCTTGACCACCTGACCAAGCTCACAGAAGAATTGTGGGATGTCCAAGTCCTTGCAGAAGGAAAACCGTAGCACCATCAGACTATGGAGCAGGGCATTGGCACTACTAATGAACAGTGAGAGCACCATCAGCAGACCACAGAGTCGGAGGTTCATGATAACGGTGTACCTCAGGGGATGGCAGATGGCTACATAGCGGTCATAGGCCATTGCTGCAAGAAGAAAATTTTCCAAACCAACAAAAACCAAGACAAAGCAGATCTGTGTGAGGCAGCCTGCATAAGTGATGCTCTGACTCTGGGCCTGGATGTTCACCAGCATCTTTGGGATCGTGGCTGTACTTAAACAGATGTCAGTAAAGGACAGGTTGGAGAGGAAGAAGTACATGGGGGTGTGGAGGTGGGAGTCCGAGCTGACGGCCAGGATGATGAGCAGGTTTCCCAGGATGGTGACCAGGTACATGGACAGGAACAGACTAAAGACTAGGGGCTGCAGTTCTGGATCCTCTGTCAATCCCAAGAGAAGGAATTCGGAAACTCCTGTTTTGTTTCTGGGTTCCATGTTGTTAATGAATCTGATGGAAAAGATGGAGTGAAAATAAAATAAGATGAATGGTCCCCGACTGAGTGGCAGCAGCATCAATGGGGACCTTGTTAGAAATACAAATGCTGGTATCACTCCAGACATGCTAGTGATAAACTCTGAGGTGAGGACCAGCGACTGATGTTTTGTCAAGCTCTCCGGATGAATTTGACATATGCCAAAGTTTGAGAGCCAGTGCCTTCTAAAAAATGAAAATGAAAAAAAAAAACCTATTTAGAATCAATGTGAATATTTCAATCTTTCCCTCTGCTAATTTTTCCCTCTATCATCTTCTTCCCTCTTTTCCCACCATTGGCCTTTATATCACCAGCTCTGTTTCACACACTGTGCTAAGTGCTGAGTCTAAAATGAATAAGAATGGTGCTTCCTTCAGAAGTATTTCTTGCCTTCGAACAAATAGATGAGAATAAAGTTATCCAATCTCTCCTGCAGAGTATGCTTCCCAAACTTTGACATGCTCAGAATCATCTGAAGGTTTGTCAAATTACTGATGACTTAAATCATATTACTCCATTCTCCCCTGGGGACACTCAGATGAGACGAGATTATATCATGGATGTGAAGTACACAGTGTATGGAAAAGACTAGATCTGAGTTCAGGTTGTCTGACTGCTGATTTGATGGTCTTTTTTTTTTTTAATTTATTTAAACTCCAGTTAGTTAAATACAGTGCAGTTTTTAAAAATTTAAATCCAAGTTAGTTAACATACAGTATAATAATGGTTTCAGAAGTAGAATTCAGTGACTAATCACTTACATATAACACCCAGTGCTCATCCCAACAAGTGCCCTCCTTAATGCCCATCATCCATTTAGCTCAATCTCCCCACCCGTCTCTCCTTCAGCACCCTCAATTTGTTCTTTATATTTAAGAGTTTCTTATGGTTTGCCTCCCCCTCTGTTTTTGTCTTATTTTTCATTCCCTTCCCCTCTATCTGTTGTGTTTCTCAAATTCCACATATGAGTGAAATCATGATATTTTTCTTTCTCTGACTGACTTATTTCACTTAGCATAATACACTCTAGTTCCATCCATGTTGTTGCAAATGGCAAGATTTCATTCTTTTGATTGCCAAGTAATATTCCATTGTGTGTGTGTGTGTGTGTGTGTGTGTGTACCACATCTTCTTTAATTATTCATTATTCATGAACATTTGGAGTCTTTCTATACTTTGGCTATTGTTGATAGTGCTGCTATAAACATTGGGGTGCATGTGCCCTTTTGAATCAGCAAATCTTTTATTTGAATCAGCAGTATTTTATTGCATTTTAAATACAGTGCACTATTACTTTCAGGTGCACGATACAGTGATTCAACATCTCATAATACCAGGTGCTCAACACAAGTGCCTTCCTTGATCCCCATAACCTATTTGACCCATCCCCCCACCTCCTCCCCTCTGGTAACCATTAGTTTGTTCTCCATAGTTAAGAGTCTGATTCTTGGTTAGCCCATATCTCTCTTTTTTGCTCTATGCTCATTTGTTTTGTTTCTTAAATTCCTCTTATGAGATGAGTTGAGTGTCTTGACCAATCATTGTTAATGCCTCTGGATGATGCAGCATTAGCATTCTTAAACCATTTCTCATGTTTCATAATTTCCTTTTAAAATTTTAATATTTTCATCCTGAAAAATGCCTCAAATCTTTTCCCTCAGCTACAAGGCATGTCCACCTGTACCCATGAAATAGAGTAGCAGTGTGAAAAAATACAGTAGGTCATGGCATCCATTCAAGTATATCCTCTGCACCTAAGCATAGATTTTAAAATGTTGCTTATAAACCTGAAATTCATAGGACTCCTCCATGGACATGTTAGTCACCTGTGTTAGTGATTCATTCTAAGAGAAACTGGACAACTATGTCAATGATGTTCTCCATCCTTAGGGGAATTTTCCGACCAAGGTGATAGGTAGGGTATCATTTTTAAAGAACAGCTAAATGAGAGAAAAAATAAAATGCATAGACTCTTTAAGGAAATAAAGGGAAATCACAGCAGTTGTTGACCCTTGGAAGACAAAGACTTTCAAGAGAGTACAGATTTATAAGATACTCGTAAGATAATCAAGTGCCCTAACAGAAATGTTTCTGTAAAGCAGTCGTTCTCCTTTGCCTGGGGGAGACAGAAGTGGTCATGACAGCCTTTATCATTTGGTGTGTTACTTAGACTCAAACATTCTGAATTTAATCCAAACCACCACTTACTTTGTGAATAGGGAAAATTGTTCAACGGTATGAGATGCCTTGGTGTCCCTGATGTAGAGTGGAAATTGTCAAAGTCTTATGGGGATGCTGCAGTGATGAGCAATGCATAGAAAACAAGCAGCCAGCACAGCACTGAGTATATGGGACCCTCCTAATAACATTTCCTATTGTGTGTGTGGTGTTTGGTCCATGAACAATGGCACCTGGAATATTTCAGTTCTCAGAAGGAAGCAGTGGGGTGAGCAACAGAGGAAAGACAATAAAAAAAGAGTACATCCCTAGCATGATAACTGCAAATTTCAGGGAAGCATTTATGAGCTGAACCTCTAGCTGGGAACCTTCATTGTGTGGAAAAGGTATGAAATGAACACGAATGATATCAATATTCATTTGGCATGGACAGATGATGAAATATATAGCAATTAAAATGAATTAAATAGTAAAATGAATCATTTTTAAGTTGAGAAAAAATAAAAACCTATATATTATGCTAAGTGAAATTAGTCAGAGAAAGACAAAAATCATATGACTTCACTCATATGAGGATTTTAAGAGACAAAACAGATGAACATAAGGGAAGGGAAACAAAAATAATATAAAAGCAGGGAGGGGGACAAAACAGAAGAGCTCATAAATATGGAGAACAAACTGAGGGTTACTGGAGGAGTTGTGGGAGGGGGGATGGGCTAAATGGGTAAGGGGCATTAAGGAATCTGCTCCTGAAATCATTGTTGCACTATATGCTAACTAATTTGGATGTAAATTTAAAAAATAATAATAAAATAAAAGCAAAAAATGTAAAAAAAACCTATAAAAATTTATATGACAGTAAGTCTATAGCATGAGAAAACATGAAATATATATTGAAATCTTTCAGATAATAATCCATAATAAAAATAAACCCAAGCAAAAAATAGCAGAGATAACAACAAAGGTCCATGTTTCCCACTGGTTGACATCATTAAATTTAGACACTTTACTCTCCTCATTCTAGGTGTTTTTATTGTAACATAATATAGATATAGGTGAAACCCCCACATCATAAATCTGCACCATCAAATCTTGATTCTTTTCCTTCCCCAGGGGAACCACTACACTCACTTTATATACATTATTCCCCTGTGATTTTTACTATGATTGGTATTATCATTTTATGAAAATTACATTCTCTTGCATTTTAAAAGCTTCATATAAATGGAACCATACAGCCCATACCATGTAAAATGAGCATTCTTATGGAATTTATTTTCTGATTATGTTGGTATATTTATTACTATTTATTTCTCCGTTCCCTATCAGATAGATATGATGTTAATGTCTTTTATCCTATACCTGTTTATGAAAACATGTGCAATATAAAGCCATGCATGGGGGGATGACATCATATTCAAGATTGTATTGTCTCTGAGAAGGGGAACAAAGAAGAACTGGGTAGGGACGCCTGGGTGGCTCAGTCGGTTGAGCGTCTGTCAACCTAGGTCATGATCTTGTGGTTCCCAAGATTGGGAACCACATCGGGCTCTGTGCTGACAGCTCAGAGCCTGGAGCCTGTTTTGGTTCTGTGTCTCCCTTTCTCTCTGCCCCTCCCCCACTCACGCTAGGTCTCTCTCTCTCTCAAAAATAAACATTAAAGAAAATGAAAAGGAGGTGTATAGAAAGAGGTGCTTTCTTTTTGCGTGTGTGTGTGTGTGTGTGTGTGTGTGTGTATAACTTTATAAAAATGACCTGAAGCCAATACAGCAGAAAGTCAACATTTAAATGTTTACTAATTCTGGAATGAGTTGAAGGGTGATCATATGTTTTTTATTGTATATCTCTGCTATAGTTATATAAAATGATTGGTAATTTCACAGAGAAATATGTGTACTAGGAAGGTAGCCAGCTATATCTTTGTATCTTGTGTCTCCTTTGCGTCCTCAAGGAAGCTACAGGGATAATACACCCTTCTATGCAATGGTATATCAAGAATCAAGAAGGCAAATAAAAGGAAAAGCTGACCAAACCCGTTCCCTACAACCACCACAAGAATTCAAGTAAATGTCAGAGAGTTTATAATAGTCATCTTGTGTTAAAAAGAGCAGATTTCTAAACCATCAAAATCCTAGAGAAGAACATAGGCAGCAACCTCTTTGACCTTGGTGGCAACTTCGTACTAGACTCGTCTCTGCAGGCAAGGGAAACAAAAGCAAAAATGAACTATTGGGACTTTATCAAGATAAAAGGCTTCTTGCACAGCAAAGGAAACAATCAACAAAACTAAAAGGTAGCCAATGGAATGGAAGAAGGTATTTGCAAATGACACATCTGATAAAATGTTAGTATCCAAAATCTATAAAAGAACTTACCAACCTTAAACTCAAAAAACAAATAATCCAGTGAAGAAATGGGCAGAAGACATGAACAGACATTTTCCCAAAGAAGACATCCAGATGGCTAACAGAAACATGAAAAGATGCTCATCAGGTAAATACAAATCAAAACCGCAATGAGATACCACCTCATACATGTCAGAATGGCTAAAATCAACAACACAGGAAACAAGTGTTGGTGGGATGTAGAGAAAGAGGAACTTCTTACATTGCTGGTGGGAATGCAAACTGGTACAGCCATTGTGGAAAACAGTATGGAGGTTCCTCAGAAAGTTAAAAACAGACCTACCCTATAACACACTAATTGCACTACTAGGTATTTACCCAAAAGATACAAAAATATTCATTTGAAGGGGCACATGCTGAGAACAGAGGGTTGCTGGAGGGGAGGTGGGGGGGAGGAGATGGGATAAATAGGTGATGGGTATTAAGGAGGGCATTTGCTGTGATGAACACTGTGTGTTATGTGTAAGTGATGAATCACTAAATTCTACTCCCCAAACCAATATTACAGTATATGTTAACAAGAATCTAATAAAAATTAAAAAAAAAAAAAAGAAATTGAAAAAAAAAAAAAAAGAAACCAAAAAAGGACAACAAAAGTTACTTGTAAGCTTATACCTATAGGTGACTTTTCTTTACATTAATATTACACATGCTGCTTTGTTTTTTTTTTAATTTTTTTTAACATTTACTTATTATTGAGAGACAGAGAGACACAGAGCATGAGCAAGGAAGGGGTAGAGAGAGGGGGAGACACAGAATCCGAAGCAGGCTCCAGGCTCTGAGTTGTCAGCACAGAGCCTGATGCGGGGCTCGAGCTCACAAATTGCGAGATCATGACCTGAGCTGAAGTAGGACGCTTAACCGACTGAGCTACCCAGGCACCCCTACCCATGCTGCTTTGTAATTTACTTTATCCACTTGAAAGTATATCATGATTTGCTTCACATGTCAAATGTCCTTTTACATTAAAAAAAGGGAGGGGGAGATTTCCACTCAGGAGGGAAACAGGTTCAGTTATTTTTTATTTTTCTGTCATTTTTAAGAGAGTTTTGGAGACCAGCAGATTGAGAATTGGGTGAGTGATTGGTACAAAGATAGATGGGAACTAGTCAACAGGAAGTCAACCTGGAGTGCCATTGGATACTCGGTTCCCATCATTCCATGCATGCACACCCCTCATTGCTTCTTCTGGATGAATCTAGTAAAATACCTGTCCTCCTTACAGAAGCATTAACTAAGGTACTTTCATTTACCTGGCTGGCATCAATGTGGAATGATGTATGACATGTCACTGAGATACAAAGATTGAAGATCTGTCTTCTGGAAAGGCAGAGAGACCGAGTAAGGCAATGGGCTTGTGGTCAAGAAAGATCATTCCTGGATGGAACCTCAGGTGTGCTTCTTCCTGACAAGGCAAGGGCTGTTGGAAGAAGCTGTCACAGGCTGGCACTTTACAGTGTTGTATCTCTGGGGATCAATATCCAAAGCTCCTCATTAGACAATACTTTTAATGTCATTCTGATCCCTGGGCTGTGAAAATCCTTAAAGACCAAGACCATAGAATAGAGGAATGTATGATGGCTAATCCTTGACCCTATTAGGCCAGGTGTATGCCCTCTATTTTCTCTACCTGCTCATGCTCACCCTCATTTGAAATACCTTGCGCACATATACACAGAATCCTTTTCTAATGAATTCTAGGTTTCTTTTTTTACAGTTACAAAGAGAGGCATCACTATGTGATTAATGATGTATTGAAACCTGATTCCAATTTTAAGTGTGCAAATATTGTTTATGTACTGGGTATAAATACCATATTTGTGATTATAGTTAAGATATTGTAAAATTCAAACTCCTAGGCATATTTCACCTCTAGAGTTACTGAATGTTTCCTGTACCTTTTTTCCTTTTCTCCGTATTTTACATGGCAGATTCTCATCTATCCTTTGTGATCCTTGTAGCTGCGATCAATGTAGATAGGCTTCATCCTCTCCTTTTAAACTTTCATAATCACTGGTTCCAATTCCACAAATGGGTTCAATGTATATTATTCTTCACACTGGGAGATTTTGGATTGAATTATGCGTCTTCATTTTTTTTAAGTTTGTTTATTTTTGAGAGACAGAGAGAGACAGAGCATGAGCAGGGGAGGGGCAGAGAGAGAGAGGGAGACACAGAATCCGAAGCAGGCTCCAGGCTGTGAGCTGTCAGCACAGAGCCCAATGTGGGGGTCGAACCCACAAACTGTGAGATCATGACCTGAGCCAAAGTTGGATGCTTAACGGACTGAGCCACCCAGGGGCCTCTGGTTCTTCATTTTTAATTGTGTTGTGGTAAAGTACAACGTAACTGAAAGGCGGTAATGTACAATTTGTCCATTACCCAGAGATTTCATCTGTGATTTAATAGGTATAGATGATATTCCATGTTAATACTCAAAAATATTTTTCTTTAAGGACTTCAGTATTTTCATGTATTCACCAATTTATTTCACATTTTAACACCCTCTAAAGGAATTTTATTTATATTTTAAAATATAATTTTCGAAAATAAAGTTATGACAAGATGGCCTTGTAATATCACTCTTCCCCATATTAACACTAATGAACTTGAAACACATGAATAATAGGGAAATACAAAGATTTTGCTGAGGTCAAAAAATGATAAAGTTTCCCATGTACCAAAAATAAACAAATAAACAAAAAAACCATAATTGGTAGGTGGGCTGGAGCCAAGCAGTTCTGCTGATTTATGTAAACAGGTGAGTGGATACTAACTCTTCTGGGTAATGAGGATTAAAGAATGAAACTGGGTCCCAATCTTACACCACTCACAAAAGTCAATTCAGAATGGATCGAAAACTTACACGGAAGATCTGAAACTGTAAAGCTCTTAGGAGAAAATGTGGAGGATAACCTCACTGACGTTGGTCTTGATGATGATTTTTTGGACTTGACACCAAAAGCAAAGGCAACAAAGCAAAAACAAACATGTCAGACTATATCAGACTTAAAAGACTCTACACAGGAAAGGAAACAATCAACAAAATGAAAAGGCAACTTGTGGAATCCAAGAAAATCTGCAAAGCTCGTATCCAATAAGGGGTTGATATCCCCACTATATAAGGAACTCATACAACTGAATGGCAAAAATACAGATAATCTGATTTAAAATAGGCAAAGGACCCAAATAGACAGCTTTTTAATTAATTAATTAATTAATTTTAATGTTTATTTACTTTTGAAAGAGAGAGAGAGAGAGCACAAATGGGGGAGGGACAGAGAGAGATACAGGGAGACACAGAATCCAAAGCAGGCTCCAGGCTCTGAGCTGTCAGCACAGAGCCTGACACGGGGCTCAAACTCACAAACCATGAGATCGTGACCTGAGCTGAAGTCGGATGCTTAACCAACTCAGCCACCCAGGCGCCCCTATTTTTTATTTAAATTCCAGTTCGTTAGCATACAGTGTAATATTAGTTTCAGGTGTATAATTTAGTGATTCAACACTTACAGCTTTTTTTAAAAAAAGACATAGAAATCGCCAAAATGTACATAAAAAGGTTCCCAACATCACTAAACATAGGGAAATGCAAATACAAACCTCAATGAGATATCACTTTATACCTGTTAAGATGGCTATGACTAAAAAAGACTAGACAACAAATACCAGCAAGTACATGGAGAAAAGGCAACCATTTTACACTATTTATGGGAATATAAACTGGTACAGCTGCTATGGAAAACAGTATAGCAGGTCTTCAAAAAAAGTAAAAATAGTTATAAAGAAGACCCAAATAAATAGGAAGACCACTCTATTTTCGGATAGATATATACAATAGCATAGAAATGTCAATGTGTAGGGCACCAGGATGGCTCTGTGGATTAAGTGGCTGGCTCTTGGTTTTGGCTCAGGTCATGATCTCATGGTTCATGAGTTGGAGCCCTGCTTTGGACTCTGCACTCATAATGCAGAGCCTGCTTGGGATTTTCTCTCTCTCCCTCTCTCTCTACCCCTCCCTTGTTGCTCTGTCTCTCTCAAAATAAATAAACAAACGTAAAAGAAATGTCAATTTGCCTTAAATACCTTTATAGATTAAATGGAAATTCTGAGATGTTACTGCATTTGAGGGAAAGATTTTAAAATTTATATGAAAGAGCAGTGGAGAAAGAATACTTGACTTGATGAGAGAGAAGAACAAAGTAGAGTAATTGCTTTCACGTCTATCAAGATTAATTATGGAGATACAGTAACTAAAATGGTGTGGTTCTGGCACAGACTGAAAAGCAGAACCAATGAAACCTGCACACATGTGAAGATTTATTGAGGACAGAAGCATTGGACAATTTACTTATGACAATGTGCTTTTGCAGGGGAAGGATGGTGTCATTCAACAAAAGCCTTTAGCTTGTAGGACTCAGAATATTTAAACAAATTGGTTAGCAGGAAGCTGGCACCATTGGAGTTCTTGTTATAGAAGATTATCAGGAGAATTGGTAAAGGAAAGGAGACCTTAATTTGCCAAATTCCTTCTCTTTCCTAAATTCACATAGGCTGATTATCTCACACTGAGAGACTAAGAAATCTATGCTTTTCTCTCTACCTCCTTTTAAAATTATATGTTTAAGGTGCACATAATGATTTGATATACAATGGAATGTAATGGAATTATTACCATCTGCTTTGATGGTTCCAAAAAAAAAAAATCAAGCTCAGAGTGTCCACATAAATTTTCAAAGATACCAAAGTTAAAGAAAACTAAAGTTGTTTTTCAAACTAACTTGAGCTACTCTTATGGTATTTAACCACTGAAACTTAAGAACTTAATGAAGGAAGGGTCAGACAATCTGACTCTCCCAATATTCCTGCACTTTGGCTCACCCTAGAAGCCCAAGACCAAGACAGGTAACACAATAATAAAAAGGGAGATGTTTCTCAGATCAGTTTCCTCAAGGCTCCCTTCATGTCCTTGTTCCTCAGGCTATAGATAAAAGGGTTCAACATTTGAGGGACCACGGTATACATCACGGAGGCTACTGCAGTATCCTTGGAGGAGTGAGTAACTGCGGAACTAATGTACACCCCAAAAGCTGTCCCATAGAACAAGGAAACCAC
This sequence comes from Neofelis nebulosa, assembly GCF_028018385.1. Classification (NCBI taxonomy): domain Eukaryota; kingdom Metazoa; phylum Chordata; class Mammalia; order Carnivora; family Felidae; genus Neofelis; species Neofelis nebulosa. The sequence continues at coordinate 163,269,320 of NC_080785.1, forward strand.
GGAGAGATGAGACCCACAGGTGGAAAAGGCTTTATGTTTCCCCCCAGCTGATGGCATTCTCAGAATGGAAGAGACAATTTGAGTATAAGAGAAAATAATTCCAAGGAAAGGAATACCACCCAAAACGCTAGTCACTAAATACACCACGATGTTATTGATGAGGGTATCAGAACAGGCGAGCTTGATGACCTGAGCAAGTTCACAGAAGAAATGAGCAATTCCCAGGTCTGCGCAGAAGGAGAGTCGCAGCACCATCAGACTGTGGAGTAGGGCGTCTGCAATGCTGATGCTCAGGGAGAGTAGAATCAGCAGGCCACAGAGGTGGGGGTTCATGATGACTGTGTACCTCAGTGGATGGCAGATGGCCACATACCGGTCATAAGCCATTGCTGCAAGGAGAAAGTTTTCCAAGCCTGCAAAAAACAGGACGAAGCAGACCTGGCTGAGGCAGCCTGTGTAACTGATAGATTTGCTCTGTCTTTGGATGTTCACAAGCATCTTGGGGATGGTGGTGGTGCTGAAACAGATGTCAGTGAAGGCCAGGTGGGAGAGGAAGAAGTACATGGGTGTATGGAGATGGGAGTCAGAGCTGATAGTCAGGATGATGAGTAGGTTCCCAAGCACAGTGGTCAGATACATGGTCAGGAATAGCCCAAAGAGAAGAGGCTGCCATTCTGGATTTTCTGAGAGACCCAGGAGGAGGAATTCTGTTACACCTGTTTGGTTTTCTGGTTCCATGTTCTTGATAAGTCTGATGGGAAAAATACAGGTGAGACAACACATAACAGAGAGGACACATAACAAGGATGCCTTATTTTAAAGTTTGTTTTTTAGAGAGAACGAGTGGGGAAGGAGCAAAGAGACAGGAGGACAGAGGATATGAAGCAGGCTCTGTGCTGACAGCAGAGAGCCTGCTGTGGGGCTTGAACTCACAAAATGTGACATCATGACCTCAGCTGAAGTCGGATGCTCAACTGACTGAACCACCCAGGCACCCCAGTGATGCCTTATTTTAGAAAATCCTGACATGAATCGAATTGAACTCAGGCTTCCAGACTTTGGAGCTGAACTCATAACACCATATGATGCAATCTCTGACTAGTGCAGATTTAGGTGTCCTAAAGCATTGATCAGACTTCATCGCTTGCCTTTTGGAAGTTTCCACTGGCATAAGACTGCAAGTGCTTTCCTGGTGCTTTAAGCTGTTGTGGTTATTATTTTAATAGGATTCACTTTTCTCCTAACATTAGAGTATTTAAACACTCGCAGGGTGCCTGGGTGGCTCATTCAGTTAAGTGTCTGACTTTTTTTTTTTAAGTTTATTTATTTTGAGAGAGCAAGAGAGAGCGAGAGCAGCGGAGGGACAGAGAGAGAGAGGAGAGAAAGAGAATCCCAAGCAGGCTCCTTGCTGTCAGCGCAGAGCCCAACACGGGACTCAGATTCACAAACTGTGAGATCGTGACCTGAGCTGAAATCAAGACTCAGACATCTAACCAACTGAGCTGCCCAGGCGCTCCAAATATCCAACTCTTGATCTCAGCTCAGGTCATGATCTCATGGTTTTCAGGATCGAGCTCCAAGTCGGGCTCTGCTCTGACAATGCAGAGCCTGCTTGGGATTCTCTTTCCCTCTCTCTCAGAGCCTCCCCTGCATTGCCTGTGTGCTTTCTGTCTCAATAAATAAATAAATAAATAAATAAATAAATAAACGTTAAAAATGTAAAAAAAAAAACAAACAAAACCCATTCTTATAAGGTGATACATAACACATCTCTGTTTTTTTCCCCCAAACTGAGGAATTGGACGAAGGAGGAAATGCACGGGGGCCTTGAAAGAGAGAGAAAAAAAAGCAAAAACAACAATCTGTTAGTATGTTAAAAGCAGAATCCTGGGATGAGAAAGGTAAAATCTACGGGCACTAATGTTCAGGATGTTTGACAGGAGCATTGCTGCAGTAGTGAGAAGAGGAAGCAGATTGTCAAGTTAACCCTAAGAGGGGAAACGGAAATCAAGAAAGGTATATCTGGATACCTCAAACCCCTTGCTGGTGGGACTTAAAAAGTTTAATCAATATAAATGGGAGCTTAGTTTTAGGAATGACTTACCTTCCCCCACCAGGGACAGGGACACACACACACACACACACACAGCAACAGCATATGAAATAAATACATGTACACTCCTTAATTGCCAGTCACATTTTTACATGCAAAACAATGGGAAAAGACTATAAACAAATTCAAATTTTAGAATAACAAGTTGATCATTATCTTCATTAATAAGCAATTACTTCTAAATCAACTTTGACTGTTTTCCTTTCCAAGGTACCTTCTTGAGATCAGTGCCTTCTTTCATTTTCCTCTTTTTATGGTAGTTTATGGACCACCCAGGCACCCCTCATTTCCCTCTTTTTTTTTTTGCTTAAATATGAAATTTATTGTCAAATTGGTTTCCATACAACACCCAGTGCTCATCCCAACAGGTGCCCTCCTCAATACCTATCACCCGCCCTCCTCTCCCTCCCACCCCCCATCAACCCTCAGTCTGTTCTCAGTTTTAAGAGTCTCTTATGTTTTGTCTCCCTCCCTCTCTAACCTCTTTTTTTTTCTTCCCCTCCCCCATGGTCTTCTGTTAAGTTTCTCAGTATCCACATAAGAATGAAAACATTCCCTCTTTTTACGGTAGTTTATAGAAATAATCAATCCCTTCCTACTCAGCAGTTTAATTGATTTTCTGTTGCTTTTTGACAAATGACAACTCTGTCTCTATTGTAAAACAGATAATTTTAAGGAAAGAAATGTTGAAAATCAATGATAGAAATTTAGATCATCCTCTTTCTATGTCTTTTAGGCCCCATCAAGGTCTGGGTCAGGCAGCATTGGCCAGTCGTTTCCAAAGGAATCCTTAGTTTATGTATCAGGAAGAACTCAATGACACTCCTATTTCCTGTATTACAGTGAGCTCCTGAGAATAATGTTATTGGATTACCTCAAACAGACAAGACATAATTGGCTATGTCCTGGGTCCATCAATGGACCTGCTAGATACTCTTATGAACCAAAGTTTTAGAAAAAGTCTAAAAAGTTTTCTTCTGTGAACAGTCCATTAACATACTAATGTTTAGAACTGAATGGCCCTAGGTAATCTCTGTTTCACCAATGAGAAAATATGAGCCCTTAGCATGGAGTCATAAAAACAAGCAACCGAGAGCATCCATCAGTATTTCAATTCGGACACATCTAAGTTTAATTCTGTCTCCAGTACTTGCTTTGTAAAGAAGGGCATTTTGTTTTTTCAATTGTGTGAGAAGACTTGGTCTCATTTGGATAATGTGAGACACTGTAAAACCTTATGGGAATGTTGCAGGAATTAGTAATGAGTAGACCAAATCACCAAGCACAGTGTTTGATATATGAGACACTTTTAATACTTCCTATTGTGATTTGGTTCTGTCACAGACACAAGTGTACCACCTGGCGTGATTCATTACAAAAGGGAAGTGATAGGTGGGACAAAGTGTAGGAAGAGAGGAGAAACAAAGGATATCTTTAGCATGGCAACCATAAAATTCAGGGAAAAATGGATGTGTTGAATCTCTTTGCGGAATAATTGCTTACATAGGGAAACAGAGGTGAACCATCTGAATGGACATCAATGGTTAATGCTCATTTCTCATAGACATGATAAGATGTATAGCAAATAAAATGAATACATTAGACCCAGATGTATCAACACAAATAATAAAAACTCCAAAGAGAAAGTAATTCTCCTAACAAGACCTATATCATGATACAATTTAAGTGTTTTAAATAACACTGATCTTAAAACTTTAATTTCTTATTATAAAACATTTCAAGTATACAAAAAGTATAGAGAAAACAAAGTCCTGGGTATCTACCACTAAGGACCACTAAATTAAAATGTATTGCCATATTTTAGTAAATATTTTAAAGAATTAAATTAATACATATTTATTTTCCCATGTCCTCAATAACTTTTTCTTGCCCAAGGGAATCACCATATTGAATTTAGAATTCATTATTCCCTTGTGGTTTTAATATTTGAATAAAAATACATAAGCTTTTGTTTTGCATTTTAAACCTGACATATTGCGTTTGATTTTTGTTTATTTTTTAGGAAGTTTTTAAAACTTTATTTTAGAGTGAGAGAGCAACATGTGCACGAGTGGGAGAGAGAGGCAGAGAGGGAGAGGGAGAGAGAGAGAGAGAAAGAACCCCCAAGAAGTCTCCCTGCTCAGCACAGAGACTGATGCAGGGCTCAGTTCCATGACCCTGAAATCACAACCTCAGCCAAAACCAAGAGTCAGATGCTCAACCGACTGAGCCACCCTGGCACCACTACAGTTTGCTTTTAAAAATAATACATTTAAGGTCTTGGTACTTTTTTCTCTGGTTTATTAACTTTAACTATCTTACTTTATTCTAATGTCTTATTACATCACAATTTAACTTTTTTCCAGCTGAGAAGCATTTTATTGTTGCCTTTTATACACCCCCCCGACACACACACACAATGTGTAAACAATTTAAATAACATGTGGAGAACAACCAAATTCAAGACTGTGGTTGCCTCTGGGAATGGAGGGGAACAGAAAGGGCATGCTGTCTTTATTTATGTTATTTTGTTACCTTTTAAAGGTTTTTTTTTTTATTCCAGTATAGTTAACATACAGTGTTGTATTAGTTTCAGGTGTACAATTTAGTGATTCAACAATTCTACACATTACTCCGTGCTCATCACAATAAATGTACCCTTAATCTTCCTCACCTATTTCACACAGTGCCCCCAACCCCCCGCCACGTCCCTCTGATAAACAATAGTTTGTTCCATGTTATTTTGTTATTCAAGAAAAGAACTCTGTGTGAAAAATAGTATGGATGTTCCTCAAAAAGTTAAAATAGAACTACCGTATGCTACAGCAATGGAGCTACTGGGTATTTACCCAAAGAATACAGTAACACTAATTCAAAGGAACATACACTCCCTTTGTTTATAGCAGCATTATCTACAATAGCCAAAATATGGAAGCAGCTCAAATATCCATCAATTGATGAATGGAGAAAGAAGAGGTGGTGTATATGCATACAATGGAATATTTTACTCAGACATAAAAAAAGGAATGAAGTTTGCCACTTGCAACAACATGGATGGAGCTAGAGGGTATTATGCTAAGTGCAATAAGTCAGTTATAAAAAGACAAATGCCGGGGCGCCTGGGTGGCGCAGTCGGTTAAGCGTCCGACTTCAGCCAGGTCACGATCTCGCCGTCTGTGGGTTCGAGCCCCGCGTCAGGCTCTGGGCTGATGGCTCGGAGCCTGGAGCCTGTTTCCGATTCTGTGTCTCCCTCTCTCTCTGCCCCTCCCCCGTTCATGCTCTGTCTCTCTCTGTCCCAAAAATAAATTTAAAAAAGTTGAAAAAAAAAATTAAAAAAAAAAAGACAAATGCCATATGATTTTATTCATGTGGTATTTAAGAAACAAAACAAATGGGCAAAGGAAAATAAATAAGAGAAAAAGAGAGAGAGAATAAGAAACAGACTCTTAACTATGGTGAACAAACTGATGGTGAACAAACTGATGGTTACAAGAGGGGAGGTGGGGGTGGTGGTGAGTGAAATAGGGGGTGGGGATAAAGGAGTGTCCTTGTGATGAGCACCAGGTGTGGTATGAAAGTGTTGAATCACTAAATTGTACACCTGAAATGAATATTACACTGTATGTTAACTAACTGGAATTTTTTTTTTTAATTTTTTTTTTTCAACGTTTTTTATTTACTTTTGGGACAGAGAGAGACAGAGCATGAACGGGGGAGGGGCAGAGAGAGAGGGAGACGCAGAATCGGAAACAGGCTCCAGGCTCCGAGCCATCAGCCCAGAGCCTGACGCGGGGCTCGAACTCACGGACCGGACCGCGAGATCGTGACCTGGCTGAAGTCGGACGCTTAACCGACTGCGCCACCCAGGCGCCCCATAAATAAAAACTTAAAAGAACTCTGGTGGCAAAATAATCAAGTCTTAATAAATCTTCAACTTTTTTTTTTTTTTTTTTTTTAAATTTATTTTTGGGACAGAGAGAGACAGAGCATGAACGGGGGAGGGGCAGAGAGAGAGGGAGACGCAGAATCGGAAACAGGCTCCAGGCTCCGAGCCATCAGCCCAGAGCCTGACACGGGGCTCGAACTCACGGACCGCGAGATCGTGACCTGGCTGAAGTCGGACGCTTAACCGACTGCGCCACCCAGGCGCCCCAAGTCTTAATAAATCTTGAAGCATGGGTACATGCTTATTTGTTTTATTATTCTATGCTCTTTTGTCTTTTAAGTATTTCATAGATTACTAAAAAGAAACAGGTAGGCTGTGGTGTAGTTTTGGGATCTGCCTCATTCTCTACCTCCTCTTTCTCAGAATACTTACAACCAGGAAACAGTGTCAAAACCAAAGATCTCTTCTAGAAAGGAGTATCATGAGCCAGGAGAGGAAAGGAAAGGAGAGGCTGGCCATACATCTCTGTACTATGCCGAAGAAATTTTTAAAAATGTTAGAGAATTCTAGAATTTTATTCAAAATTGAGCAAAAGTGGGGCGCCTGGGTGGCGCAGTCGGTTAAGCATCCGACTTCAGCCAGGTCACGATCTCGCGGTCCGTGAGTTTGAGCCCCGCGTCGGGCTCTGGGCCGACGGCTCGGAGCCTGGAGCCTGTTTCCGATTCTGTGTCTCCCTCTCTCTCTGCCCCTCCCCCGTTCATGCTCTGTCTCTCTCTGTCCCAAAAATAAAAAAAAAAATAAAAAAAAAATTGAGCAAAAGTGGATTGCTCTTGAGAATGGAAAAAGTACCAGGACTTTAGGATCGGAGTAGGTGATTAACAGGATGAGAGATGGTCAAGCATTGGTGCAAAGGTGCAATCAAACAGGTGGAGGAGAAGATTGATGGACCATTAGGGAGGCACCTCAGAGGTGGCCCAATTCTCCTCATCTTCTGCGTGTTCTCATCTCAAAATCGCCAAATGGACCTGTAAACAAAGAACTGTCCTTATTGTAAAACATAAAGTAGGGGACTTGAGATTACCTGGGTGTCAACAGTAAGGAATAACATTCAGTTCTTCCTTGGGTGTGAAGAAGAAAAATGAAAGCCCTGTTCTCATTGAGCACAGAAAGATAGTGAAGCACTGGACTCCCGTGCAGAAATAATGGACCCTGAGACTAGCCCCAGGTGGGTGTGGCTGTTGAGTGGGGTGGTCACAGGCAGACTATTTGCAGTCTCTTTGTCCTTTGGGGGTTCAATATCCAAAGCTCCTCATTAGCCAAACTCTTTTACTCTCATGTGATCACAGGGCAGCACAAATCCTGGAGGATTGTGGCTCAGAGATGAACTCTGTTTCGTCTGATGCTCTCACTCTGAGGGGTCAAACATATGCTATCTTCTTCCTCCACAGTTCTTGGCTTACATCCATTTCAAGTCACCTACACACCCAAACACATCTTCCTTCTGCTATTAGATTCTAGTCTTTTTTAAAGGTCTGTTTTTTGTTTTTTTCATGTTTGTTTATTTACTTTGAAAGGTGGGGGAGGGGCAGAAAGAGAGGGAGAGAGAATCCCAAGCAGGCTCTATGCTGGGGACAGCCTGACACAGGGCTCCGTCTCACAAACCATGAGATCTTGACCTGAACTGAAACAAAGATCAGATGCTTAACTGACTGAGCCACCCAGAAACCCTTAAGGTATATTTAAATTCAACCCTTTTTTAATAACAATCTCAAGAAGACTTACACATACTACATTTGAGCTAAAAACATATAATTTCCTTCCATGGATAGATAAATATTACCTGGATTAATACATGTGATAATGTAGGAAATATGCCCTAAAAATGCAAACACTAAGGGCTAATGTTATGTATGGCTCATTGAGTGCTGATTTCACCTGTGCATATTATATTTAGCAGTTGCTGATATAGTCTATGTACTCAAGTGTAACAGACATTTGTTCTCTTTATAAAATTTCATTACCAACTTTTCCCAATTCAATATTAATGGCTTAAATATACTTTTTTTTTTCACATCAAGGACCATGGGTTAAAATTATGGTTCTTGGCTATCCATATTGTTGCACTAAATTACAAATTATCAGAGTAGCAGTCAATCTGTGATGCCATATGGCTCTGAGGATGTAATCGTAAGATTTGAGGACTGTTTACTTGTTGGGGGCAAGAAATTTTATTTTAGCTGTTAGGATACAATTTTTTTTTTAAAAGTAGGCTTCATGCCCAACACAAAGCCCAAAGTGAGGCTGGAACTCACAACCTAGATCAAGACCTGAGCTGAGATCAAGAGTCGGACATTAACCGACTCAGCCACTCAGGCACCCCATGTTATGAGACAATTATTAAGACATTGACAGAGACAAGTGATCAGAAGCAAGAGCCCAGATATGAATGGGCAACTTTTTTAATTGAAGAAGTGGGATTACAGTGAATGAATGAACTAATTAAAAGGTACAGGGACATAAAATGAATTTAGCTACCGATATCACATCATAGTCAAGGTCAAACTCCAGGTGGGTTCATGCCTCAAATGTACAAGCCAAAGCTATAAATCCTTTATTTTGAGGTAAGTATGGGTTATAGAAACAAGACTATTGAGAACAAACCACTCAAGAAAACATTGACAAATTCAACAGTAGTAAAACTAAGCATTTATGTTCATCCAAAACACATTGCAACTTATTTACAAAATAAAGTACAAAGTTTTTGAAACAAATTTTCAATGTATGTAACTAAAAACAATTTACCATCTCAATTAAATAAAAACTCCTATGAACGAATAAGAAAAAATAGGTAGCTCAATAGAAATACTATAAATAGATATTTCACAGAAGAGGAAAAATAAATGGCCCATAATAAGTGACAAGATACTCTCTCTCAGAACAAGAGAAATCTAAATTATTGAGATAATGTTTTACAACCACTAGATTGTTAGAGTCATGTTGGGAAGTGATGTGGATCTCAAGAAACATCATATGAGAATTAAAATTGACTCAACCACTTTGAAAAACTTGTTTGAACCACCCAAAGGAGAATAGGCCCTTATATCCAATAACTTGGTTCCTAGTATAAAACTTTCCCTCATTTTTGCCAGGAGATACGTATGAGATTATTCAAACTGTGGTATTCATAATAGTGGAAAACAAGCTACCAAATGTTCCATCCATGTAGGAATGGACTACTATTTTGTGATATCATCCTTCACAATGTCAAATTATATGATATAGAAAGTGAATAAATTAGTGCTATACCCCAGAAAAGGTTTGAAACCCAATGGCAAAATGATGCAAAAAATAAGACACAGAATTCAAACTTAAAGACTAAACTTTTAATAAGTTCAAAAAGAGGCAAATTTATTTGTATAATATAGTTAACAAATGGTATAGGGATATATACAGGGTGATAGAAAGACACAGTTGAATCCTATGAATATGTCTGTGTGTAGAGGGAACACAACAAAATACAGGCAATTTCATAGAATTCCTGGACTAAAACATTAAAGAAATGGTGCATATAGAATTCAGAATAGTGGTTACCTCTGGGACGGGAAAGGTGATGTGACTTGGAAACTCTTCGAGTATATTCTTTTTCTTTTTAAAAACATTTTTTAACGTTTATTTATTTTTGAGACAGAGCGAGACAGAGCATGAATGGGGGAGGGTCAGAGAGAGAGGGAAACACAGAATCTGAGGCAGGCTCCAGGCTCTGAGCCGTCAGCACAGAGCCCGACGCGGGGCTTGAACTCACGGACCGCGAGATCATGACCTGAGCCAAAGTCAGATGCTTAACCGACTGAGCCACCCAGGCGCCCCTCTTCAAGTATATTCTATGCTTTAACCTGGTAATGGGTATGTATGTTTTCATCATATTACCATTTAAGAACTATAGATGTATTTTATATGCCACTTCATCTATGATGTTTTAGCGAGTAAAATTGAAGTAAGGTCTTTCATATTCTGAAATACAAATATATTCTTCCACGTTCTTTTAATATTTATGTCATGTTTCTCGGACTTTGGAGTGTATCAGAAATTTACAAAGTACTTATTTACAAACTCATCCTTTCGATGTCTCTCCAGTGACACAAAGTCAGTAGTTCTCAGAGGCAGATCAGAAATCTGCAGTGTGGACAAGTGCCTCAGGCCATCCATCTGTGCAGGTGTTCTGTGGGTGTCAATGGAGAGAGTTCTGCATTAGAAGACTCACCAGGGCAGCAGGCAGGGAGCTGTCCCCCAGCTGTGGTGCTGACACAATACCTCCTCAAGGAATGGCACTCCTTTGGTTATCCTGGGAGACCTCTGTCCTTCCCCCCTAATACACACATCCATAAAGATACTTCTGTCTGATGGCTCCACATTTTTGTACTTGTGGAAAAAGTGATGGCCCCTAATGCTACCAACTTCTTTTCTCCTGTCTTATTTTACACTCAACGTCTTCTCTGCAGAAACACTGTTTTTTCATAATAACACATGATAATGTTTTGCATAAAAGCCCTAATTTAGTAGCCAACTCTTTAAGACTTCAGTCATTCCATCAATTTTACTCAGTCATATATCTCTGTGTGGACCCCTCCTGAGATGAGTGAGAAATACTGCATGGAGAGGTAACTAAAGAAATAAATTAAAACACAGATAATTCTTTTATTTTTTTAAGGTACATTCTTAATACATCAAAGAGGGGCACCTGGGTGGCTCAGTGGGTTAAGCATCTGACTCTTGATTTCTGCTCCGGTTATGATCTCAAGGTTCGTGAGATGGAGCGTCGTGTTGGGTTCTACACTGACAGTGCAGAGCCTGCTTGGGATTCTCTCTCTCCCTCTCTGCCCCTTCCCCTCCCTCTCTCTCAAAATAAGCAGGCTTTTTAAAAAAATAAATAAATGAGAAGGAATCGAAGCAAATAGAGTGTCAGAAAAAAAGATGAACACCCATTATCCTACCTACTCAATAATTAATGATTATATTGCTCAGACCAGAAAAGCTGCAGTAAAGATAAACAAATATTAATGTAGAAACAGGTGGCAAAAAGATGTGAGTTCAAAAGGATTATTAAACTTATGTATATAGATAAGATATGAAAAACTATGATACCAGTTAGATGCTGTTGAGTTCCCCAGTATGTCAGGCATCGTATTAGGTGCTTGTAATAGTTATGACAGTTGATTGTCCAACAAGAATTAACCTCAGACAGTCAGTCTAAGGCTTTGATTTTAATCATTTCTCCCACACCAGTAATTAGATTAAGAAGGAGCATATGATTCTCTTCTCAGCGATGAGACTTAAGGGGATATCTTCTGAATGATGCCATGGAAAGACCAATTATCAAATAGCTCAGGGAAAGACAGTATTCTGTCCCTGGGCATCATGACTGAATATGACACCTGTGTCTGCTGCCACCATCTGTCCTTGAATGAAGCCACTCCATCTAAAGCTAAATAAATTCCTACTCTCCCATCCATGTACATTCCCTATCTCTGAAGTCCCTGTATGAAAAATAGCTCCTGGAGAACCTGAGTGGCTCATTCGGTAAATACTCTGGTTCTTGATCTCGGTTCAGGTCACAATCTCATGATTTGTGAGATCAAGCCCCAAATGGGGCTCTGTGCTGACAGCATGGAGCCTGCTTGGGATTCTCTCTCCCTCTCTTTCTGCCCTTCCCTTCATGCTCATGTTCTCTCTCTCTCTCTCTCTCAAAATAAACAGTAAACTTAAAAGAAGAAGAAGAAGAAGAGGGGTGCCTGGGTGGCTCAGTCAGTTAAGCGTCCGACTTCGGCTCAGGTCATGATCACACAGTTTGTGAGTTTGAGACCCACATCGGGCTCTGCACTAATAGCTTAGAGACTGGAGCTGGCTTAGGATTCTGTGTCTCCTTCTCTCTCTGCCCCTCCCCCAATTATACTCTGTCTCTCACTCTCAAAAATAAATATTAAAAAAAATTTTAAAAGAAGAAAAAAGATAGCTAACTTTCTTGTTTGCGAATATTAAAGAAATTGTTCTTTTTATTATAAGAACCAAAGACTTTCAGTTTCAAGTTCACATATCTGACAACTGCCTAAAACCACTGAGATAATCAGATTTCACTGATGCTACAGATGATAAAACTGAGTTTGGTGGATTCTTATGTTGCTCCAGAGAGATAGAGTTTGAGAGAGACAACTCTCAGTGATTACTGCATGGGGGTAAGAAAGGCCAGCTTTCTTGCCTCACGGTGTATGCCTGTCAGGGGGAAGATTCTCACGGTCCTAGCTGTGGGATAAGGTGGAAGCTAGTCTGTACCTGTAACCATGACGTTGCATATACCTTTTGCCTGCCCTATCCATCTTCTCCCACCTTATTCTTAACATGCTATCCCCCAAAATCACTATAACAAGATCCCAGGATTCAGGTTCTCCCTCTATGGAACATGACCCAAAAAAACTGATTTTAGACATTTGAAATCACTTGTCAAACATCACAAAATCAGATATGAAGCCCAAGTTGATGCGGCCATCATGTTATCTAGTCATTTTAGATGATCTTGGTGATAGATCTGAAACACCAGAATACCTTTTACTTTGACTCATTCTAAAAATCTGACCCAAATATGATGACAGAATCATTAAATAAAAGTTATCCTACCTGATGATTCTTCTCAAGGCTTCCTTCATATCCCTGTTACGCAGGCTATAAATAAAGGGGTTCATCAATTGAGGAACCACAGTGTACATCACTGAAGCTACTGAAGTCTTTCTGGAAGAGTCAGTAACTGCAGAACTAATGTACACCCCTAATCCTGTCCCATAGAACAAGGAAACAACTAAGAGATGAGACCCACAGGTGGAAAAGGCTTTATAATTTCTGCCAGCTGATGGCATTCTTAAAAGTGAAGATAGAATTTTAGTATAAGAGAAAATGATCCCAAAGAGAGAAATACCACTCAGTGTACTAGCCATAAAATTAGCCAAGAGGGTATTGATGAAGGAATCAGAACATGCAAGCTTGATGACCTGTGCAAGTTCACAGAAAAAGTGGGGGATTTCCAAGTCAATGCAGAAGGACAATTGCAACACCATCATACTGTGGAGGAGGGCATCCATGATGCTAACATACAAGGGGAGTAGAATTAACAATCCACAGAGGCAGGCGTTCATGATGACTGTGTACCTCAGTGGGTGACAAATGGCAACATAGCGGTCATAGGCCATTGCTGCAAGGAGAAAATTTTCAAAACCAAGAAAAACCAAGACAAAGCAGATCTGGGTGATGCAGCCTGTGTAACTTATGTGCCGATTCTGTGCCTGGATGTTCACCAGCATCTTTGGGATCATGGTTGTGCTTAAACAGATGTCAGTAAAGGACAGGTTGGAGAGGAAGAAGTACATGGGGGTGTGGAGGTGGGAGTCAGAGATGACAGCCAGGATAACGACCAGGTTTCCCAAGATGGTGACCAGGTACATGAGCAGGAATAGGCAGAAGAGTATGGGCTGCAGTTCTGGATCCTCGGTCAATCCCAGAAGAAGAAACTCTGATACATCCGTTTGGTTTCTGGGTTCCATGTTGTTGATATAAAATATTGGGTGACAAGAGAATAAAATGTATGGCCACTGGACCAACAGCAGCAGTACCTGGGAATTTGTTGGAAATTGCAATTTTTGGACTCCAGACTTATTGAGGAAAAGCTCCAGGGTGGGTGATCAGCAGTCTACTTTAACAAGGTCTCCAATGATTCTGACATATGATAAAGTCTGAGAACTGCTGTTCTAGAAAAATGTTTATCTATATTGTGAACCTAAATGGATATTTGAATCTTTCCCTCTGTGTATTTCTCCCTGCATCCTTCTTCTTTCTCTCATCTTCTTCCCTCCATTCAGTTAATCAGCCAAAATTCTAATGAGCAATGAATGTCTAACACATTGTGTCAAGAATGAAATAGAGAAGACATGGCATTATTCCTTTAGAATTATTCCACACCTTCAAACAATCAGAAATATAAGAATAAAATTACAAAATTAGTCTCATCTTTAGGGATCTTCTTCCACTAATACAGTAGGTGACATATGATTACAAACAACAACAACAACAACAACAACAACAACAACAACAAAAAGCCCAAGCTAAATGGGAGAAAGGATGAAATGCATAGACATATAAAAATAATAGCAATTCGTCTTTGGAAGACAGACTCATAAGATGACACTGGCACCAGACATCCTAAGAGGCTTGTCCCTGTGCAATAGTGATTGTCTTTTCTTGTGGGACACAGTGGCCATCAGAGGATCAATCACTTGGTATAATACTTAGATCCACACACTCTGAACTGAATCCAGGCTCCAGTACTTGCTTTGTGAATAGGGAAAAGGTTTTAACTGTATTAGAATCTCGGTATTCTTGTGTGTATATTAGGAACTATCAGAATACTTTATGGAGTTGTGATGATAAAAAATGAATAGGCCTGGGGCGCCTGGGTGGCTCAGTCGGTTAAGCGTCCGACTTCGGCTCAGGTCATGATCTCACGGTCTGTGAGTTCGAGCCCCGTGTCGGGCTCTGTGCTGACCGCTCAGAGCCCGGAGCCTGTTTCAGATTCTGTGTCTCCCTCTCTCTCTGCCCCTCCCCTGTTCATGCTCTGTCTCTCTCTGTCTCAAAAATAAATAAACGTTAAAATAAAAAAAAAAGAAAGAAAAAAATGAATAGGCTTAAATCAGTCTGCACAGTGTTTAGCTAATGAGACCCTCATAGTGACATTTCCTATTGTGATTTTTTTTTCTGTCATAAACAAAGCATCTGGCATGTTTCACTCCTAGGATGGGTTGGGGCAAGTTGAGGAAAAAGAAAAGTAAGAAGACATCCTTAGTGTGATAATTGCAAATTTCAGGAATGGGTTTACGTGCTGAAACTCCCTTGGAGAATCTTGATCATATTACAGGGGAAAGGGGGGAATATCAATATATCAATGTTTATTTGGCATGGACATAAAGCAATTAAAATAAATTAAATATTACAAGAAATTGGATCTGTGAATCAATATAAGAAATGAAAACCAACAAGAGATAAAATTATTCATATAAAATACCATAAATATATACACACATATCATATACATATACACACATACAACATGAAAGCATGCTTGGGGGACACCATTACACTGCTGTTTCCTCTGTGAGGGGGAAATAAGGGGTACAAGAAAAGAATGCCTTCTGCATTTACATTATTTTGTTAATTAAAAAAATAGACATGAGATGATATAGTAGAATGCCAACACGTGTTAATTCTGGAAATGTGTTAATGGTAGCATATTAAATGTATTGTTATAATATCTATGCCATTCTTATAATTTAAAATATATGGTATTTTTATGAAAAGGAATGTGCAGATAAAGGAGATAGCCTGCTCTGTCTGAGTCTACACTTCTTTCTTCTAGGTCTTCACAACCAGGCTACAAATATAACACCAAGGTTCTTCTGTATAATGTACGGGAGTTAAAATGAAGCTGATATCTCTCCCTTCCGCCACCAAAGGATACAAGTAAGTGTCAGAGAATTTCATAATAGTCATCATGTTTGTGAAGGGGAGGATTTAAGCTCATGAGCAAAATGGTTCCTGCCATTAAATAGACGGAATAGAAAATTAGCAGAATAAGAGCCTCATTAGCATTGTTGAGGAGGTACGAAATAACATGTCAAGATGATGATATTCAAGCAGGAGTCCCATTGGGGATTTAGTACTGGTCATCTTAGGCATGGACTCTCCGGATGGCTATGCAGGGTTACAACTCTAGTAAACACCTTCCCTCATGTCCAAAGCATTGTCTAAGGGACTCTCTGTTACCTGGCTGACATCATTGCTGGATGACACTTGACATCTTCTCTGGATTTGAATGATGGAAACAGAAGGTCTGCTCTGATAGGGGCAGAGCGATCGAGTGAAGCCCCACATTTCTAGGCAAGTGGGATCATTTCTGGGAGGTGCCTCACGTGTTGTTTCCTGACTGGGCAGGGCTGTTGAGTGAGGTGGTCATAGACAGACTATTTGCAGTCTCTGCATCCCTGAGGGTTCAATATCCAAAGCTCCTCATTAGATAAACACTTTTATTGTTATTTGGATCCCAGGACAGTGTAGATCCTTAAAGACTAAAACTATAGAAGAATAGAATTCAGGATAGTTGATCCCTGACCCCGTGAGGTCACACACACACACACACACACACACACGCCATGTAGTTCTCTCCATCTGTTCATGCTCACCCCCATTTCACATACTTTGCATGTGTGGACACACCATCCTTCTCTAATTGGATTCCTGTCTTTAAATTTTTTTATGTTTATTTTATATGAAAGAGAGAGCACAAGCGGGGTAGGGGCAGAGAGAAAGATGGAGACAGAATCTGAAGTAGGATCAAAGCTCTGAGCTGTCAGCACAGAGCATGATGCCGGGCTCAAACTCAGGAGCCATGAGATGATGACCTGAGCTGAAGTCGGATGCTCAACCAACTGAGCCACCCAGGCGCCCTTGGATTCCTGTCTTTAGATATAAGCAAGGGCATCTCTATCTAATTAGTGATATCAGGAAACCAGATTCTAACTCTAAGTGTGAAAATATGTTTATATATGTGGGTATAAAAATATATATTTATAAATACAGATAGCTACATAAAAATGCAAACAGTGATGATTTTTTTCCAAGAGTCATTGAATGTTTCTTGAACATTAATTTTCATTCTGTATATTTCATATGGCAGATTTGAGTCTATAATCTGTAAGCAATTCTGACTGTGATCAATATAGACAAGACTTTAGAATTTCATAAACAACATTTTCAATTTCATCATGATGGTTTCAGTGTACATTTTTTTCACATCAGTGGATCATGGGTTGAAATTATGACACTTTTTAAAAAATAGAGTTATGGGAAATTACAATGTCATGGAGAAGGCAATAGTATGCTGGTTCATCCATATTCTCCATGAAATGAGTGTGATTTCAGCCATAATTTAATAGGTAAAGATGCTGCTTCATGTTAATACTTAATTACAAACTTTCCATTATTTAATGAATTTAATATATTCATGCACTTATCAATTTATTTTTATCACATGTTAACTTTTCTATATAACTTCATTTTTAAATCAATAGAGTTCTTGCTCTAGTATTTGAAACCAACATGAGACAATGTGGCATTTGAATGTCATCCCTTGGGGCACCTGCATGGCTCAGTTGGTTGAACATCTGACTCTTGATTTCAGCTCAGGTCAGGATCTCATGGTTCATGAGTTCAAGCTATGCCTGGGGTTCCCCACTGACATGCAAAGACTGCTTGGGATTCTCTCTCTTTCCCTTTCACTCTGCCCCTCCTCTGTTTGCACATGTGCTCTCTCTCTCTCTCTCTCTCTCTCTCTGTCTCTCTCTCTCTCTCAAAATAAATGGGTGAACTTAAAATAAGTAATTTCTTTAAAAAAATAAGAGAAGAGATAACATGTTGGCAAAGGTGTGGAGAAAAGGGAATGCTTGTGCACTGTTGGTGGGATGCAAATTGCTACAGCTACAATGGAAAACAGTATGGAGGTTCCTCAAAAAATTAAAAATAAAGCTACTATATGATCCAGCAATTCCACTTCTTGGTATAGATCCAAAGGAATTAAGATCAGGATCTTGTAGTGATATCTCCTCTAGCATGTTCACTGCAGCATTATTCACAATGGCCAAGTTATGAAAACAACCTAAGTGTCAGCAGATGAATGGGTAAAGAAAACATAGTATATATACAGCAAAATATTATTCAGCCATGAAAAAGTAGGAAATCCTGTCTTTTGTGACAACTTGGATGAACCTTGAGGACATTATGCTGAATAAAATGAGTCAAACAGAGAAAGACAAATACTGCATGATGTTATATGTGGAAAATCTAAAAGAGTTAAACTCACAGAAACAGCCACCAGGGGCTGGAAAGTGGGGAAAATAGATGTTGGTCAAAGGATATAAAACTTCAGTTATAAAATTAACAGATTCTGGGGATCTAGTATAGATCATGATAATTATAGCTAATAGCAGTATATTATATACTTAAATATTGATAAGAGAGTAGAATCTTAAATATTCTCACCACTAGAGAAATGGTAATTAAGTGCCAGGATGGAGGTTTTACCCATGCAATGGTATAAAATCTGCACATTGTATACCTTAATTTTACACAATGTTATATATAATTATATCTTAGTAAAGCTGGGAGAAAATGACCAAATACTGGAAATTAAATACTGGCTGCATAAATCCAATTTCTGTCACCATGGTTACATTGCCTCCTCTTTTTTTCTGGGTCATTTCCATTTCTGTTTATCTTATAAGGACACATGTGATTCTATTTAGGGCTACCCAGAAAATAGGGGAATAAGCTAATATACAAAGACTCCAAATAAGTACAATTCACTCTTTTAACACAAAATGTTAATACGTTAGAGGACTAAGACATGGACAAATTCTTTTGAGGACCACCATACAACCTGTTGCCATTGTGGTTCTAGTTGACTCTTCTAGTTGACTCTGTGGAAAATTCTATAATCATCTGACTCAAGAAAGGACAGTCAAAATTCTTTCTCTGAGAATCATGCCCAAATATGACATCTCCATCTGGTGCCACTACCTCATGACCCTGAGGAGAACCAATCCTAGGTCAGTAGAACCCATGGAGGACTGAATGAATCTCTACTACCCTGTTCCTGTACATTCCCTGCCTCTAAGTGCCTGTAATGAAAGATAGCTCTCTATATTGTTGGTAATATTAGAGTTAGGGATTCTTTTTCTTATTGCAACTGAAGATTTCATCACTGATAAAGTTTGAATATCTCACAATCATCTCAAACCACTGAGATAATGTAATCACATAATTTTCATAGATAATACAATGAAATATGGTAGGTGATGAATTTCCTCACAAACATACAGTTTATAGTCAACAAATTAATTACTAAATAGGTGTATAAAAGGTCAATTCCCCTACTGTATTATAGGTATAACTCCTAAGTGCAATTGCCATGGCCCTACACTGAAATCAGGTGGAAGCTAGTCTCTAGATATGACCACAGTCTTGCTTCAATAGTTTCCCTGTCCTATATACTTTCTTCAGTATTCTTTCTGACAGTGATCCAAAACAAAACAAAAAAACAAAACAAAACAAAACAAAAGAAACCAAACCCAAAAAACCATTATAACTAGAACTCTTGCCTCAGGCTCTGCTTCTGCATAAAACCCAAGCAAAGAAGCTGAATTTAGAGAATTGAAATCATGTGTCAAACATCATAAGACTAATCAAAAAAAGCAAAGTATGTTTCAACCCCAAGTTAAGATTAGCTTGAGCAATCTGTTGCCTGGCTAGCTTAGAAGAATTCGGTGATGGAAGAATCAAGAATTATGGCTCATCCAGTATTCCTATCCCTTTGCCTCCTTCTAGAAACCCAAGTCCAAAACATATGGCACAATCACAGCAAAGAAGGCATACCATTGATGAGTTTTCTCAAGGCTCCCTTCATGTCTCTGTTCCGCAGGCTATAGATAAAGGGGTTCATCATTTGAGGAACCACAACATACATCACTGAAGCTACTGCAGTCTTCTTGGGAGAGTCAGTAACTACAGAACTAATGTACACTCCAACAACTGTTCCATAGAACAAAGAAACAACTGACAAGTGAGACCCACAGGTGGAAAAAGCTTTGAGCTTTCCCCCTGCTGATGGCACTCTCAAAACAGAGGAAACAATTTGAGTATAAGAGAAAATGATTCCGGAGAGAGGAATACCACCAAATAGGCTAGCTACAAAATATATCAGGATGTTATTGATGAGGGTATCAGAACATGCGAGTTTGATGACCTGAGCAAGTTCACAGAAGAAGTGAGGGATTTCCAAGTCCTTGCAGAAGGATAACCGCAGCACCATCAGGCTATGGAGCAAGGCAACCACAACGCTAAAGAACAGTGAGAGTAGAATCAGCAGAACACAGAGTTGGGGGTTCATGATAACGGTGTACCTCAAGGGGTGACAAATGGCCACATAGCGATCATAGGCCATTGCTGCAAGGAGAAAATTTTCAAAACCACCCAAAGCCAGGACAAATCCAACCTGGGTGAGACAGCCTCTATACGTGATGCTCTGATTCTGTGCCTGGATGTTCACCAACATCTTTGGGATCGTGGTTGTGCTTAAACAGATGTCAGTAAAGGACAGGTTGGAGAGGAAGAAGTACATGGGGGTGTGGAGGTGTGAGTCAGAGATGACGGCCAGGATGATGAGCAGGTTTCCCAGGATGGTGACCAGGTACATGGACAGGAACAGGCTGAATAGGAAGGGCTGCAGTTCTGGATCATCTGTCAATCCCAGGAGAAGAAATTCTGGAACACCTGTGCGATTTCTGGGTTCCATTTTGAAGAATCTAATGGAAATGGAAAAGATGGGTTAAAAATAAGATAAAGTGAATAGTCCCTGGATGAGCAACAGTAGCATCATCTGGGAAATAGTTAGAAATGCAAATTCTTGGTATCACTCCAGATACACTGCTGATAAACTCTGAAGTAAGGACCAGCAATCTAAGTCTTAACAAACCTTCCAGATAAATTTGATATACATTGAAGTTGGAGAGCCAATGCTTAAACAAAAAGAAATCTTTATGTATATGGTGAACCCAAGAGAATATTCAAATCGTTCCCTCTGCTAATTTCTCCCTTCATCATCATCTCTTACTTTGCTCCACTCAAAGTTTTGCTTTGCTTTTTATTGATCACCAACTCTTTTTCACACATTGTGCCTAGTGCTAAGACTGAAACAAAGAATAAACTATGGCACTTCCTTCAGAAATATTCCTCATCTCAAACATACAGAAAGACGAGAATAAAGTTATCCAATCTCTGTTAAGAGTTTGGTGTCCAAACCTTGGAATGCCTCAGAATCAACTGAAGGGTTTGTCAAATTACAGATGAGTTACATCGTACCATCACTCCATTTATCTATAGGAAAACTTAGGTGGGGTGAAGTACACAGTGCCTGGAAAAGATAAGATGTTAAGTGGTTTGACAGCTCAGCTGACTGTCTAGGCCAATTATTGGTAATGCCTCTGGATAATACAGAATTAGCATTCCTAAACCAACACCCAGATTTCATAAAACTTCCTTTAAAATCTTAATGTAGTCATCTTGAACAATGCCCCAAATCTTTTCCCTTGTCTACAGCACATGTCCACCCCTACTCATGAAGTATGGTATAGTAGGTGCACGACATCCATCCCAGTATCTGCTCTGTACCTCAGCAAAGATTAGAAAATGTTGCCTAGGGGCGCCTGGGTGGCGCAGTCGGTTAAGCGTCCGACTTCAGCCAGGTCACGATC
Organism: Neofelis nebulosa; assembly: GCF_028018385.1. Classification (NCBI taxonomy): domain Eukaryota; kingdom Metazoa; phylum Chordata; class Mammalia; order Carnivora; family Felidae; genus Neofelis; species Neofelis nebulosa. Next base: position 163,290,717 of record NC_080785.1, read on the forward strand.
TCGCGGTCTGTGAGTTCGAGCCCCGCGTCAGGCTCTGGGCTGATGGCTCGGAGCCTGGAGCCTGTTTCCGGTTCTGTGTCTCCCTCTCTCTCTGCCCCTCCCCCGTTCATGCTATGTCTCTCTCTGTCCCAAAAATAAATAAAAAAAAAACGTTGAAAAAAAAAATTAAAAAAAAAAAAAAAAAGAAAATGTTGCCTATATGGGTGTCTGGGTGGCTCAGTCGGTTAAGTGTCTGACTTCAGCTCAGGTCATGATCTCGCGGTCCGTGAGTTTGAGCCCTGCGTTGGGCTCTGTGCTGACAGTTCAGAGCCTGGAGCCTGCTTCAGATTCTGTGTCCCTCTCTCTTTCTGCCCCTACTCCTGCTCACACTCTGTCTCTGTCTTTCTGTCTCTCTCAAAAATAAATAAACATTAAAAAAATTAAAAAAAGAAAGAAAATGTTGCCTGTAAACTTGAAGCTGATAATCCCCATAAAAACACTACTCACCTGCACTAGCAATTAATTCTAGGAGAAGCTGGGCAAATATCAGTGCATTCTCTACCTTATCCTAAGGAGACTTTTTCCCTAGGTGATGAGGGCAGGCATATCATTAAAAAACAAACAAACAAACAAACAAACAACAGTTAAATGAGAGAAAAAGCATAGGCTTCTAAAAAATGGGTGAAAATAGGGGCACCTGGGTGGCTCAGTTGGTTAGGCATCCGACTTCGGCTCAGGTCATCTCACAGTTTGTGGGTTCGAACCCCACGTTGGGCTCTGTGCTGACAGCTCAAAGCCTGGAGCTTGCTTCGGATTCTGTGTCTCCCTCTCTCTCTCTGCTCCTCCCCCACTCATACTCTCTCTCTCTCTCTCTCTCTCTCTCAAAAATAAATAAAGCTTAAAAAATTAAAAACAAATAGGTGAAAATAGCAACAATTATTGGTCCTTGGAAGACAGAGAATTATAAGCTAAGACAGACTTATATGGTACTTACAAGATAATTGGGCATCCTTAACAAAATTGCTTCTGTGAAGCAGTGGTCAAGATGGAAGTAGCCATGACAACCTTTATCATTTGGTGCATTACTTAGACTTAAACACTGAATTTAATTTCGATCAGTACTTGATTGGGGGTAGGGAGAATTGTTCACCTGTATGAAAAGTCTAGTGTCCTCATTTGTATAATGGGAACGATCACAAAACCTCATAGGGAAGTTGCAGTGATGGAAATGAATAGAGACACATCTGACACAGTACTCAGTGTATGGGACCCTCATGCTAATATTTCCTATTGTGCGTGTGTGTTTTTTCCTTCCAACAACAACGGCACCTTGTATATTTCAGTCCTCACAAGGAAGCAGTGGGGTGGGGCCAGTTGAGGAAAGACAACAGAAAGGAAGAACCCTAGCATCATAACTGCAAATTTCAGGGAAAAGATTTTGAGCTGGGAACATTTATCGTGTAGAAGAAGAATGAAGGAATCATCAACCATATCAATATTTATTTCAGATGAACATATGATGAAATATATAGCAATTAAAATAACATGATAAAATGTATTAGATATACAAATTAGTATAAATAATGAAAACCTATAAGAGAAATATTTTCAAGTGACAAAGTATACATCATTAGAAAATTTTTAATTTATTTTGTACTGTCGTAAGGAATAATCCATAATAAACATAAACTTAATGGGTTTTGTTTTTATTATGGATTATTCAAGTGAAAAAAAGACCCACAGAGATAAATGAAGGATGGTACCCACCAATCAACAGTATAAAATTCATACCCATCACCATCTTCAATCTAAGTGTTTTTATTGCAATAAATATTACAATATTATAAATATGTGAAGCCCCCACATCATGTATTTGAACAATCTTGATTCTTTTCTTTCCCCAGGGGAGTCACTACATGAACTTCATGTACATTGAAGCATTTTTTTTACTATAATTTGTATTATTGTTAATATGGTAACATAAACAACTACATTATTTTCAATTTTGAAAGTTTATATAAACAAAACCATATAGTTCATGTCATTTACATTTGGCATTCTTATGTAATTTATCTTCTTTATTATTAAAATATTTAACCTCACTTTATTAATTTTTTTTTCAACGTTTTTTATTTATTTTTGGGACAGAGAGAGACAGAGCATGAACGGGGAGGGTCAGAGAGAGAGGGAGACACAGAATCGGAAACAGGCTCCAGGCGCTGAGCCATCAGCCCAGAGCCTGACGCGGGGCTCGAACTCACTGACTGCGAGATCGTGACCTGGCTGAAGTCGGACGCTTAACTGACTGCGCCACCCAGGCGCCCCTCACTTTATTAATTTTAATTGCCAGAGAGTAATCCACTGTATTGTTATGTTATGATTTATTTCTCCATTCCCTAACTGATAGGTAATATGGTTAATGCCTTTTATCCTGTATATGTTTATGAAGACATGTACAATATAAAGCCATGTCCATCACATTCAAGATGATGTTGTCTCTGAGACGGGAGTAACAAGAACTGAGAATACAAAAGAAATGGCTTCTGTAAGCATATTATGTCGTTAAAAAGACATGAACTTTGTATAGCAAAATGTCAACATTTGTTGATTCTGGAGTGCATTGGAGGGTGTTTTAAAATGTATTGTACTATCTCTGTTGTTCTTCTTTAAAATAATTGGTAATTTTATAAAGTGAAAGAGGTATATTAAGAAAGCAGCCAGCTAGACCTCTCTGTCTCCACTTTCTCCCCACCGTCCTCAGCAAGCTACGGGGATAATAAGACTCTTCTGTGGAATGGTGTATCGAGAATCAGGAATGCAAATAAAAGGAAAAGCTGACCAAAACCCTTCCTCATGACTACCACAAAAATTCAAGTAAATTCCAGAAAGTTTCATAACAGTCATCTTGTTTGAGAAGGGACAGATTTCTGCTCAGGAGAATAACGGATGCTGCCATTTTCTAGGGAGATTAGGAGACCAGCAGACTGAGAACAGGGTGAGTATCACTGCAAACATAGATGAGAACTTGTCAGCAAGAAGGCTGGAGTGCCATCGGACACTAACACTCGGTTCCCATCATTTCATGCATGCACACCCCTCATTGCTTCCCCTGGATGAATCTGTAGTAAAATACCTGCCCTCCTTACAGAAGCACTAACTAAGGGACTTTAAGTTACCTGGCTGTCATCAGTGTGGAACGATGTCTGACATATCACCTGAATATTGAAGACCAGAAGATCTGTCTTCTGGAAAGGCAGAGAGACCAAGTGAGGCAATGGGCTTGTGGTCAAGAAAGATCATTAGTGGATGGAGCCTCAGGTGTGCTTCTTCTTGACTAGGCTAGGGCTGTTGAATGATGTTGTTACAGACTGACTCCACAGTCTCTCTATGTCCCTGGGGAATCAATATCCAAAGCTCCTCATTAGACAAATATTTTTAGTATCATTATTCTCACCAGGCTGTGCAAATCCTTAAAGACCAACACAGGAGAGGAAAGTAATTCATGATGTCTAATCCCTGATCACGTGGGGCCAGGTACACACCATGCTGTTCTCTCCACCTGCTCAATGTTCACCCCCATTTCACTTACATTCATGTGTAGACACACATCCTTCTCTAATTGGACTCCAATCTTCAGGTTTTAGAAATAGGCAAAGGCATCTCTATCTAATTAGTGACATCAGAAAGACAGATTCTAAGTGTGAAAACATAGTTTTATATGTGGGTATAAAATATATATTTATAAATACAGCTAAGCCATGTAAAAATGCAAACGAGCAGTGATGATTTTGTCTAAGAGTCATGGAATGTTTCCTGAGCATTCATTTTCATTCTGTATATTTCATACTGCACATTTTGACTTGTATTCTCTAACAATTCTGACTATGATCAATATAGACAAAACCTGAGAATTTCATAAACACCATTTCCAATTTCATCACTATGGTTTCAGTGTACTTTTTCCTTCACATTCATGGATCATGAGTTGAAACTATGACATTTATTTTTTTTTCACTCTGCTACTCTTTTAAAAAGTTTTGCTGCGGGGGGGCGCCTGGGTGGCTCTGTAGGTTGAGCGTCCGACTTCGGCTCAGGTCATGATCTCACGGTCTGTGGGTTCGAGCCTCGCGTCGGGCTCTGTGCTGAGGCTCAGAGCCTGTGCTCAGAGCCTGGAGCCTGTTTTGGATTCTGTGTCTCCCTCTTTCTCTGACCCTCCCCCATTCATGCTCTGTCTCTCTGTCTCAAAAATAAATAAACATTAAAAAAATTTTTTAAAAAAGTTTTGGGGGCACCTGGGTGGCTCAGTTAGCTAGGCATCTGACTTCAGCTCAGGTCATGATCTCACAGTTCATGAGTTCGAGCCCCATGTCGGGCTCTCTGCTGTCAGCACAGAGCCTGCTTCAGATCCTCTGTCCCCTCTTTCTCTGCCCCTCCCCAAATTTAGTTCTCTAAATAAATAAATAAATAAATAAATAAACATTTAAATGAATAAGTAAATAAATCATTAAAAAAGTTTTTATTGGGGCACCTGTACGGTTCAGTTGGTTAAGTGTCCTACTCTTGACTTTGGCTCAGGTAATGACCTCACAGTTTGTGAGATTGAGCCCTGCATGGGGTTCTGTGCTGACAGTGCAGATCCTGTTTGGGATTCTCTTTCTCCCTCTCTCTTTGCCCCCACCCCACTCACATTCTCTCTCTCTCTCTCTCTCTCTCTCTCTCTCTCTCTCTCTTTCTCAAAATAAATAAACATTTTTGGGGGCACTTGGTGTCTCAGTCAGTTAAGCGTCGACTTTGGCTCAGGTCATGATCTCACGGTTCATGGGTTCGAGCACTGCGTCGCGCTCTGTGCTGACAGCTCAGAGCCTGGAGCCTGCTTCCAATTCTGTGTCTCCCTCTCTCTCTGCCTGTCCCCTGCTCATGCTCTGTCTCTCTCAAAAATGAATAAATGTTTAAAAAAATTTTTTTTTAATTTTTTAAGTTTTTATTTAGGAGAGGAGTTAAGATGGCAGAGAACTAGGGGAACCCTGGGCTTTCCTAGTCTCAAACACAGCTGTATTGAGTCAGATCATTTGGGGCACCCAGAAAATTGATCTGCAGACTGGCAGAAGGATCTCCACAGCTGGAGGGAGACAGTGTAACAGGTGCAAGGTGAGTGGATGTGAATTGGGGGAGAGAAAAATGGCAGTGCTAGGAAGGGGACAGAGTCCTTTTCGTGGAGAGACAAAATGGAAAGAAAGAGAGAAGGGTTAAGAGAGTATGGCATCAGGGTCGCACCAGAGGAAAACCTCTCTGGACCACGGACTGGGGGCAGAGAGAAGTACTGAGTGTTGAGGGGTTTGTTTGTTTTTTGTTTTGGCAAATAGTGTTTCGAGTTCAAACACTGTTTTGGAAGTGCTCAACTTTATCATGAGGAGAGCTGTGGCACGCCCTCCTGGGGAGGAGAGAGCTGGTCCCAGAGTGCATAATGTAGGGATCTCTGGGGCACACTGAGAGAGAACATTCCCCTTCCTTTTGGAAGAGGGTATGTTGCCTCCCCAAGGACAAAAGACCCCGCAGGTGCCAACAAAAGGGTTTTCATCAGCAGGGGACAGAGGCACACCCAGAGAAAATATAACCTTTGCTGCTTTTAGCCGTGCTACACCATAGATTCCGCACACTGTGCAGGCATGGGACTGTTTTTCAGGAATAAAGGACTTCAGACACAGCATGGAGATGCTCTACTCCAGAGGAGGGGGTGGGTCCGGGTGGTGTCAGGTCCTTTAAGACTTCAAGTTTTGGGTGGCTCAGTTGGTTGAGCGTCTGACTTCAGCTCAGGTTATGATCTCACGGTTCGTGGGTTCGAGCCCCGTGTCAGGTTCTGTGCTGACAGCTCAGAGCCTGGAGCCTGCTTCAGATTCTGTGTGTGTCTCTCTCTCCATCCCTCTCCCCCTCATGCTTTGTCTCTTTCTCTCAAAAATAAATAGGCTCTCTGCTCCTCCCCGTTCGACAGACAGCCGCATCTTCTGGTGCAGTGCCAGCCGCGTCCCCGAGACACGATGGTGAAGGTCGGAGTCAACGGATTTGGCCGTATTGGGCGCCTGGTCACCAGGGCTGCTTTTAACTCTGGCAAAGTGGACATTGTCGCCATCAATGACCCCTTCATTGACCTCAACTACATGGTCTACATGTTCCAGTACGATTCCACCCACGGCAAATTCCACGGCACAGTCAAGGCTGAGAACGGGAAACTTGTCATCAATGGAAAGCCCATCACCGTCTTCCAGGAGCGAGATCCCGCCAACATCAAATGGGGTGATGCTGGTGCTGAGTATGTTGTGGAGTCTACTGGGGTCTTCACCACCATGGAGAAGGCTGGGGCTCACTTGAAGGGTGGGGCCAAGAGGGTCATCATCTCTGCCCCTTCTGCTGATGCCCCCATGTTTGTGATGGGTGTGAACCACGAGAAGTATGACAACTCTCTCAAGATTGTCAGCAATGCCTCCTGCACCACCAACTGCCTGGCCCCTCTGGCCAAGGTCATCCATGACCACTTCGGCATCGTGGAGGGACTCATGACCACAGTCCATGCCATCACCGCCACCCAGAAGACCGTGGATGGCCCCTCTGGGAAGCTGTGGCGTGATGGCCGAGGGGCTGCCCAGAACATCATCCCTGCTTCTACTGGCGCTGCCAAGGCTGTGGGCAAGGTCATCCCTGAGCTGAATGGGAAGCTCACTGGCATGGCCTTCCGTGTCCCCACCCCCAATGTGTCCGTCGTGGATCTGACCTGCCGCCTGGAGAAAGCTGCCAAATACGATGACATCAAGAAGGTGGTAAAGCAGGCATCAGAGGGCCCCCTCAAGGGCATCCTGGGCTACACTGAGGACCAGGTTGTCTCCTGCGACTTTAACAGTGACACCCACTCTTCTACCTTCGACGCTGGGGCTGGCATTACGCTCAATGACCACTTTGTCAAGCTCATTTCCTGGTATGACAATGAATTTGGCTATAGCAACCGGGTGGTGGACCTTATGGTCCACATGGCCTCCAAGGAGTAAGAGCCCCCTGGACCACCAGCCCCAGCAAGAGGAAGAAGAGAGAGGCCCTCAGCTGCTGGGGAGTCCTTGCCCCTGTTCATCACCCAACACACTTGAGAATCTCCTGACCTCCAGTTTCCATCCCAGACCCCCTGAAGAAGGGGAGGGGCTTGGGGAACCCTACCTTATCATGTACCATCAATAAAGTATACTGTATCCAACAACAAAAAAAAAAACATTAAAAGAAAAAAAGACTTCAAGTTTTGAATCCCAGCTGCGCACCTAAGAAAAAGCTCATCAAGGGACGCCTGGGTGGCTCAGTCAGTTGAGCATCTGACTTCAGCTCGGGTCATGATCTTGTGGTCCATAAGTTCAAGTCCCACGTCAGGCTCTGTGCTGATGGCTCAGAGCCTGGAGCCTGCTTTGGATTCTGTGTCCCCTCTCTCTCTGCTCCTCACCTGCTCGTGCTCTATCTCTCTGTCTCTCAGAAATAAATAAACATTAAAAAAAATTTTTAAAAAAGAAAAGAAAAAGCTCATCACAAGTGCCCTCTTTAATGCCCATCACCTATTTAACCCATCCCTCCCCCCAACTCCCTCCAGTAAGCCTCAGTTTTTTCTCTGTAGTTAAGAGTCTGTTTCTTGGTTTGCCTCTCTCTCTTTTTTAGTCCCTTTGCTCATTTGTTTTGTTTCTTAAATTCCACATATGGGTGAAATCATATGGTATTTGTCTTTCTCTGACTGACTTTTCTCACTTAACATTATACTTTCCAGCTCCACCCATGTCATAGAAAATGGTGAGATTTCATCCTTTTTTTCTTTTATAATAGAGTTATTAGAAATCTCAAGGTCACTGGCAAAGCAATAATATGTTGTTTCATTCATACTCTAGGTAGAATGAGTGAGATTTTAGCCTTAATTTAATAGGTGAAAATGGTGCTCCTTGTTAATAATTACTTACTTTTCTTCAATTAGTGAATTTAACATGTCTAAAAGAAAATAAAGAAGTACAGAATTCTGTACCCTTAATGCAAAATTAATATTTTAAACACATTGCTCAGTCAAGTTTTGTTGAATTAATGCTATTTGACAGTAAGGATTTGACAAATTAACTGCCGCCCTTCAAATCCTTCCTGCAATCTGTAGCAGAATCCATTGCAAATGTTGCCAACATCACCAACCCACAGAGCTTCATGGCCCTCAGTCACCTCTGTGTCAACGCCGTTGACCAAAACTGATGACGGTTCTTCCCAGAGCATCGTGTTGATCTCCAGAGCAGATGTTTATGTCGTGAGTCATGCCGTTGCAAGTGTCAGAAATGCTTGTGGCTAATGTATTTTCTTCTTTTTTCTTTCTTCTTTTTTTTGAAAGGAGCAAGCTTTTTTGTTTTTTTTTTTCCTGTAACCCATTTCATTTTATTTTTTCTAAACTTATTGTTTAATTTACATCCAAGTTAGTTAGCATATGGTGCAACCATGATTTCCGGAGCAGATTCCTTAATGCCCCTGACCCAGTTAGACCATCCCCCCCCACACAACTCCTGCAGCAACCCTCTGTTTCTTCTCTATATTTAAGAGTCTTTTATGTTTTGTCCCCCTCCCTGTTTTTATATTATTTTTGCTTCCTTTCCCTTATGTTTATCTGTGTTGTATCTTAAAGTCTTCATATGAGTGAAGTCATATGATATTTGTCTTTCTCTAACTGACTAATTTCACTTAGCATAATACCCTCCAGTTCCATCCACATAGTTGCAAATGGCAAGATTTCATTCTTTTTGATTGCTGAGTACTACTCCATTGTGTGTGTGTGTGTGTGTGTGTGTGTGTGTGTGTATACCATGTCTTATTTATCCATTCATCCATCGATGGATATTTGGACTCTTTCCATTCTTTGGTTATTGTTGATAGTGCTGCTATAAACATTGGGGTGTATGTGCCCCTTTTAAACAACATACCTGTATCCCTTGGATAAATACCTAGTAGTGCAATGGCTGGGTCGTGGGGTAGTTCTATTTTTAATTTTTTGAGGAGACCCCATACTATTTTCCACAGTGGTTGCACCAGTTTGCATTCCCACCAGCAGTGCAAAAGAGATCCTTTCTGTCCGCATCCTCGCCAGCATCTGTTGTTTCCTGAGTTGTTAATTTAGCCATTCTGACAGGTTTGAGGTGGTATCTCATTGTGGTTTTGATTTCTATTTCCCTGATGATGAGTCATGTTGAGTATTTTTTCATGTGTCGGTTGGCCATCTCGATGTCTTCTTTGGAGAAGTGTCTCTTCATGTCTTTTGCCTATTTCTTCACTGAATTATTCATTTTTTAGGTGTTGAGTTTGAGAAGTTCTCTATAGATTTTGGATAATAACCCTTTATCTGATATGTCGTTTGCAAATATCTTCTCCCATTCCATTGGTTGCCTTTTAGTTTTGCTGATTGTTTCCTTCACTGTGCAGAAGTTTTTATTTTGATGAGGTCCTCATAGTTCATTTTTACTTTTGTTTCCCTTGCCTCTGGAGACGTGTTGAATAAGAAGTTGCTGCGGCCAAGGTCAAAGAGGTTTTTGCCTGCTTTCTCCTCGAGCATTTTGATGGCTTCCTGTCTTCCATTTAGGTCTTTCATCCATTTTGAGTTTACTTTTGTGTATGGTGTAAGAAAGTGGTCCAGGTTCATTCTTCTGCATGTCGCTGTCCAGTTTTCCCAGCACCATTTGCTGAAGAGACTGTCTTTATTCCATTGGATATTCTTTCCTGTTTTGTCAAAGATTAGTTGGCCATGCGTTTGTGGGTCCATTTCTGGGTTCTTTATTTTATTCTCTTGACCACCTTTACTGCACCCCAGAGGTTTTGGGCTGTGGTGTTAACATTTTCATTGGCCTCCACATATTTTTTAATTTGCTCTTTAATTTCTTGGTTAGCCCATTCATTCTTTAGTAGGATGTTCTTTAGTCTCCAAGCATATGTTATCTTTCCAAATTTTTTCTTTGGTTGATTTCAAGTTTCAGGGTTCATCCATATTGTATCATGTGCCAGAACCCCATTCCTTTTTATGATGTAGTAATAATCCATTATATGCACATACACTACTGGGCTGTCCTTGTGTGTTAACAGATGCTAAGTAGCGTCCCTGACTTCTACTTGCCAGATGGCAGGAGCACTGTTCTCAATTGTGACAACCAAAACATTGCCAGATATCTGCTGGAGCACAAAATCATCCTGATTCAAAACCACTATCTTTGCTTCTTTCTACCTTAATTCACTAGGGAGATATACATTCAGGAATGACATTCATATTTAAATAATAGAAACATCATTACTGAGGCCTAGCTGACAATTCCAATATGGCACTCCACTGAGGTCATAATGTCTACCCAAGGCTGACACTCAGGTAAACTCCTATTCGAGGTGTAGAATTCTTATCTACTGGGGCTCTCAGGGACCGGGGTTCCCCCTTGTAAATAGGCAAGAGTCACCCATGTACTGATCATGTTCCAGAGTTTACCGTCAGAGGGTGCCCACCCTTACTCATCTCATTCCACATGCCTTCGTGCACCTGTAGTCACATAGTAGGTGTTGTCCCAGCACAGAATAGACAAACTCCTTCTGTGTATTTGTACACAATTCTCCACAGTAAAATCTGACTCATAATTGTGTGTCTAATGGGATACCATTTTCTTCTAAGGAAAAGAAAATTATACCTATATCTGTATCTATCTATATCCATTTCGCTCTCTCTCTCTCTCTCTCTCTCTCTCTCTCCCCCTCTATAGATAGATAGATAAGATCAAAGCCCTGGGCAAGAAGGATCAAATCGACTTCCCCTTTCTGAATGCCAATAAGAAACACCAAGTCAGTTGGAGGGAAGATGGCGGCATAGGAGGACGCTGGGCCCACCGCGCGTCCTGCTGATCACTTAGATTCTACCTACACCTGCCTAAATAACCCAGAAAACCACCAGAGGATTAGCAGAATGGAGTCTCCAGAGCCAAGCACAGACGAGAGGCCCACGGAAGAGGGTAGGAAGGGCGGCGAGGCGGTGCGTGCTCCACGGACTGGCGGGAGGGAGCCGGGGCGGAGGGGCGGCTCGCCGGCCAAGCAGAGCCCCCGAGTCTGGCCGGCAGAAGCGGAGGGGCCGGACGGACTGTGTTCCGACAGCAAGCGCGACTTAGCCTCTGGGAGGTCATAAGTTAACAGCTCTGCTCAGAAAGCCGGAAGGCTGGAGGACAAAGGGAGGGAGAGCTGCTGAGCCCCCGGATGGCAGAGCTCAGCTTGGCGGGGAACAAAGGCGCTCCCTAGCGCCATCTCCCTCGCCCATCCCCCAGCCAAAATCCCAAAGAGAACCAGTTCCTGCCAGGGAACTTGCTCGCTCCGCGCAAACACCCAACTCTGTGCTTCTGCGGAGCCAAACCTCCGGCAGCGGATCTGACTCCCTCCCGCTGCCACAGGGCCCCTCCTGAAGTGGATCACCTAAGGAGAAGCGAGCTAAGCCTGCCCCTCCTGCCCCCGTGCACCTTGCCTACCCACCCCAGCTAATACGCCAGATCCCCAGCACCACAAGCCTGGCAGTGTGCAAGTAGCCCAGACGGGCCACGCCACCCCACAGTGAATCCCGCCCCTAGGAGAGGGGAAGAGAAGGCACACACCAGTCTGACTGTGGCCCCAGCGGTGGGCTGGGGGCAGACATCAGGTCGGACTGCGGCCCCGCCCACCAACTCCAGTTATACACCACAGCACAGGGGAAGTGCCCTGCAGGTCCTCACCACTCCAGGGACTATCCAAAATGACCAAACGGAAGAATTCCCCTCAAAAGAATCTCCAGGAAATAACAACAGCTAATGAACTGATCAAAAAGGATTTAAATAATATAACAGAAAGTGAATTTAGAATAATAGTCATAAAATTAATCGCTGGGCTTGAAAACAGTATACAGGACAGCAGAGAATCTCTTGCCACAGAGATCAAGGGACTAAGGAACAGTCACGAGGAGCTGAAAAGCGCTTTAAACGAAATGCAAAACAAAATGGAAACGACGACAGCTCGGATTGAAGAGGTAGAGGAGAGAATAGGTGAACTAGAAGATAAAGTTATGGAAAAAGAGGAAGCTGAGAGAAAGAGAGATAAAAAAAATCCAGGAGTATGAGGGGAAAATTAGAGAACTAAGTGATACACTAAAAAGAAATAATATACGCATAATTGGTATCCCAGAGGAGGAAGAGAGAGGGAAAGGTGCTGAAGGGGTACTTGGAGAAATTATAGCTGAGAACTTCCCTGAACTGGGGAAGGAAAAAGGCATTGAAATCCAAGAGGCACAGAGAACTCCCTTCAGACGTAACTTGAATCGATCTTCTGCACGACATATCATAGTGAAACTGGCAAAATACAAGGATAAAGAGAAAATTCTGAAAGCAGCAAGGGATAAACGTGCCCTCACATATAAAGGGAGACCTATAAGACTCGTGACTGATCTCTCTTTTGAAACTTGGCAGGCCAGAAAGGCTTGGCACGATATCTTCAGTGTGCTAAACAGAAAAAATATGCAGCCGAGAATCCTTTATCCAGCAAATCTGTCATTTAGAATAGAAGGAGAGATAAAGGTCTTCCCAAACAAACAAAAACTGAAGGAATTTGTCACCACGAAACCAGCCCTACAAGAGATCCTAAGGGGGATCCTGTGAGACAAAGTACCAGAGACATCACTACAAGCATAAAACATACAGACATCACAATGACTCTAAACCCGTATCTTTCTATAATAACACTGAATGTAAATGGATTAAATGCGCCAACCAAAAGACATAGGGTATCAGAATGGATAAAAAAACAAGACCCATCTATTTGCTGTCTACAAGAGACTCATTTTAGATCTGAGGACACCTTCAGATTGAGAGTGAGGGGATGGAGAACTATTTATCATGCTACTGGAAGCCAAAAGAAAGCTGGAGTAGCCATACTTATATCAGACAAACTAGACTTTAAATTAAAGGCTGTAACAAGAGATGAAGAAGGGCATTATATAATAATTACAGGGTCTATCCATCAGGAAGAGCTAACAATTATAAATGTCTATGCGCCGAATACCGGAGCCCCCAGATATATAAAACAATTACTCATAAACATAAGCAAACTTATTGATAAGAATGTGGTCATTGCAGGGGACTTTAACACCCCACTTACAGAAATGGATAGATCATCTAGACACACAGTCAATAAAGAAACAAGGGCCCTGAATGATACACTGGATCAGATGGACTTGACAGATATATTTAGAACTCTGCATCCCAAAGCAACAGAATATACTTTCTTCTCGAGTGCACATGGAACATTCTCCAAGATAGATCATATACTGGGTCACAAAAGCCCTTCATAAGTTTACAAGAATTGAAATTATACCATGCATACTTTCAGACCACAATGCTATGAAGCTTGAAATCAACCACAGGAAAAAGTCTGGAAAACCTCCAAAAGCATGGAGGTTAAAGAACACCCTACTAACGAATGAGTGGGTCAACCAGGCAATTAGAGAAGAAGTTAAAAAATATATGGAAACAAACGAAAATGAAAATACAACAATTCAAACGCTTTGGGACACAGCGAAGGCAGTCCTGAGAGGAAAATACATTGCAATCCAGGCCTATCTCAAGAAACAAGAAAAATCCCAAATACAAAATCTAACAGCACACCTAAAGGAAATAGAAGCAGAACAGCAAAGGCAGCCTAAACCCAGCAGAAGAAGAGAAATAATAAAGATCAGAGCAGAAATAAACAATATAGAATCTAAAAAAAACTGTAGAGCAGATCAACGAAACCAAGAGTTGGTTTTTTGAAAAAATAAACAAAATTGACAAACCTCTAGCCAGGCTTCTCAAAAAGAAAAGGGAGATGACCCAAATAGATAAAATCATGAATGAAAATGGAATTATTACAACCAATCCCTCAGAGATACAAACAATTATCAGGGAATACTATGAAAAATTATATGCCAACAAATTGGACAACCTGGAAGAAATGGACAAATTCCTAAACACCCACACTCTTCCAAAACTCAATCAGGAGGAAATAGAAAGCTTGAACAGACCCATAACCAGCGAAGAAATTGAATCGGTTATCAAAAATCTCCCAACAAATAAGAGTCCAGGACCAGATGGCTTCCCAGGGGAGTTCTACCAGACGTTTAAAGCAGAGATAAATTCAATGCAATCCCAATCAAAATTGCACCAGCATTCTTCTCGAAACTAGAACAAGCAATCCTAAAATTCATATGGAACCACAAAAGGCCCCGAATAGCCAAAGTAATTTTGAAGAAGAAGACCAAAGCAGGAGGCATCACAATCCCAGACTTTAGCCTCTACTACAAAGCTGTCATCATCAAGACAGCATGGTATTGGCATAAAAACAGACACATAGACCAATGGAATCGAATAGAAACCCCAGAACTAGACCCACAAACGTATGGCCAACTCATTTTTGACAAAGCAGGAAAGAACATCCAATGGAAAAAAGACAGTCTCTTTAACAAATGGTGCTGGGAGAACTGGACAGCAACATGCAGAAGGTTGAAACTAGACCACTTTCTCACACCATTCACAAAAATAAACTCAAAATGGATAAAGGACCTGAATGTGAGACAGGAAACCATCAAAACCTTAGAGGAGAAAGCAGGAAAAGACCTCTCTGACCTCAGCCGTAGCAATCTCTTACTCGGCACATCCCCAAAGGCAAGGGAATTAAAAGCAAAAGTGAATTACTGGGACCTTATGAAGATAAAAAGCTTCTGCGCAGCAAAGGAAACAACCAACAAAACTAAAAGGCAACCAACGGAATGGGAAAAGATATTTGCAAATGACACATCGGACAAAGGGCTAGTATCCAAAATCTATAAAGAGCTCATCAAACTCCACACCCGAAAAACAAATAACCCAGTGAAGAAATGGGCAGAAAACATGAATAGACACTTCTCTAAAGAAGACATCCGGATGGCCAACAGGCACATGAAAAGATATTCAACGTCGCTCCTCATCAGGGAAATACAAATCAAAACCACACTCAGATACCACCTCACGCCAGTCAGAGTGGCCAAAATGAAGAAATCAGGAGACTATAGATGCTGGAGAGGATGTGGAGAGACGGGAACCCTCTTGCACTGTTGGTGGGAATGCAAATTGGTGCAGCCGCTCTGGAAAGCAGTGTGGAGGTTCCTCAGAAAATTAAAAATAGACCTACCCTATGACCAGCAATAGCACTGCTAGGAATTTATCCAAGGGATACAGGAGTACTGATGCATAGGGGCACTTGTACCCCAATGTTTATAGCAGCACTCTCAACAATAGCCAAATTATGGAAAGAGCCTAAATGTCCATCAACTGATGAATGGATAAAGAAATTGTGGTTTATATACACAATGGAATACTACGTGGCAATGAGAAAGAATGAAATATGGCCTTTTGTAGCAACGTGGATGGAACTGGAGAGTGTGATGCTAAGTGAAATAAGCCATACAGAGAAAGACAGATACCATATGGTTTCACTCTTATGTGGATCCTGAGAAACTTAACAGAAACCCATGGGGGAGGGGAAGGGAAAAAAAAAAAAAAAGAGGTTAGAGTGGGAGAGAGCCAAAGCATAAAAGACTGTTAAAAACTGAGAACAAACTGAGGGTTGATGGGGGGTGGGAGGGAGGGCAGGGTGGGTGATGGGTATTGAGGAGGGCACATTTTGGGATGAGCACTGGGTGTTGTATGGAAACCAATTTGACAGTAAATTTCATATATTAAAAAATAAATAAATTAATAAAAAAAAAAAAGCAGAGATAATACCTATCCTTCTCAAGCTATTCCAAGAAATAGAAAGGGAAGGAAAACTTCCAGACTCATTCTATGAAGCCAGCATTACTTTGATTCCTAAACCAGACAGAGACCCAGTAAAAAAAGAGAACTACAGGCCAATATCTCTGATGAATATGGATGCAAAAATTCTCAATAAGATACTAGCAAATCGAATTCAACAGCATATAAAAAGAATTATTCACCATGATCAAGTGGGATTCATTCCTGGGATGCAGGGCTGGTTCAACATTCGCAAATCGATCAACATGATACATCACATTAACAAAAAAAAAAGAGAAGAACCATATGATCCTGTCAATTGATGCAGAAAAGGCCTTTGACAAAATTCAGCACCCTTTCTTAATAAAAACCCTTGAGAAAGTCGGGATAGAAGGAACATACTTAAAGATCATAAAAGCCATTTATGAAAAGCCCACAGCTAACATCATCCTCAACGGGGAAAAACTGAGAGCTTTTTCCCTGAGATCAGGAACACGACAGGGATGCCCACTCTCACCGCTGTTGTTTAACATAGTGCTGGAAGTTCTAGCATCAGCAATCAGACAACAAAAGGAAATAAAAGGCATCAAAATTGGCAAAGATGAAGTCAAGCTTTCACTTTTTGCAGATGACATGATATTATACATGGAAAATCCGATAGACTCCACCAAAAGTCTGCTAGAACTGATACATGAATTCAGCAAAGTTGCAGGATACAAAATCAATGTACAAAAATCAGTTGCATTCTTATACACTAACAATGAAGCAACAGAAAGACAAATAGAAACTGATCCCATTCACAATTGCACCAAGAAGCATAAAATACCTAGGAATAAATCTAACCAAAGATGTAAAAGATCTGTATGCTGAAAACTATAGAAAGCTTATGCAGGTAATTGAAGAAGATATAAAGAAATGGAAAGACATTCCCTGCTCATGGATTGGAAGAATAAATATTGTCAAAATGTCAATACTACCCAAAGCAATCTACACATTCAATGCAATCCCAATCAAAATTGCACCAGCATTCTTCTCGAAACTAGAACAAGCAATCCTAAAATTCATATGGAACCACAAAAGGCCCCGAATAGCCAAAGTAATTTTGAAGAAGAAGACCAAAGCAGGAGGCATCACAATCCCAGACTTTAGCCTCTACTACAAAGCTGTCATCATCAAGACAGCATGGTATTGGCATAAAAACAGACACATAGACCAATGGAATAGAATAGAAACCCCAGAACTAGACCCACAAACGTATGGCCAACTCATCTTTGACAAAGCAGGAAAGAACATCCAGTGGAAAAAAGACAGTGTCTTTAACAAATGGTGCTGGGAGAACTGGACAGCAACATGCAGAAGATTGAAACTAGACCACTTTCTCACACCATTCACAAAAATAAACTCAAAATGGATAAAGGACCTGAATGTGAGACAGGAAACCATCAAAACCTTAGAGGAGAAAACAGGAAAAGACCTCTCTGACCTCAGCCGTAGCAATCTCTTACTTGGCACATCCCCAAAGGCAAGGGAATTAAAAGCAAAAGTGAATTACTGGGACCTTATGAAGATAAAAAGCTTCTGCACAGCAAAGGAAACAACCAACAAAACTAAAAGGCAACCAACGGAATGGGAAAAGATATTTGCAAATGACACATCGGACAAAGGGCTAGTATCCAAAATCTATAAAGAGCTCATCAAACTCCACACCCGAAAAACAAATAACCCAGTGAAGAAATGGGCAGAAAACATGAATAGACACTTCTCTAAAGAAGACATCCGGATGGCCAACAGGCACATGAAAAGATGTTCAACGTCGCTCCTTATCAGGGAAATACAAATCAAAACCACACTCAGATATCACCTCACGCCAGTCAGAGTGGCCAAAATGAACAAATCAGGAGACTATAGATGCTGGAGAGGATGTGGAGAAACGGGAACCCCCTTGCACTGTTGGTGGGAATGCAAATTGGTGCAGCCGCTCTGGAAAGCAGTGTGGAGGTTCCTCAGAAAATTAAAAATAGACCTACCCTATGACCAGCAATAGCACTGCTAGGAATTTATCCAAGGGATACAGGAGTACTGATGCATAGGGGCACTTGTACCCCAATGTTTATAGCAGCACTCTCAACAATAGCCAAATTATGGAAAGAGCCTAAATGTCCATCAACTGATGAATGGATAAAGAAATTGTGGTTTATATACACAATGGAATACTACGTGGCAATGAGAAAAAATGAAATATGGCCTTTTGTAGCAACGTGGATGGAACTGGAGAGTGTGATGCTAAGTGAAATAAGCCATACAGAGAAAGACAGATACCATATGGTTTCACTCTTATGTGGATCCTGAGAATCGTAACAGAAACCCATGGGGGAGGGGAAGAAAAAAAAAAAAAGAGGTTAGAGTGGGAGAGAGCCAAAGCATAAGAGACTGTTAAAAACTGAGAACAAACTGAGGGTTGATGGGGGGTGGGAGGGAGGGCAGGGTGGGTGATGGGTATTGAGGAGGGCACCTTTTGGGATGAGCACTGGGTGTTGTATGTAAACCAATTTGACAGTAAATTTCATATATTAAAAAATAAAAAAAAATTAAAAAATTAAAAAAAAAGAAACACCAAGTCAGTCAACCATAGTAAATTCCCATAAAACCAAAAATTTTGTTTGATTTTTTAATCTCATGAGAGGCAGAGTTCCCATCCTGCTAATACTTTTTTGTCACTTTTTATTTTGAACTATTTTTCGACTCACATAAAAGTTGCAAAAACAGCACCAAGAGCATTTCAGTGTACATTTCCCAGAGCTCCCCTTGATGGTGACATAATCTTTCATAATCTTTGTAAATTACCCAAACAAGGAAACAGACCTTAGAGCAATACTATTAACTAGAACTATATGCCTTACTGGGATTTAACCTGAGTTCCCTTTTGGAAACACAGAAGAGACAAGGCTTAATGCATTCACGCTGAATCAGATCGGAAGCCTTTGTCTGATCAAAGTCTTAGTTCATTCAAAGGGGACATAGCCATAGTTGAAAGTATGAATAATCTATCCATTTCCAGGCTCCATGTGTGCCAGTCTGCATTCATCAAAAAGGAAATCACTCTAGGACACCCCTTTTTACATTAATCGACATGCATACATGCATGTCTTTTCTGTCTCAATTGCTCCAGGCTTCAGCTCTCAGGCCTGGCTGTACTTTCCAAACCTCTCATAGTGCTTTTGAAAATTCCAGTGCATGAGACTCCTACTGGAGCAATTATGTTAAAAATCTCTAGAGGTCAGATTTTTAAAATTCTCCAAGGATCCCAAACCACAGCCCAAGTTGAGAATCTCTCTCACAGATTTTGCAATAAGACTCAAATCAACAGTATCACAGGCTAACCATAAGCTGTAGTGGGAGACAGCCTCCCCACTGAGTTTCACATCAAGGCTCATTTTATTTGTAAATTTTTTTTTTTTTTTTCAACGTTTTTTTTTTTTATTTATTTTTGGGACAGAGAGAGAGACAGAGCATGAACGGGGGAGGGGCAGAGAGAGAGGGAGACGCCGAGTCGGAAACAGGCTCCAGGCTCCGAGCCATCAGCCCAGAGCCTGACGCGGGGCTCGAACTCACGGACCGCGAGATCGTGACCTGGCTGAAGTCGGACGCTTAACCGACTGCGCCACCCAGGCGCCCCAACATCAAGGCTCATTTTAATTTGTGTGGCTGAGAGCTGAAGGGACCTGTCCTCTACTGCCCTCCAAGATCATCATGAACAGCTGGCCAAGAAAGAAAGAGGACAGAGAAAGACCACAACCAGAGGCCACTTGTGAGCTAATGTCAAGGAGAAAAATTTGACATCACATCATTTAAAAAATATCAGAAGACATTAAAAAAAATTCTCTACTGGTCTAGTCTTTAGGAGTGGTCATATTATAATCAGACCCAAAGGAAGAAAGTCAAACAGAAATGCCCAGCAAGGGAGTTGAACCTCCTTGTTTACAAATGTGATTACCAGATGGTAAATCTGAGAGCATATTTCTGTAACATCCAGTTAGAATACATAGGACTGGAAACAGCATACTGCAGGCATGCAAAAAATGACTTAGCCCCTTGAAGTTAAGACTACAAACCAACTAAAATAACTTACTTATCAAGACTAATACTAGGCTCGTTAAGATTCACTTCCACTCTGTGTTGACTGTCATGCAAAACTACTGTGTTATAAACTGCCCTATCCTAACCAGTCCCTTGCCTTATAAGACCCTAACTTGAAATCACCCACCCAGCCTAAGACCCTACAAAGATCCTTCCTTGATTTACCCCTCTCGGACAGTATTGAGATCCTCTCAAGGTGGTGTTTTCCTTTGCTATGGTAGATCTAATAAGCTCAGCAGCTTGTTTTACAGCATTTTCAGGTGGTGTTTTGAAGAGTCAACCGTTGACAACAGCTTCAAGATTCATGGTTACATCACACTTTAAAAGTCCACATGGGGGAAGAATGATGTCAGCAAGATGCAGCATAAGGGTCACTGGTGATCATCTGTTCCCAGAAACATCCTTCAAAACGATGAAGCACACAGGAAAATACCTTCAGGAGATCTAAGATTCAGGTGAGGGATTACAGCACAGAAATAAGAGAAGATGCATTGAAGCAGATGGGGAAAATCAGTTTCACATTGCCTCAGCAACCCTCTCCCAAGACCAGGCAGCACAGATGGATAGAGACACCTTCCTGGGGTGCAGGGAGAGAGAAGTGAGTGCCCTCTTTCACCATGTACACCAGCCCCAGGGTAACTCTCACGGATCCAGGCTCCTGGCCCACCTCAGTGCCAGGTCAGCCCCTGTGGACCTAGATTCTGAACCAGTTTCCATAAGCTGAGATTCCTGGAGCACCCCAGCACTCTGGCAGACCGAGGCTCTAGGCAGGTTCCCAGGCACTGAAGCTCCTGGCCAGACTAGTGCCAGGTCAGCTATTATAGACCCAGATTCCGGGCTCACTCCATGGCCAAGCTGAATCGTGTGACCCCATGTCCCTGGCTTGCCCCAACACCAGGCCTGCCCCTGTGGACCTAGAATCCAGACAAGCTCCCATGGACCCAGGCTCCTGACACACTATGGCAATGGACTGGCCTCCGTGGCCCCAGATTCCAGGTAGGTACCCACAGACTCAGCTTCCAACCTTGCCCCAGGACCAGATCAGCCCCAGACTCCCAACTGGCCCTAGCACCTGGCTGATCCCTGTGGCCTTAGGCTCCAGATTGGCTCCCATGGACTCAAACTCTGGTCTTCCCTGGTGCCAGGTTGGCCCCTGGACTCCCAGACCAGGTACCACAAACCCAAACACCAAAGACACTTCAGTAGTCTCTGATGCCTGTTTGGTCTCCATGAACCCAGGATTCAAGCCCAGTCATATGGACTCAGGTCCTAAGCCCAAGTCTGTGAATCCAGGTTGGTCCCCATGTATCCAAGCACTGGACCCCTGCCCATCTGGCAACCCAGGTAAGACTGCCTGCTTGAGAACTCCAGTAGCAAGCATGTAAAAAAGCCAGTTTTATTGGTCAAAAATAGTGGAATGTTGGCAATTTCATATGACTCAGCCTAGTATTACGTTCTCTACTTTTGCCTATGGTTGGCTGATTTCCATAACTTAAGGTTTTTAAAAACTGGCACTTAATGTATCAGTTGGTTCAGTGGGTGTTTATTGAGTGGACATATGACCTGAGATTTCTGGCAGTGACCTCCTAAAACTGAATTCCTAAAAACGCAAAGGTAGAGACTCCCACAGATGCCACCCTGGGACCAATATTCAGAGCAAGGGTCTGGCTGCAGACCCATGCAGCCAGCCTCTCTCTTGGCGTGTGTCCATCAGGTGAGATTCCACTTGCCCCCTTAGCAGAACTGGAAGGCAGCCACGGTGTCTTTACAGACAGCTGCCCTCTTGGGGGTAAGTGGGGCTGGAGGTAGTCTTTGTTTCTTGGTGTGACATCACTGGGTGAATGTGCGGAGGTGTTTCTTGGTTCTTGAGCTGATGAGGAACACTGGCTTCAAAGAAGAGTGGTCACCTCCTCTAGGGGAAGCCCTTGACCTTGGAGAGATCCCCAAGGAGAGGGTGAAGAGCCATTGGGAAACCTACAACTTGCACCCAGTTGCCTCCTAAAGACCTGAAATAGTCAATTCAGGCGTCCTACTTCCATATCCCAGCCCCCACAGGAAACTGAGGTATTCAGGGAACAGACGTGAAATTGGACAATTTGTCTAACAAGGAGCCTTGGGAATTGACTTCTCATTGGCCCAGAAATTGTAAATATTCCCTCTGTTCTTACAATTCATCCCCACCCTAGCTTGTCTTCTTTGGGCCAGGTGGATACCTACCTGTGCCTCTGTGAGGCATCCTCTTTGTCTCCGGGATCTGGTTCTCTTTGGGCAACAGAACCAGGATCTCTATTGACCATCACCAGGGAGGAAACTGAGTCAAGTTTGCCTCAGTGATAATGTCAAGAAGAGGAAAGATATCCCAGTAAGTGGGCTTGGAGGACAAGGAGAGAGAGCAAGAGAACCTTGATGAATGTTGGCAAAGTGAGTAGGTGGCAGCCTTTGTGTTTCCAGAAACACTGGGAGATTTTATGTGGCTGAGTTCACTCATTTCCCAGCCCAGAATTCAATAACCACACCTATCTACCTAGCTCAACCTCATGCAGCTATGATGCCACCAATCTCTTTCCAAAACCAGTGATTTATAACACAGTTCCTAGTATCTGAACCTGATTTTCCAAGCCCACTTGAGCACCTTGAAGAACAGAGGCATTCCCTCTAAGACATTTGTATTATTCCCACCACTGAGTCCTTGAGGCCCTTGGATTTCTTGATGTTTTCAGGCTGAGAGGCCCTAGAAACAAGTCCGGGGATTCATCTAGGGTAGGATTTAAGCCTACTTGAGTAGAGCCTAACCAAGAAGATGAAGGGAGCACATGAGTCTCCCAGTTCCTGAGACTTAAAGCTTTCCCAAGAGCTTTGGACAGACAAGGAGGGACAGAGTAAGTGGGTGATAGCCTAGGTGTGCAGGACAGAGGAATGTGAGATGAGCACATTGATTCAGTTAGTAATTTAATCTATAGGGTACTCACTAGCTCCTTTTGGTGTTAAAAAAATACCTGAGTCTTTTAGCCAAATTAAGATACCATGAGGTAGGATGTTGTCAGTGCCACAGAGTGGCATAGCCTCTGATCTGATGTCAAAACACAGAGTAAGAAACCACCTTTGACAAGGGGGCTCTGTAGCAGTGAAATCTGGTGGAGCATGGTCAGGGGGACAGGGAACTCCAGGAAGAAAGAATATAAAAGGACAGTGTGCCTCAGTGGAAAGGCTGTGAGCTTTGGACTCAGGAAGACCTACAGCAGAGCGAAGCTCACCTTTAGGAGCTGTGGGAGCTACACCTCCTTTCTCCTCTTTGGGCCTCAACGATCACACCTGTAAAAAGGGATCATAACCCCTTCCCCATGGTTTGTCACTAGGATGATATGTCATATATGTAAGTATCTATCCTAGTGCTTGGCACATATTAGGAACTTATTAAATGATTTGAAATGTGAAGAAGCATGGAGACAGAAATAGCAGGGAAGGATGGGATTTTAATAAAGGAATTGACCTACTGTCCCCCAAATCTGCTGTAAAACAATTTTAGGAGGGCAGTAGTAAAGTGAGAAGTATAGATTTGCATGCGTGTCTGAACCTTTGAAGAAATAAACACTTCTTCCAGACTTCATGGACTGACTTCAGTAAGAGAACAGTTTCACTTGTGGGTGGGGATATACTGGAGCATGCGGTGACCCGGGGTCTAGCCGTGTGGGGCGCTAAGTGCAGGGGCTTGTGGTGGCTTGGACAGGGAGGTGGTGTTGTCTTTTCAGCCCAGACTGCTGGGACCCACAGCATTGACACCTGTGTGGTGGGTGGTCCTTGGTGAGTGCTGCAGGGAGGTCTACAGTGGCTGCAAGGGCTCTTGGGGTCCTCAGCAGTGCCTTCAGATCCTTCGGCTAGGGAACTCAGCAGGCAGCAGGGGTGGCTGGAGCCAGTGAGGTGCACGCACTTGGCTGTGGGGACCAGGGGCAGGTGCCTATATATGGCAGGGGCTGGTTGCAGACACACATGTAGTGGGGGGGGGGGCAGGGTAGCAGCAAGGGCTGAGGCCAGCTATGGACTCGCTGGCAGCTTGTGGAGGCCCTGGCTATTGGCGTGCTTTCCCATGGCTGCATACACGGAGGCCAATAATGGGTAGCAGGCCAAGAGCTTGTAGGTACACAGCTGGGGTGGCTGGTCCCAAGCACACACATGGTTGTGAGGGTCAGCAGGGGAGTCTAGTCTGGCATCTTGCACTTGTGTGGCTGCAGAGGCCTGAGCTGACTGCAGGTGAGGTTCCTGGGCTCTTGCCCGGGCAGGGAGGGACCCAGGCAGCTGGCTTCCATGAATGGAAATCCCTGTGGGGTGAAAGCTGGTGAAATCTTCAGGTAGTCCTGGCAGCTGTGCTTATTTGCCATTTATTCCTTCTTCGGAGGTAAACTCTGCTGAGTTTAATCTGCAGAGCAGATCACTGGGAATTGTAGTCACTTATACTGTGGGGCTGCTTTTCTTCCTTGTTTTCAGCTGTCTCTATACATTTCAGCTTTGTAGGGTTTGGGGAGGGTAAAACCGAAGCGAGTCCTTTACACGGTGCTCCAGAAGGCTGGAGAAGCTGGCTGCTTGCCTGACTCCTTCTTTACTGGTAAGGGGATCTCTCTGCAGCTGGGAATGTCCCTCTTGATGCTTACCACTGCTAACTTGGGGGATAGGATAGTGCAGGCAAACAGATGCTGTCTTTCTTCTTCTCTTCTGTGATTGATCTCCGGTTTTGTGTTCCACTGAGTTGCGAAAACTCCTTGAGTGGACTCTAGAGTTCTCCCAGAGCTTGTTTTTATTCAATAGCTGGCTAATTGTTGATCTTTGCAGAGGGGCAGAAAGGCTGGGTCTTCTGTGTTGCCATTTTGGTCCTTTGTGCTTCTTGGCTGATTTTAGTCAACCTGGGATGATTTAAAAATATCCTTTAGCTGTGGGGTGCCTGGGTGGCTCAGTCGGTTAAGTATTCGACTTCGACTCAGGTCATGATCTCACAGTTGTGGGTCTGGCATCAGGCTCTGTGCTGACAGCTCAGAGCCTGGAGCCTGCTTTGGATTCTGCGTCTCTCTCTCTCTCTCTCTCTCTCTCTGCCCCTTCCCCGCTCATGCTCTGTCTCTCTCTCACGCAAAGACAAAAATAAATATCCTTTAGCTGTAATGACCATGACCACGAGTATAAAAGCTTTCAGTGAGATCTCTGAGTCTTTCTAGCAAATTGATGAAACCGCAGGGGGCTTGGGGACCCCCTTGAAACTTGCAATTGGTGTCAAACATGGGAATGATCTTGTGGACTGTGTTATCTTCAATTTTGTAGTGAGCCAACTCCCCACAGTCAGTGTCAGAGCGGATCACTAGAATGACCCAAACTCACTGAAAAACATTCATCCTTCCACTTTGACTCTTGGATGACCTCAGGGTCACCCTGTGTATGGAACCGAAGCTGTGCTGTACTCAGTTATTAGAGATAAAAGTTATCCATAGAATTTAAAAAAGATGGATCTAAATCCTGAGGATTGGCTCACTGAATGCATCAGGAAATATAAGCTAACAAGAAATTAGCCAGTTTCCAGGCAATCACTTAGTTACTATTACCTGTAATAGCTAAAATGTAGTTGAAGGACAATATTGGGGCAGATCCTGACTCTGGTCCAAGTTTGAATATAGGACAAAGGAAAGTCTGCATACACAGCTGGTGAATCAGACGGATTTGGTGACTGAGGCTCCAGATGGCTGTTGATAGGACACTTACTCTGCACTGGGCTTTTCATACCCAGTGGCAGATAAAAATGCTCAAGATACTATGAAAGGGCTGAATCAGAAGACACTGTATCACTGTGGACCACTTAGTCACATCCGATCAAGGAGCACACTTTCATCCTCAGAGTAGTAGTTTGGTGGAGCATTGCAATGAACATTTGAAACAGTGTTGTCTAAAACAGGAGATATATAAAGTCATGATGTGTTGGCTTACATACCTTTACAAGTGTGATACCACACTGAACCTGAGGGTGCCCAGGAATACCTTCACCAGATAAACCCCTGCACTTATCTAGGGGATCTGGGTCAGTAAGTTCAGGGCAGGATAGTGTTGTGGCTATGCATCTTCCTTACATCAACTTTATTTTTCCTGCTTGATGCAATGGTCCCAGGACTGGTGCTACTCTGTGCATGCTGGGTATGAGGAGAATCCCTCATCAAGGAACTCTAACTCTACTTCTAAATCTTTATGTCAGAATTCCCAAGAGCCTGACAACTTAGATTTTTGCCTTCACCCCATCTAGGAAAATTGGGGTAGTCGAGACAGCCACTAGCTCTATACCCGTAAAACTTCATTCCATACAAGTGGGGGCAGACTGAGGGGGTAGCACTAGGTCGAATATTTCTGCCCACCATGTGGACCAGCAGACTCACAGAACAAAGGTGTGCAAGGTTGGGCGAAAGGAAGTGATAAATGGGAGAAAAGGAGGAACAGTTATTGAGGGTAGAGGGATACATAGACTAGGCAGTTAGGGAAACCCAATATTCTACTGGTGCCTTGACGCAGGCTCTGAGCAAAGATGATATTGTTTCTTAGCTCAGTTATAGAAGATGCTGAGGCCACCACTCCTTTTGGAACCTGACCAAGTCAGATGGAAGGCTGCCAGTCTGAATGGCATTGCTCTGGATGACATTTTGGTCATATGATATGAGAACGGACTGGACTCATTGTTAGTGACTGAGTGCAACTCTGGTATGTTCCCAGTGTCTTTGACTTGTATTTTTCAGTTTGTATCTTCTAATATCCTGCAATATATTATAACATTAACGCTGTTAGTAAGAATATAATACTGATATTGATGGCTTCACGTATTGGGAAATTGAGTTAAAATCTCCCTCATTATGAATACTAATGGAAAATGGTCTGAGGAAGAGCCGATTTTAGTAATCTTCTATGCTAAATACTTTCTATGCTAAATAATTCACAAGCTTATCATAATGTATAAATAGAGGTAGATCAAGTGACAAAAATACAACAATGGATGTAATGGCTTTATAGGGTGGGTTAGTTATTTCTTCAAATTTATCCCTATCCATACTGATGGCAAGAAATGTTAGGCATATCATCATTTTGCTGTAAGACAGCCTTAGCCAAGGACAGCAGTGTTTGCCTGTGTGATAAAGAATTTATCCCTGCTCAAAAAATTTCTGGGATGTATTCTCTAAGCCCTTTGAATGTCATGCCTTGTAAGAGAGTCTTAGTTTGTCTGGAGATCTTGAGTCACATTTGTTGTGATTTGAGGTGGGGATTGGCCCTACCAGATAGTCTTAGGGAGGAAATGGCCACAATAGGTAATAATAACACGATTTCAGGAGGGGATTTGGGTCACATGGTATCACCCAATTTTCAGAGGACTGGAGCCTAGAGACTGATATGAGGGACGAGGACAGTCATTTGTTCCCACGTGATGGAGTCTCCGTAAAAATTCCAAACACTGAAGTTAAGGAGAGCTTCCCTGATTGGCAATATTCTGTGTGTATTAAAGACGATGCCGTCTTGACTCTGGTGATAGTTGACAACGGAGGCTCAATATTTGGTATTTTACTGGGCTCTGCCCTGCGTGCTGCTTTTATTGGTTGATTTTAATCTGCACCCTTTAGCTGTAACAAACTACTTTTTAATTGAAGGATAGTTGACATGCCATGGTACATTGATTTCAAGTGTACAACATAGTGATTCAACAATTCTATACATTATTCAGTGCTTACCACAATAATACAGTTACCATCTGTCACCATACAAAGTTATTAGAATACGATTGGCAGCTGTAATAAACTCTAACTGGGAGGATAATAATTGTAACCATGAATATAACAGCTGTGTGTCTTTCTAGTGAATTATGAAAATGTGGGTTGTTAGGGAGCCCCTAAACATGCAGTTAGTGTCAGAATGAGGGCAGTCTTGTGGAATGAGTTCCTTCCGACTTTATAATGGGCCAACTGTCACACTCTGATAGCATTTGGTGATTTCCATGGTGTAAGTAAGATCACAATGATCAATTTTAGACTACTGACATTTTAACAAAATTTATTAAAGTTTAAGTATCTACTCTTGTGAGACAATATAAATAAACTTCAAAACACCTTTCCTGTTCCAGGTGGTATGATGAAAACCTCTTTATTTCCAATGTATCCATCATACCAAGTTAGAAGTTACATACTCTATGTTTTTTATTTTAGTGGTTTCACAAAATCTTTTATCATATGTGTTTGACAAAGAAGGTCCAAAATACTCTATATTTCCATTCTCCTGCAAAGCAATACAAGAACATTGTAATTTTTCATTCTAATTACCTCTATTATATGCTCTGTTATTGTTGCTTAATATTTTAGTTCACCTTGATTACATTCATTTTACAATTATTACTTTACAGACTCAGTATTTTGTTTAAATTTTTCCTACACATATACCAATTTCTTAGTAAACCATTGCTTCTTGGACATCACTTACTCTGTGGATTCCATTTATTTTAGCCTGATGCATATTGTTGAGTAATTCTTTCAGCAAAAACCCATGCATGCTGTCCTCTCCCAATCTGTATCTGAAGTGGCAATACCCCAGTCAAGGTCCTTTGAACAGAGTCTTCAAACCTGTGTTATTGCAATGTATCAATTGTTCAAGGTGCAAAATATATATAAGCTAGTATTGTAAATAACACAGGTAAGCAATTGGTTATAAGCTCATCTAAACTTCTGGACTCATCTCCATGGCATTCATGTAACTGCCCCCTTTCAATACTTTCAGAGGAATGATACCCATGGAACCAAGGAACCAAACCAGTGCATTCGAATTCATCCTCCTGGGGCTTTCAGAAACTCCAGAGCAGGAGACCCTCCTCTTCGCTCTGTTCCTCTGCATGTATGTGGTCATGGCCATGGGAAACCTTTCAATCATCCTGGCAATCAGCTCAGACTCCCACCTCCACACCCCCATGTACTTCTTCTTAGCTAACCTGTCTTTGGTTGATTTTGGTCTGGCCACCAACACAGTCCCCAAGATGCTGGTGAACATCCAAATCAGGAGCAAGTCAATCTCCTATGCCTGCTGCCTGACCCAGATGTACTTTTTCCATTTCTTTGGCATCGTTGACAGTGTCCTGATTGCCGTGATGGCTTATGACAGGTTTGTGGCTATATGTCACCCCTTACACTATACCACCATTATGAGCCCACGCCTCTGTGGCCTGCTGGCCGGTAGCCCATGGGTGTTTTCCTACTTTATATCCCTCACTCATATTCTCCTGATGGCTCGTCTGGTTTTCTGTGGGAACAATGAGCTACCTCACTACTTCTGTGACCTCACTCCCCTTCTCAGGCTTTCTTGCACTGACACGTCTGTGAACAAGATCTTTGTGCTCATTGTGGCTGGGCTGGTGATAGCCACACCTTTTATCTGCATCCTGGCCTCCTACGCTCGCATCATTGTGGCCATCATGAAAGTCCCTTCTGCAGGGGGCAGGAAGAAAGCCTTTTCCACCTGCAGCTCCCACCTCTCTGTGGTTGCTCTCCTTTATGGGACCACCATCGGGGTCTATCTGTGTCCCTCCTCTGTCCGCACAGCTGTGAAGGAGAAAGCCTCTGCTGTGATGTACACTACAGTCACCCCCATGCTGAACCCCTTTATCTATAGCTTGAGGAACAGAGATCTGAAGGGGGCCCTGAGGAAGCTTGTCAACAGAAAGATCATTTCATCTTCCTGACCACAAGGACACCTGGGAACTTCCAGGAAGTAGGATCTCAACATCTAGGGTCTTGGGCACAAGTATAGAATTGCACGGTTTGGGAGAACAGCCACTTTGGAGTTTGAGTTGTAGAAGTTTCGAAGGAAATCTCAAGATGGCCCTGTTACTATGTTATCAATTACTGGGACAAGTAAGGATGTGTCAAGATCAGTCTAGCCCTACCAGATTGGATTTGTCCTGATTCAAAATCCAGTTAGTTTTCCACAAATATTTATTGAGTTCATATTCTGAACTTGATATAGGTGCTAGCCAGGGAGTGGTGAGGAGACACAAGATTCCTATAGTGTGGAGTTTATAGCTGCATGTGGGAGATGACACTGGCCACTAACTATAATAGAACAAAATATGCACACAAGGGCAAGGATAGGACAGAGTAGGAAAGCCCAACAGAGTCTGGAAGGGGGGATCAGGGAAGGTTTCCTAAAAGAGATGATCCTTCACCTCAAAGGATAAGATGATGTTTTGAAGGCAAGTATGAGGAGAAAGAGTATCAGGAAAAAAAAACAGTATGTGAAAAGACGAGAGAGCAAGAGAAAGTGAAAGTGAAATATCCAGTTATGGTGAATGACTTGGGTCATGCCAGATCAAGGACTTTGGGACCACCTCAAGAGTTTTGCTTTTTCCAGAGAACTAGGCAGTTAATTGACTTCCAGGGACCAAAGTCAGGGAGCATGTGAATGAATCATGCCTCCCCCCCCCCCCACTTCACTCCTATTCTATCTTCTGGAGAAACAAGATGGCATGACCTAGATAAAAGTTGCACAAGTCACAAGGGAAAAAATTCAGAGCATGCATTAAGGGGATGAGGAATAGTATAAGGCTTTCAAAGAGAAAAATGCCAATCAATTGAATCATGAATGTCTAAGCCAAAAGGAAGCTAAGGCATATCTCCATCACCATATATATGCCTGTGGAATGCATAGGAGTAGTAACACTGCTTACAACAGAAGTGAGAGCTATTCATTATGAGTTTATCTTGTGCCATACACCATACTATGTTTCTTTTCTTTGTTTCATTTAGTCATTCTAAAGCCCCTATGAAGGTAATACATTTCTTTTTTTTTTTTTATTATTGGGTAGTAGTGCTAATACTCATATGGAGATTTACAACTGAAGTGAAATGAGTGGTGCCTTTTCAGGGGCCAGAAATTTTCAAATGGTGCTAAGGAGCTGACATCATCTTAAGCCGAATGGCTTTGAATAATCACACATCCAATTTGCCTTTGGTACTTCCTTCCATGAAAATTAAATTAGAATTTCTCAGTTGAACAAACAGATACCAGACCTGGTGCTGTTATGGCAACTATTAGCGACAGCACAGGTAGAAAAATACATTTAGTGGGGGAATGTCCTAATGGATAAAATACAGAATTTAATAATTTTGGAGTTTGCAATGGAGTACCCATGCATCTGGTCATGGCATGTTTTGGATAACCAAAAACACAGGCGAAAGTTGATCCACAGCCTCTCCCTTCCTAAGTTTCCTTCCATTCTCTTGCCACATGCATGGAAGTAATCACAGTGTTGGCTGGGAGAGAGTTGGAATTTGCAAACTTGGAAGACTGTTACAACCTGGGACTCAGAATATTTGTGAATATTTCTCTCTGATACAGAAAGATATGGCTTCAGCTCAAGCACTGATTTGACTCCCTCCCCCTCTATGGAATGAAAGATTCATTGTCCAATAAAAATCTCTTAAAGTTTTGTTAGCTAAACTCTCTTCAATTGTTTTATGTTAAGACATAAAAAAAATGCTGATTCAAAGGGGCACACATACCCCAATGTTTATAGCAGCACTATAAACAATAGTCAAATTATGGAAAGAGCCCAAATGTCCATCAGCTGATAAATGGATAAAGATGTGGTATGTGTGCATGTATGTATGTATGTATGTGCGTATGTGTGTGTATGTGTATATACATATACATGATGGAATATTACTCAGTGATCAAAAAGAATGAAATCTTGCCATTGCAACAACGTGGATGGAACTAGAGGGTGTTATGCTAAGTGAAATAGGTCAGTCAGAGAATGACAAATATCATATGATTTCACTCATATGTGGAATTTAAGAAATTAGGAGGAGGGAAGGAAAAATAAGACAAAAAGAGAGAGGGCACCAAGCCATAAGAGAGTTTTAAATACAGAGAACAAACTGAGGGTTGCTGGAGGAGAGTTGTTGGGGGGGATGGGCTAATGGGCGGGAGCATTAAGGAGGACACGTTGGGATGAGCAGTGGATGTTTATATGTAAGTGATGAATCACTAAATTTTACTCCTGAAACCAATACTACATTATATGTTAACTAACTTGGATTTAAATAAATTAAAAAAAAATTTTAGGGGCTTCTGGGTGACTCAGTCCCTTAAGCGTCTGACCTCGGCTCAGATCATGATCCTGCGGTTCATGGGTTTAAGCCCCATGTCAAGCTCTGTGCTGACAGCTCGGAGCCAGGAGGCTGCTTCAGATTCTTGTTTCCATCTTTCTCTCTGCCCCTCCCCCACTTGGGTTCTTCTCTCTCTCTCTCTCTCTCTCTCTCTCTCTCTCTCTCTCTCTCAAAAATAAACATTAAAAATTTATTTTTTATTTTATTTTTATTATTTATTTTTGAGAGAGAGCAGGGGGAGGGGCAGAGAGATAGAGGGAGAAAAGATCCCAAGCAGGCTTCATGCTGTCAGCACAGAGCCCAGTGTGGGGTTTGAACTCACAAACCGTGAGATCATGACCTGAGCTGAAATCAAGAATTGGACATCAACTGACTGAGCCACCCAGGCACCCCCCACATTTTTTTTTTTTTTAAAAGAGATTGCATCCTCTGGGTAAATATCTAGTAGTGCAATTGCCCGGTCATAGGGTAGCTCTATCTCTAAGTTTCTGAGGAGCCTCCACACTGTTTTCCAGAGTGGCTGCACCAGTTTGCATTCCTGTCAACAGTGTAAGAGGGTTCCCTTTTCTCTGTACCCTCACCAACATCTTTTGTTTCCTGTGTTGCTAATTTTAGTCATTCTGACAGGTGTGAAGTGATATCTCATTGTGGTTTTGATTTGTATTTCCCTAATGATAAGTGATTAAACACTTTTCATGTATCTGTTAGCGGTTTATGTGTCTTTGGAGAAATGTCTGTTCATGTCTTCTGCCCGTTCCTTCACTGGATTACTTATTTTGAGTGTTGAGTTTGATAAGTTCTTTATAGATTTTGGATACTAGTCCTTCATCTGATATGTCATTTGCAAATATCTTCTACCATTCCATTGGTTGCCTTTTAGTTTTGTTGATTGTTTCCTTTGCTGTGCAGAAGTTTTCTATCTTGATGAAGTCCCACTAGTTCATTTTTCCTTTTGTTTCCCTTGCTTCCAGAGACATGTCTAGTAAGAAGTTGCTTCAGCTGAGGTCAAAGAGGCTGCTGCCTGTTTTTTCCTCTAGGGTTTTGATGGTTTATTTTTTTACATTAGGTCTTTCATCCATTTTGAATTTTTGTATATGGTGTAAGAAGGTGGTATCGTTTCATTCTTCTGCGTGTCGCTGTCCAGTTTCCCCAGCACCATTTGTTGAAGAAGCTGTCTCTTTTCCATTGGATTTTCTTTCATGCTTTGTTGAAGATTAGTTGACCATATAGTTGTGGGTCCATTTCTGGACCCCATTTCTGGGTTCTCTATTCTGTTCTATTGATCTATGTGGTGGTTTTTTTTTGTGCCAGTACCATACTGTCTTGATGATTACAGCTTTGCAATACAGCTTGAAGTCCAGAATTATGATACATTCCACTTTGCTTTTCTTTTTCAACATTACTTTGGCCATTCATGCTTTTCTTTTTCAACATTACTTTGGCTATTCAGGGTCTCTTCTTGTTCCATACAAATTTTAGAATTATTTGTTCTAGCTCTGTAAAAAAATGCTGCTGTTACTTTGATAGGGATTGCATTGAATGTGTAGATTGCTTTGGATAGTATAGACATTTTGACAATATTTGTTCTTCTAAAATACTGATTTGAAGGGGCACATGTACCCCAATGTTTATAGTAGCACTATCAATAATAGCCAAATTATGGAAAGAGCCAAAATGTCCATTGACTGGTGAATAGATAAAGAAGGTATGGAGGGGATATATATATAAGATGGAATACTACTCAGCTATCAAAAGAAAGAAATCTTGGCATTTGCAAAGACATGGATGGAACTAGAATGTATTATGCTAAGTGAAATAAGTCAGTCAGAGAAAGATTTCACTTATATGTGGAATTTAAGAAACAAAACTGATGAACATAGGGTAAGGGGAAGAAAAATAAAGTAAGATAAAACAGAGAGGGAGGCAGCCCATAAGAGATTCTTAAATATAAAGAACAAACTGAGGGTTGCTGGAGGGGAGTTGGGAGGTGGGCTAAATGGGTGATGGCATTAAGGAGGACACTTGTGATGAGCACTGGGTGTTATATATAAGTGATGAATCACTCAATTCTGCTCCTGAAACAAATACTATACTATACATTAATTAACTTGAGTTTTAACAAAATATTGGAAGAAAAAAAACTTAATAAGAAGATTGAATTGGTAATCCAAAATCTCCCAAGAAAGAAAAGCTTGGGACCAGATGGCTTCAGTGGTCCAAACTTTTAAAGAAGAATTAGCACCAGTACTACTCAAACTCTTCCAGAAAGAGGACGAACACTTCCAACCTCGTTCTGTGCGGCCAGTATTGTCCTGGTATCAAAGCCAGGCAAAGACACTATAAGAAAATAAAATTACAGACCAATATCCTTTATGAATACTAATGCAAAAATCCTCAACAAAATACTAACAAACCCCAACATAGTGACAGGATTGTACATCATGACCAAGTGAGATTGATTCCTGGAATGCAAGAATAGTCCAACACAAGAAAAATCAGTCAATGTATATAGCACATCAATAGAGTGAAGGGGGAGAAACACATGATTATTTCAATTGTTGAAGAGAAATCACTTGATGAAATTTAACAGCCTTTTGTGCTATAAATACCCAAGAAACTAAGAATGGAAGGAAACTACCTCAATACAATAAAGGTCAGACATTAAAAAAAAATAAAAGAAAAAAACCAACAAATATAGCTGACACCATACTCAATGGTGAAAGACTAAAAGCTTTTCTTCTAAGATCAGGAATAAAACAAGAATGCCTGATCTTATCACTTCTTTTCAACATAATATGAGAAGTCTTAGCCAGAGCAATTAGGCAGGAAAAATAAATAAAAGACATCCAAAATGGAAAGGAAAAAGTAAAATGGTCTCTGTTCACAGATGGTATGATCTTATATGTAGAAAACCCCAAAGATGTCACACACACACACAGACACACACACACACGCTAATGAATTCAGTAAAGCTAAACACACTAGAGCTAATAAATTCAGCAAAGCTATACAAAGTTGTACAAAGGATATAAAATCAGCACACATAAATCAGTGTGTATCTACACACCAACAATGAAACATCTGCAAAGGAAATCAAGAAAATAATCCCACTTACAATAGCATCAAAAAAGGATACAATGTAATGCTTAGGAATAAATTTAACCAACAGGCAAAAAGTTTGTATACTGAAAACTACAAAACATTGTTGAAAGAAACTGAAGAAGACACAAATAAGAAAAACTTCTGTATTCACAGATTGGAAGACTTAATATTGTTAAGATGTCAGTACTACCTAAAGCAAGTGACAGATTCACTATGCCATAAAATCCCTATGCAAATTTCAGCAACATTTTATGCAGAAATAGAAAAATCTACCATAAAGTTCATATGGATTTCAAAGACTCTAAGTAGCCAAGTTACTCTTGAAACATAGGAACACACTCAGAGGTCTCACACTTCATGGTCCTAAAACTTACTACAAAGCACAGTAATCAAAATAGTATGGTACTAGCATAAATACAGACATAGAAATTAATGGAATAGAATAGAGGGCCCAGAAATAAACCCTTGCATATATGGTCAAATGATTTTTGATGAGGGTGGCAAGACAGTTCAGTGGGGTAAAGGACTATCTTTTCAACAAATGGTGTTGGGAAACCAGAATCCACATGCAAAAAAACTGACCCCAAATGTTGGGCCCCTACCTTCCACCATATACAAAAATTAACTTAAAATGGATCAAAGACGCAAACCTAAGAGCTATAGCTATAGAATATTTTGGAAGAAAACATAGAAGGGAAACCTTAGGACATTGGATTTTGCAACGATTTCTTTTTTTTTTTTTTTCAACATTTTTTTAATTTATTTTTGGGACAGAGAGAGACAGAGCATGAACGGGGGAGGGGCAGAGAGAGAGGGAGACACAGAATCGGAAACAGGCTCCAGGCTCTGAGCCATCAGCCCAGAGCCCGACGAGGGGCCCGAACTCACGGACCGCGAGATCGTGACCTGGCTGAAGTCGGACGCTTAACCGACTGCGCCACCCAGGCGCCCCGCAACGATTTCTTAATTATGGCATCAAAGTTACAGACAACAAGAGAAAATCCAGATAAATTGTCCTTCATCAAAATTTAAAAATTTTGGAGCTTTCTGAGTGGTCTGTATGCCCCAAAGGTACCACAAGGGAAAGCTAGTGGGAGCTGCTGCCTTGTGCCCACTGGTAGATCTGGGGTCACTGTGGTCTCCTGCTCCACCTGAAACTTCCAAACCTTATGGTATGTCTCTTAGATCAACCCTAACTCAGAAAGGGATTGTGGAAGACCTGATTCGGGGTTAGACACTTTAGACACAGTGTGAAATAACCCCATGAAGCATTGTTCTGTTCTACTCTTTTACTGAAATCATGTACGTGTGTGTCCCCATATGTAAATGTGGTTGCCAGTGGTTAAATTATGGGTTTGGTTACATGCAATAAATATAAAATTTGTATATAGAAAAATTTTTTTAAAAACTTCTGCACATCAAATGACACTATCAACAGAATGAAAAGGCAACTCATGGAATGACAAAAATGTTTGCAAACCATGTATCTGATAAGGGATTAGTATCTAAGATGTATAAAGAACTCCACGTCATCAACAACGACAGAACCAAACAATGCAATTAAAAATGGGAAAGGATTGGGCGTCTGGGTGGCCCAGTCAGTTAAGCATCCGACTTCAGCTCCGGTCATGATCTCACAGTTTGTGAGTTAGAGCCCTGCATCGGGTTCTGTGCTGACAGCTCAGAGCCTGGAGCCTGCTTCGGATTCTGTGTCTCCCCCTCTCTCTGCCCCTTCCCTGCTCACTCTCTGTGTTTCTCTGTCTCTCAATAATAAGTAAATGTTTAAAAAAATGGGAAAGGGTTTAAATAGACATTTTTCTAAAGACGATATACAAATGGCCAATAAGCACATAAAAAACTATTCAGTATCATTATTCATTAGGAAAGTGCAAATCAACCCCAATGAGATACCACTTCACACTTATTAGGATGGCTATTATAAAAACAAACAAAACAAATAGAAAAAAAGTTTTGGCAAGTACATGGATAAACGGGAAACTTTGCTGGTTAGAAATATAAAATGGTGTAGATGTTATGGAAGATAGTAAGGCATTTCCTCAAAAAATGAAACCTAGAATTATATGATCCAACATTCCACTTTTGGGTATATGCCCTCAGAAATTGAAAGCAAAGACTCAAATGGATGCTTATACATCTATGTTCATAGCAGCATTATTCACCATAACTACATGTGTGGAAGCAACCCAAGTTTCCATTGCTGCTACAACATGGATGAATCTTGAAGACACTATGCCAAGTGAAATAAGCCATACACAAAAATCCAAATACTGTGTGATTCCACTTATATGAGGTGCAAAGAGGAGTCAGATTCATAGAGACAGCGAAATGGTGCTCCCAGTGGCTGGAGGGAGAGGGGATGGGGAGTTAGCCTTTAAGGAGACAAGGTTTTAGTTTGGGAAGATGAAAAGTTCTGGAGATGGATGGTAGGGATACACAAATGTGAATGTGCTTAATGCCACTGAACTGTACAGTTAAAAACGGTTAAAGTGGACGGGCACCTGGGTGGCTCAGTCAGTTAAGTATCCAACTTCGGCTCAGGTCCTGATCTCACAGTTCATGAGTTCGAGCCCCACATCAGGCTCTGTGCTGACAGCTCAGAGCCTGGAGCCTGCTTTAGATTCTGCATCTCCTTCTCTCTCTGCCCCTCTGTCTCTCTCTCAAAAATAAATAAACACTAAAAAGGTTAAAAATGGTTAAAGTAGTAAAGAGAGAGAGATAAAATCTTTTCCTTTAAGCAGTAAGAATATGAGTGATTTTGCTTTCTCTTTTGTGCCTTCCCGTGTTTTCCAAGTTTCCTTCAATTAACATTCTTGCTTTGATAAAAGAAAGAAGCATGGATGCATTTAAAAAATACATTTTAAAGGATGTTCAAGAAAAATAAAGGCTATTTTGAAAGTTGACTCTTATCAACCACGTCTAATGGCAATAGCATCAGGAAAAAAAAGAACAGGGGAAGCGAAATCATATTTTAGAGGCAATTTATAAGGTGACTTTAGTGAGTGGAATACTGTCCACCTCCCTTCCCCGAAATTCATGTTCACCCAGAACCTCAGACTGTGACCTTATGAAGATTAAGACTTTTTTTTCAGGTGAAATAAAGGTAAGGATTTTAAGATGAAGCCATTTTAGGATTGGCACTAAATCCAACAACTGGCATCCTTATATAAGGAAGGGATAGCTTTGAGGCACACAGAGCAGAAGGTCATGTGAGGACGAATGCAGATATTGGGTTTATATAGTCCCACGCCAAAGAATGCCAAGGGTCTCCAGCTGCCAGAAGAAGCTAGGATAGAAACAGAAAATGGATTCTTTCTCAGTTTCCAGAGGGAGCTAAGCCTGCCCAAACCTTGATTTTGGACTTCTGGCCTCCAAAGCTATGAGAGAATAAATTTTGGTGTTAAAAAAAAAAAACGTTAAAAATACAGGGATTCAAATAATGATTGAAAAAAACCCCACACTCATTGTCACCTGTGGAAAATGTTAAACAGCCAAGAAATTATTTTGAAAATCAATAAATAGATGAAAATAATATTAAGATTCAAGCATTTTTTTTTTTTACCAACACTCCTCTACAAATAGTACCTCAGACTGACCAGAGACTTAAGGAGGGGAAGTTTATTTTTGTAGTATTCCAGCTCATAAATGAATGTCTGGGAGACATTTATTTGCAATCTTTCATCAAATATTGTGTTTAGACAATGAATCTCAATGACTGCAGATTTCACAAAAAGAGAGACAATGGAAAATATGTGCTTTGTCCAGCATTACACTGTTTGTACGGATATAAACTGGTGCGGCCACTACGAAAAACAGTGCAAAGCTTCAAGAAATAAAAAAAATGGAACTACGGTATGATCCAGCCATCTCACTTCTGGGTATATGTCCAAAGGAAACGAAATCAACTTGAGGAAATACCTATATGCCCATGTTCACTGCAGCATTATTCACACTAGTCAAGATAAGGAAACAACCTAAGTTGTCCATTGATGAATGAATGAGGAAAATATGGTAGGTATATGCACAATGGAATATTATTCAGCCTTAAAAATGAAGGAAATCCTTATACTAAGTGAACTAAGTCAGAAAAAGACAGATATCATATGTTTTCACTCATATGTGGAATTTGAGAAATTTAACAGAAGACCGTGGGGGAAGGGAAGGGAAGGAAAAGTGAGTTACAAACAGAGAGGGAGGCAAACCCATAAGAGACTCTTAAATACAGAGAACAGACTGGTGGGGGGCTGGGGGGCAGGGAAAATGGGTGATTGGCATTGAAGAGGGCACTTGTTAGGATGAGCATTTCGTGTTACATGTAAGTGATGAATCATGCGAATCTATTCCTGAAGACAAAACCATATTGTGTACAGTGTATGTTAGCTAACTTGACAATAAATTATTTTTTTAAAAAAAGAAAAAAAAATGAAGGAAATCCCGCAACAACTCGTATTGTTTGTAAAAAGATAACAAATTTTCAGTTATAAGATGAATAACATCTGGAGATATAATGTATACCATGGTGACTGTAGTTAATAATACTGTACCAGACCATTGAAATTTGCTAAGGTAGTAGAATTATTCTCACTAAAAAAAAAAGTAAACCTGTGAGGTGATGGATACGTTAATTAACTTGATTGTGGGGATCCTTTCACAATGTATGTGTATATAAAACCATGACTTTGTATGCTTGAAATATATCACAAAACAATTTTATTTGTCAATTATATCTTAATAAAGTTGGAAAAAGATATATGCCTTCTGAGGAAAGTGTAGCAACCACCTGTGGAGTATCCTTCTTCCCCAATATCAAGCCTGATTTTGATTCAAGTGTATACATCTAAACATAAACTTATAATTACAACCATTGCGAGGCATATTTGAGACCATACCATACAAATCAACCAGTAAAATCTAGACCACGTCAACAGATAAATTCCAAGAGGGCATAAACAAGAGGGAAAGAAATCCTAGAACTTAAAAGGGACTTTAAGCAGCAATCAATTAAAAAAATTTTTTTAATGTTTTATTTATTTCTGAGACACAGAGGGAGACAGAATGTGGGCAAGGGAGGGGCAGAGAGAGAGGGAGACACAGAATCCGAAGCAGGCTCCTCCAGGCTCCGAGCTGTCAGCACAGAGCCCGATGCAGGGCTCGAACTCATGAAAGGTGAGATCATGACCTGAGCCCTGAGTCAAACGCTTAACCGACTGAGCCATCAGGTGCCCCTAGACAGCAATCAATTAATTGGAACATATGTGTATTTTGGGATTCTAAACATGAAAAACATGTGAACATTCTAAACATGTGAAAAACATGATAAAAAGCTATGAGGCAATTTGGGTAATTTGACTATTTGAGGATATATATTTATTATTAATATTTTAAAGTAAAATAATGGTATTGTGTTCATTCTTTTATTTTTTTTTTTAATTTTTTTTCAACGTTTTTTATTTAGTTTTTTGGGACAGAGAGAGACACAGCATGAACGGGGGAGGGGCAGAGAGAGAGAGGGAGACACAGAATCGGAAACAGGCTCCAGGCTCCGAGCCGTCAGCCCAGAGCCTGACGCGGGGCTCGAACTCACGGACCGCGAGATCGTGACCTGGCTGAAGTCGGACGCTTAACCGACTGCGCCACCCAGGCGCCCCTTGTGTTCATTCTTTTAAAAAGAAGGTTTTTTGGAGCACCTGGGTGGCTCGGTTGGGCGTCTGACTTCAGCTCAGGTCATGATCTCATGGTTTGTGGGTTCGAGCCCCACGTCGGGATCCGTGCTGACAACTCAGAGGCTGCAGCCTGCTTCAGATTCTGTGTCTCCCTCTCTCTCTGCCTTCCTATGCTCGCGCTGTCTCTCTCTTTCTCTCTCTCTCTCTCAAGAATAAATAAACATTAAGAAAGATTAAAAATAAAAGATTTTAAAAAGAAGGTTTTTTGGGGGTGCCTGGGTGACTCAGTAGGTTAAGCCTCTGATTTCAGCTCAGGTCATGATCTCACAGTCTGTGAGTTCAAGCCCCACATCGGGCTCTGTGCTGACAGCTCAGAGCCTGGATCCTGCTTCAGATTCTGTGTCTCCCTTTCTCTTTGCCACTCCCCTGAGCGCTCTCTCTCTCTCTCTCTCTCTCAAAATATTTTAAAATTTTTAAATAAATAAAAAGAAGGGTTTTTTTAAAAGAGACATACTGAAATCATATGATATATGGAATTTGCTCTGATATAATTCTGGTTAAGAGCTCAAAGTAGAATACAGGTGAACAAGACTCTGAATCAATAATCATTAAAACTGAGTGACAAATACACATGGTTTCATCACATTAAGCTGATCCATGAGAAAAATTGCCCATCTTCTTGGTCAAAAATGGTAGAATGTTGGCAATTTCATATGACTCAGCCTAGTATAATGTTCTGTACTTTTGCCTATGGTTGGCTGATTTCCATAACTTAAGGTTTTTAAAAACTGGCACTTAATGTATCAGTTGGTTCAGTGGGTGTTTATTGAGTGGACATATGACCTGAGATTTCTGGCAGTGACCTCCTAAAACTGAATTCCTAAAAACGCAAAGGTAGAGACTCCCACAGATGCCACCCTGGGACCAATATTCAGAGCAAGGGTCTGGCTGCAGACCCATGCAGCCAGCCTCTCTCTTGGCGTGTGTCCATCAGGTGAGATTCCACTTGCCCCCTTAGCAGAACTGGAAGGCAGCCACGGTGTCTTTACAGACAGCTGCCCTCTTGGGGGTAAGTGGGGCTGGAGGTAGTCTTTGTTTCTTGGTGTGACATCACTGGGTGAATGTGCGGAGGTGTTTCTTGGTTCTTGAGCTGATGAGGAACACTGGCTTCAAAGAAGAGTGGTCACCTCCTCTAGGGGAAGCCCTTGACCTTGGAGAGATCCCCAAGGAGAGGGTGAAGAGCCATTGGGAAACCTACAACTTGCACCCAGTTGCCTCCTAAAGACCTGAAATAGTCAATTCAGGCGTCCTACTTCCATATCCCAGCCCCCACAGGAAACTGAGGTATTCAGGGAACAGACGTGAAATTGGACAATTTGTCTAACAAGGAGCCTTGGGAATTGACTTCTCATTGGCCCAGAAATTGTAAATATTCCCTCTGTTCTTACAATTCATCCCCACCCTAGCTTGTCTTCTTTGGGCCAGGTGGATACCTACCTGTGCCTCTGTGAGGCATCCTCTTTGTCTCCGGGATCCGGTCCTCTTTGGGCAACAGAACCAGGCTCTTTATTGACTGTCACCAGGGAGGAAACTGAGCCAAGTTTGACTCATGCCTCAGTGATCATGTCAAGAAGAGAAAAGATAGTCCAGTAAGTGGTCTTGGAGGGTAGGAGGAGAGAGTGACAGAGAGCGAGAGAGAGAGAGCGCGCGCGCGTGCAAGAGCGAGCAAGAGCTTGAGAGCCCTTGGAGAGAATGCACACAGTAGAAAGAGAGGACAGACACTGTGTCCTCAGAGAGTGAATGATTCTACCGGGCTCTAGATAGCACCTAGGTCACAAGCCTGAATCCAGTGACCACCCATGCATCTGCTCAATGTAGTCCGGCTGTGATGCTAAGCAAGCCCTTTCCAAAGCCCATGATTTGTAGCATTATCTTTTTTAAATGAATCTATAAATTTTATTTAAAAAAAATTACTCAGTGGGGCGCCTGGGTGGCTCAGTCGGTTAAGCGACTGACTTCAGCTCAGGTCATGATCTCGCAGTCCGTGAGTTCGAGCCCCGCGTCGGGCTCTGTGCTGACAGCTCAGAGCCTGGACCCTGTTTCAGATTCTGTGTCTCCCTCTCTCTGACCCTCCCCCATTCATGCTTTGTCTCTCTCTGTCTCAAAAATAAAAAAACGTTAAAAAAATTAAAAAAAAAAGAAAACTAAATTGAAACTTTAATTCATGTTGTTTGGGTTAATTAAA
The DNA here is from genome assembly GCF_028018385.1 of Neofelis nebulosa. Taxonomy (NCBI): domain Eukaryota; kingdom Metazoa; phylum Chordata; class Mammalia; order Carnivora; family Felidae; genus Neofelis; species Neofelis nebulosa. The sequence goes on from NC_080785.1 coordinate 163,333,846, forward strand.
AAAAATAGTCATTGAAACTCTTGAGGTTTTCAAATTCAATAGCTCAATGATAACTGTTTCTTTAGGCAGACAATTCTTTGAACTGGAGACTTTAAGTATAAGGAGTCTCACTTCTCCTGCAACAAGAATGAAGCATAATCTTAGTATGTGGACCTGCTTTCCCAAGCCCACTTGAGTATCTCAAAGAAGAAAGTGTTTCCACCAGGCTCTGTTGGAGTTTGAGTTATTTCCATCACTGAGCTTCTGAAGTCATTGGAAATCCCTAATCTTGCCCAACTGAGAAACCCTGGACACCAAGCTCTGGGGTTCCATGTGGGATACGAGCTGTGTGCTTCCTTGAGTGGAACTTCATTAAGATGATTAGGGAGCATGTGAGACTTCCAGTTCCAGAGACTTAAACTTTTCCCAAGAGTTGTGGAAAAACAGCAAGTGGCAGAATAAGTGAGTGAGAATTTGGTGGAGGATGGTACAGGGGCCAGGGAAAGCCAGAAAGAAAGAATGCAGAAGGGCAGCGTGGCTCAGTAGAAGGGCTGTGAGTTTTGGACTCAGGTGGACACGCACTGGAACCAAGCTCATTTAATAACTGTGGGAGCCTCACAGAATTCTCCATGCTGGGCCTCAATCATCTCATTTGTAAAAAGGGGAGCATAATCCCTTCCTCACAGTTTGTTGTTAGGACAACATGTCATATATGTAGTATGTCTACTATAGTGCTTGGCACATACTAGGGATTCATTAGGTAATATGAAATCTGAGGAAACATGGAGACAGGAAATGACGGGGAAGGAGGGGTGGTGAGGGGGATTTGCATATTGGTTACCCTCCCCCCTCCAATCTGGTATAAAACATAATTTTAGGAGGGCAGTAGTAAATACAGCAAGACATACAGGTTTGCCAGAGAATCAGATTTCTTTCATGTGAAGGTAAACATTTGGATTTTGTTTAGTGGACAACAGTGTTTCGTAAAGTCTTTTGTGTAGATGGCAGAATTTCCAGGGATCACTGCCTGATTCAGCTGCATTTCCTGAGTACTTTTATAATTCTCAGGGCAATTTTCTATTATGTCCATTTCCGCATAATTTGATAAATGCCTCTCGAGTCTGTTTCCTTTATTAAACTGTGAATTTATCCATTCACTTCAGATTCTTGAAATACAGAGATCAAGAGTATAGGCTCTAGATTCAGACTGCTTGGTTTAGCTCTGCGACCTGTTGTCTTTGAGACACCATTTGATTTTCTTAATCTCCTTGTGTCTCCATTTCCTTATATGTGAAACAGAACCCGCCTCAGTGGGTTGTTGTGAGTAGCAAATTGGCAAAGAACTTAAGGGCAGGGTCTGGCATTATTGGAGGCACTCAAAATAAAAGAAAATTATTATTTAATCATGCACATATTGAGCAATTTTGTTTATGCCTCCTATATCTCGGATAAGATGCTGGGTGCAAAAATGAACAGACATACAGTCTCTGCTCTCATGTCTTAGGAGGGCAAGGTCTGTGTCTTTTCACATCTTTGTCCCACCACTCAGCCCAATCAATAATTGTTGATGGAATTGGTAGAATAAATGAGTGAATGAATGGGAAAGTGAATAAAAGTGATATGGTCAGAGGTATACTTCATGAGAATTTATCTGGCAGTGACTTCAGGACGGTTTGGAAGACGGAGAATGGATGCATAAGGACTAACTAAGAACCAGAACTTGGATTAAGGCAACCCAGAACTAATGGAAGCCTTGATTTACTCTCAAGTAATGGCAGGAGGAGGAGGTAGATGGAAAACGACTAGAAGAATGGAACGTTCAATTTCTGGAAGATGTGGTGGCTCATTGATGAATTGGCTTTGGCAGTGGAAGCAATGAGGGAGGAAGAGTCAGTTTCGGTCACAGTTGTCTAGAAGGACGGTGATTTCATTCACAGAAAGAGAGGCTCTAGCAGAAAATAGACTTTATTTTTTTTTATCTAATGAACTTGCCATGCAGGATGGAAAAGAAAGGGCTATCACTGCTTATTATAACCATTCTATTCTGTGTCAGACACTGTAGATAATTTTATGTGCATGTCTCATTTAATCCTCGACCATTACCATCATTCCCTTTTGACAGAGACAGTGAGGTTTTAGTGGTTAGGCAATTCACTAAGGTCACTTAGCTACCAGGTGGTGAGCCCAGGAACCATCTAGGTGTTTCTCTTTTCAAAGTCCTTCCTTTACATATCAGGTGACGCTGCCTGATGTTGACTGAGACCATACCGTGATGCTGAGCGCTGCTTTGGTCACTTTTCATGGGCTACCTCGCTTCAGCTTCTAAGAAAACTCAGAGGTGGATAATTTCTCCCAAGTGTATAAAGATACAGAAAAAGAAGTTTAGAGAAGTTACTAGTCACTTGGTTTAGAAGCCAGGGTTTTTTTTTTTTTTTTTTTTTTTTTTTTTTAAATTTTTTTTTTCAACGTTTTTTATTTATTTTTGGGACAGAGAGAGACAGAGCATGAACAGGAGAGGGGCAGAGAGAGAGAGGGAGACACAGAATCGGAAACAGGCTCCAGGCTCCGAGCCATCAGCCCAGAGCCTGACGCGGGGCTCGAAGTCACGGACCGCGAGATCGTGACCTGGCTGAAGTCAGACGCTTAACCGACTGCGCCACCCAGGCGCCCCAGAAGCCAGGGTTTTAATTCTAGTCCATCTGGATCCAATTATCTGCATGCTTCCCATCATTCCACTCTACATTCATGCAAATTTTCCAGATGAGTTGGCAGGCAGCAACTCAGGTCTGGGTGTTGGAAGCCTGGAGTTGTAAGTCTGAGAATCACCTCTGAAAACTAGCAGACCCTCTACAAAGAAAGTTTTGAAAACTTGGATCCTAACTTGGAGCTGAGGACGTTTTATGAAAACCCTGAAATAGTATGCGAAGTAATGTCAAGGTATATATTTTCGGGGGTGGGGGGTGGGGGAAGGCCTATAGTTTAGCAGAATCTCCAGAGGATCATGGGACCAAAACTGTTAAGGAAAAGAGAGCCAAAGTGAGAACACTTAAGATCTACGCCCTCAGCAAATTTCAAGTATATAATATGGTATTGGTGCACATTAGATACCCAAATCTTACTCATCTTCTGCCTGTAAGCTTATACCATTTGACCAGTAGCTCCCCAGTTCCCCAAGCCCCTGGGAACTAACCACCACTCTACTGGCTGTTTCTATGAGTTTGACTTTTTAAAAAATTCCCCATATAAGTGAGATCATACAATATTTGTCTTTCTCTGGCCGGAATATTTCCACCTAGCATAAAGTCCTCTGGGTTCATCCATGTTGTCACAAATGACAAGATTTCCTTTGTTCTTGTGGCTGAATTTTATATATATCCTACAGCTTCTCTATTCGGTCCCCATTGATGGACACTTAGGTTGTTTCCACATCTTGGCTATTGTGAATAATGCTACGATGAACCTGGGAGAGCAGATATCCATTTGAGATACTGATTTGGTTTCCTTCAGATACATACCCAGAAGAAGGATTGCTGGATCATATGATAGTTCTGTCTTAATTTTTTTGATGTTTTATTTATTTTTGAGAGACAGAGTGCAAGTGGGGGAGGAGAAAGACAAAGGGGGACAGAGGATCAAAGCAGGCTCTGCACTGACAGCAGCAAGCCCAAAGCGGGGCTCAAACTCATGAACCATGAGATCATAATCTGAGCCAAAGTCAACCAACTAAGCCACCCAGGTGCCCCTCTATCTTAATGTTTTGAGGAACCTCCACACTCTTTTCCAAAGTGGCCACACCAATGTACCCTTCTACAAAAAGTGTACAAGGATTCCCTTTACTCCATATCATCACCAACAGTTATTATATATTGTCTTTTTGGTAAAAGCCATCTAAAAGGTGTGAGGTGATATCTCATTGTGATTTTTATTTGTGTTTCCCTGATATTGAACACCTTTTCATGTACCTGTTGGACATTTGTATCTCTTCTTTAGGGAAATGTCTATTCAGTTTCTTCGCCCATTTTAATCAGGTTATTTGTATTTTTGCTATTGAGTGGTGTAAGTTCCTTACATATTTTGGATATATCCTCCATCAAATATATGGTTTGCAGATATTATCCCCCATTCCATAGGTTGGCTTTTCCTTTGGTTGATTGTTTCCTTTTGCTGTAGTCTTGCCTGTTGATTTTTGCTTTTGTTTCCTATGCTTTTGGTGTCATTTATTTTTTAAAAAAAATTGCTAAAACCAATATCAAGGAGCTTTTCCCCATGGTTCTCTTCTAGGAGTTTTATGGGTTCAGATCTTATATTTATGTCTTTAGTGCATTTTGAGTTATTTTTTGTGAGTGGTGTAAGATAGGAGTCTGCGTTCATTCTTTTGCATGTGAATATTCAGTTCCCACAACACCATTTATTGAAGAGACCATCCTTTCTCCATTGTGTGTTCTGGGCACCCTTGTAAAAAATCAGTTCACCCTCTGTGTATAGATTAATTTCTGACTCTTTATTCTATTCCACTGATCTCTATGTCTGTTTTTATGCTGGTACCATACTGTTTCGATTACTAGAGCTTTGTAATACAGTTGAAGTCAGGAAATGTGATGCCTCCAGCTTTGTTCTTTCTCAGGATTGCTTTGTTGTTGTTTTTTTTTTTGCAGGCGGGGGGTCTTTTGTGGTTGCATACAAACTTTAGGATTGTGTCCTTTATTTCTGTGAAAAATGCCACTGGAATTTTGATAGTGATTGTATTGAATCTGTAGCTCACTTTGAGTAGAATGAACAATTTCACAATATTAATTATTACAATTGGTGAACACAGGATATCTTTCCATGTATTTGTGTCTTCTCCAATTTCCTTCATCAGTGCTTTATAGTTTTTGATATATAGATCTTCCACCTTTTTGGTTAAATTTATTCCTAAGTGTTTTACTTGTTTTGGATGCTATTGTAAATGGGATTGTTTTAATTATTTCTTTTTCAGATAGTTCATTGTTAGTGTATAGAAATGCAACTAATTTTTGTGTATTTATTTCATATCCTGCAACTTTACTGACTCATTTATTAGTTCCAACAGTGTGTGTGTGTTTGTGTGCATGCGTGTGTGTGTGTGTGTGTGTGTGTGTGTGTGTGTGTGTGTGTGGTTTTTTAGGAATTTCTATATATAAGATCATATGCATGATTTTTTTCCCTGATTTTATTGAATTATCTTTCTATAGCTCATTGAGCTTCCTTAAGACATCTATTTTTAATTCTTTATCAGGCAGATCATAGATCTACATTTCTTTGGTGTCACTTACTAGAAAATTATTGTGTACCTTTGGTTGTGTCATGTTTTGTTGATTTTTAATGTTCCCTGAAATCATGCATTGATGCTTTTCACATCTGAAGAAGCAGTTATCTCCTCCAATCTTTAAAGACTGGCTTTGGGAGAAAAATCTCTCTTTTAACCCTCCCAGGGATTCTTAGGCTCTTCAATGGATTCTTAGACCTTTTCAATAAATACACCTGCTTCACACTTCTTGTTTCCTACAGTGGGTGGAGGGGACATTCCTAAGATTGTTTGCCTTCTCTTGATTCTGAAAAGCCAGGCCAGGGGCTGACAGCCTTCATTTTATTTTCCTTAGAGCGGTGCCCTGAAATGCCCAAGTTTGTGTGCTTTCTCTCAGTTCCTCAGAGTTGGACTGGTTTTCTACACTTGCCCACTAGCCCTCTGCAAGTGCCCACACTTGCTGCCCTTGGAGGCATACATGCACAGGGAGCCAGCCATGGCTTGGTTGGTGTTCCTGGGTGAGGCACACATAGCACTGGGAGTACCTGCTGGAGACTTGGGAGGGTCAACAGGTGAGAGGCATTCCCAGCGGTGTGTGGGCTGGCTTCCTGATGGAATCTGTGGAATCATTAGCAGGATCTGTGTCCCTTCAATGCATTCCAAGCCCTCCCTGCTCTGCTCCCAGCCTCTCCCTTCCCTCAGTCATGAAGCTCACCTCAGTGTTCAGTATGGGGTGAGAAAAAGGTGGGTCTCTTTGTCAGCATCCTGTACAGCTGGGGGTGCTCAGACATTCACTCACACACTCTCACTTTCCCCCATGGGAAAAATCAAGGGCTGAGGGTATTTCCTTGGCACTGAGCTGTGCTGCCTTGAGGGATGTGTGATATTGCTGAAGTGAAGCTTTCTTTCTTACCCCCTTCAAAGTGCCAAACCTCAGGTTGATTTTGCTCCAGTTGTGTGCTGGAACTTCCCCGCTGGACCCCGAACTCGTACACACATACTCTCATTGATGGGTAATCGTCAGACTTGGTGTTCTTTGTGGGGGATAGAAAACCATTCTGACATCACCCAGAAAATGGTCATTAAAGGGATACAGGATTATGAACTGAGCACATATGATCATGTAATCTGTCCAGGTGTGTAAGTCTTCTCTTATGACTTTCAATAGTTTTAAAGTTTCAAGCTTTCTTTTCTACATTGTGTTTTTAAGAACATGAATTTACTTCTACGTACTGGTTTAGCTGCATCTCCTTTGATGAGGTAGGTTTTTTTAGTATAGTTGATACACAGTGTTATGTTAGTGTCAGGTACACAACATAGGGATTCAACTTCTCTAGACATTATGTTATTCTCACCACAGGTGTAGCCACCATCTGTCACCATACGATGCTGTTACATCATTGACTGTATTCCCTATGCTGTGCCTTTTATTCCTGTGATTTAATTCATCCCATAACTGGAAGCTAGTATCTCCCACTCCCATTCACCCATTTTGCTGATTCCCCCCACACTTCCCTCTGGCAACCATCAGTTGTTCTCTGTGTTTAGAGTTCTGATTTTGCTTTTTGTTTGTTCATTTGTCTTTTTTTTAATTTTTAAAAATTACATTTATTTATTTTTGAGAGAGAGAGACAGACAGAGTGTGAGAGGGGCAGAGAGAGCTAGAAGGAGACACAGAATCCAAAGCAGGCTCCAAGGGTCTGAGCTGTCAGCACAGAGCCCGACGTGGGGTTTGAACCCACGAACTGTGAGATCATGACCTGAGCCAAAGTCGGACACTCAACTGACTGAACCACCCAGGCGCCCCTGTTCATTTGTCTTTTTTAAGATTTCACACATGAGTGAAATCATATGGCATTTGTCTTTGTTTGACTTATTTCACTTAGCATGATACACCCTAGGTCCGCCCATATTGTTGCAAATGGCAAGATCTCATCCTTTTAAAAGGCTGTGTAATATTCCATTGTGTGTATCTATATTTATATGGATGTAGATAGTTAGGTTTTTTTTTAATTTTTTTTTAATGTTTATTTATTTTTGAGACAGAGAGAGACAGAGCATGAACGGGGGAGGGGCAGAGAGAGAGGGAGACACAGAATCGGAAGCAGGCTCCAGGCTCTGAGCCATCAGCCCAGAGCCTGACGCAGGGCTCGAACTCACGGACCGTGAGATCGTGACCAGAGCTGAAGTCGGACGCTTAACCCGACTGAGCCACCCAGGCGCCCCGATAGTTAGGTTTTAAAAAAAAACTATAAATATTACTGGTTTCAATGGTGATGTCTTCTTTGATGCATACATTATTTTAAAATGTGCTTTTAATATTTCCAAACATGTAGGAAGAAGTTTATTATCTTTTATTAGTGATTTCTAACTTTATTACATTATGATAATTGAACAGGCTCTGTTTGATATGTATTCTCTGCTATTAAGATTTGCTTTATGGCCTAGTTTTTACAGATATATGTCCTTGAAAATGTGGATTCTCTAATAATTTAATGTAGTGCTCAAATCAATCTGGTTAATTGCATTGTTCAAATTTTCTATACCCTTACCAAAATTTTACCCCCCTAGTCTATCAATTACTAAAAAAGATATGAAAAAATATCTTAATATGATATGATTTATCATTTTTTCCTTACATTTCTGTTAGCTTTTTTCTTTATATATTGTAAGTCTATGCTATTAAGTGTATATTAGGAGTTATTTGGGTTTTTTTTTTCTTTTCTGGTGAATTGTTCCTTTTATTATTATATAATGACTTTCTTTATCCCTTTTAATGTCTTTGCCTTAAGTACATCTTATCAGTAAACTACTCATCTTTATTTGGGTTAGTATTTTTTCATATACTTGTATTATTCCTTTATAGCCAACCTTTCTGTGTCATTACAGTTTAGGTATATCTCTTGTACACATGAGATAATAGAATTTTGTTCCTTTGTCCAATTTTAGATTTTCTGTTTTTAAAGATTAGTTAAAGCCATTTAAACATTTGTGCATTGACTGATGAATGGATAAAGAAGATATATATACACAGTGGCATACATATACAATGGAATATTACTCGGTGATCAAAAAGAATGAAATCTTGCCATTTGCAACAATGTGGCTGGAACTTGAATGTATTATGCTAAGTGAAATAAGTCAGTCAGAGAAAGACAAATATCATATGATGTATGTGAGTTTAAAAAAAACAGATGAACATAGGGGAAGGGAATGAAAAATAAACAAAGATAAAAACAGAGGGAGGCAAACCATAGGAGCTTCTTGAATATAGAGAATGAACTGAGGGTTGCTGAAGGGGAGTTTGAGGGGGGTGGGCTAAGTGGGTGATGGGCATTAAGGAGGGTACTTGTTGGGATGAGCACTGGCTGTTATACATAAGTGATGAATCACTAGGTTCTACTCCTGAAACCAACACTATACTGTATGTTAACTGACTTGAATTTTTTTTTAAAAAGCACTCAGTTTTTATGCACACACACACACACACACACACACACAGAGCCATTTAACACTTGTAATTACTTATATATTTTGTGATTTTTTTTTACTTCTTTATATTTCCTTTCCTGACTTAAAGTAGTTTGATCAAAATCTCTTCAATTCTGTTGTGTCCCTACTATAACTTACAAATTATAAATTCTGTATCCATTATTTTATTGGTTACACCTAAACTTAAATCATGTAGAAAGTCCAAAATACTCAATATTTCTCTTTTCCTGCAACTCAATACAAGAACCTTTCTTTTTTTTTTTTTCAACGTTTTTTATTTATTTTTGGGACAGAGAGAGACAGAGCATGAACGGGGGAGGGGCAGAGGGAGAGGGAGACACAGAATCGGAAGCAGGCTCCAGGCTCTGAGCCATCAGCCCAGAGCCTGACGCGGGGCTCGAACTCACAGACCATGAGATCGTGACCTGGCTGAAGTCGGACGCTTAACCGACTGCGCCACCCAGGCGCCCCTACAAGAACCTTTCAACTGTTATTTTAATTCCTCCTCTTGAGTATATATAATCGTTACCTAATATCTTATTCCATCTTTTTCATACATTTTCTTCTTCCTTTTTTCTTCTCTTCCTCCTCCTCCTTCCTCTTATTATGATTTTAAATATTTTTAAGTTTATTTATTTATTTTTGAGAGAGAGAGACAGAGCACAAGCAGGAGAGGGGCAGAGACACACACACACACACACACACACACACACACACAGTATCTGAAACAGGCTCCAGGTTCTGAGCTGTCAGCACAGAGCCTGACATGGGGCTCGAACCCATAAACCACGAGATCATGACCTGAGCTGAGGTTGGACGTTTAACTGACTGAGCCACCCAGGCATCCCATTATTATCTTAAAATTCAACATTTTATTTTTTCTGCATATAAACAAATTGCTTGGCTGTTCATTGCTTCCTGGATATTGCTTATTTTTAATTCAATTTGTTTTATCCTGAAGTAAATCCCTAATCTTTCTCTGAAATGGGACTATCCATGGGAGGGTCCTACTACCAAACCTTGACATATGAGTTGCCGTAAACTCTTCATCAACGGTTCAAGATGTAACATGTTATACGTAGTCTGGATGGGAAATTGGTTGTAATCTCACGTGATCTTCCAGAATCATTTCTGTAGTATGCATGTAACTTCCCCTTTCCACACCTCCAGAGAAATGATACCCATGGAACCAAGGAACCGAACCAGTGCATTAGAATTCATCCTCCTGGGGCTTTCAGAAACTCCAGAGCAGGAGACCCTCCTCTTCGCTCTGTTCCTCTGCATGTATGTGGTCACAGTACTGGGGAACCTGCTCATCATCCTGGCCATCAGCTCAGACTCCCACCTCCACACCCCCATGTACTTCTTCTTAGCTAACCTATCTTTGGTTGATTTCTGCCTGGCCACCAACACAGTCCCCAAGATGCTGGTGAACATCCAAATCAGGAGCAAGTCAATCTCCTATGCCTGCTGCCTGACCCAGATGTACTTTTTCCATTTCTTTGGCATCATGGACACTGTCCTGATTGCCGTGATGGCTTATGACAGGTTTGTGGCTATATGTCACCCCTTACACTATACCGCCATCATGAGCCCACGCCTCTGTGGCCTGCTGGCAGGTGGCCCATGGGTGTTTTCCTACTTTATATCCCTCACTCATATTCTCCTGATGGCTCGTCTGGTTTTCTGTGGGAACAATGAGCTACCTCACTACTTCTGTGACCTCACTCCCCTTCTCAGGCTTTCTTGCACTGACACGTCTGTGAACAAGATCTTTGTGCTCATTGTGGCTGGGCTGGTGATAGCCACACCTTTTATCTGCATCCTGGCCTCCTACGCTCGCATCATTGTGGCCATCATGAAAGTCCCTTCTGCAGGGGGCAGGAAGAAAGCCTTTTCCACCTGCAGCTCCCACCTCTCTGTGGTTGCTCTCCTTTATGGGACCACCATCGGGGTCTATCTGTGTCCCTCCTCTGTCCGCACAGCTGTGAAGGAGAAAGCCTCTGCTGTGATGTACACTACAGTCACCCCCATGCTGAACCCCTTTATCTATAGCTTGAGGAACAGAGATCTGAAGGGGGCCCTGAGGAAGCTTGTCAACAGAAAGATCATTTCATCTTCCTGACCACAAGGACACCTGGGAACTTCCAGGAAGTAGGATCTCAACATCTAGGGTCTTGGACACAAGTATGGAATTGCACAGTTTGGGAGAACAGCCACTTTGGATTTTGAATTGCAGAACTTTAAAAAGAAATCTCAAGATGGCCCTATTACTATGTTCTCAATTACTGGGACCAGTAAGAGTCCTTTTGGATATGTCTGATGTTGCCTTCCCAGGAAGATCAGTCTAGCCCTACCAGATTGGATTTGTCCTGATTCAAAATCAAGTTAGCTCTCCACAGATATTTAAGTATGTATTCTGGACTTGATGTAGGTGCTGGCCATGGAGTGGTGGAGTTTATAGTTGCATGTGGGAGAAGATACTGGGCACTAACTATAATAGAATGAAATACGCACATGAGGGCAAGGATAGGACAGAGTAGGAACACCCAACAGAGTCTGGAAGGGGGAATCAGGGAAGGTTTCCTAGGAGAGATGATTCTGCACCTCAAAGGATAAGATGATGTTTTTCAGGAAAATATGAGAAGAAAGAGTATCAGAAAAAGGAAAAAAAAAAACCCAGTATGTGAAAAGATCAGAGAGCAAGACAAAGAGAGAGAAAGATACATTTTTGAAGTGAAAAACCAGTTACGGTGAATGACTTGGGTCATGCCAGATCGAGGACTTTGGGACCAACTCAAGAGTTTTGCTTTTTCCAGAGAACCAGGCAGTTAATTAACTTCCAGGGACCAAAATCAGGGAGCATGTGAATGAATCATGCCCCCCCTGTCCTTCACTCCTATTCTGTCTTCTGGAGAAACAAGATGGCATGACCTAGATAAAAGTTGCACAAGTCACAAGGGAAAAAATTCAGACCATGCATTAAGGAGATGAGGAATGGTATAAGTCTTTCAGAGAGAAAAATGCCAATCAATTGAATCATGATTGTCTAAGCCAGAAGGAAGCTAAGGCATATCTCCATCACCATATATATGCCTGCGGAATGCGTATGAGTGGTAACACTGCTTACAACAGAAGTGAGAGCTAGGTTTCTAGTTTTCCTTGTATCTCGTTATCATGTTCCTTTGCACTATCTCATTTCCCCATTCTATAGCCCCTATGAAAGCAATATGTCTCATTTATGTCTATTGTGAAGCAGTTCTAGTCTTTATACGGAGATTACAACAAAAATGGAACGAGCAGTGACTTTGGGCTCTATTTCTGGGCTGACTGAGCAGTGAATGGGGCCAACATTTTTCAAGTGGTGCTAAAGAGCTGACATTATCTTAAGTGGAATGACTTTGAATAATCACACATCTAGTTTGCTTATGTTACTTTCCTTCCAAGAGAATTACATTAGACTGTCTCTGTTGAACAAACAGACCACCAGACCTGGCCCTGTTGTAGGCTGGAAAGATGATGCTTTCTGGGAATACTGTGGTGAAGAAAACTCAGAACTTAAGGCTATTGGAGTTTGCATTGGGCAACCCATCATTCTGGTCAGGGATTTTCTGGAATAACCAAAAACTAGGTGATGGCTGAACCACAGCTCTCTTTCCTTATAGATCCCCTCCCTCCTCCTGCCATATGCATGCAAGTGGTTACAGTAATGGTTGGGAGAACGGATGCAAAGGGGAATGCCTGGTGCCAATAAAAACGTCTTAAGGTTCTGTCAGCCAAACTACCTCTGTCTTGTTTTATGTTAAAAAGTTAAGGCCTCACCTCCAGGAGAGATTTATCCTGGTAGTCCTGACAATATCAACTTCCAACATTTCCTGGCATCAACATGTGTTTAATTCATTCAACAAATATTTACCAAGTGGCCTTTGTACCAGCTGTTATTCTAAGCACTGGCAATAGAGCAGTAAGCAAGACAGAAAAAAAAAAAGCCATTTCCTATGACTGCAAGGTTTAGTACAAAGGAGATTTTTAAGGAGTGGAACTGTTCTGTATCCTGATATCAGAGCAATGGCTTTGAAGGTATGAAAAACTTTAAATAGTGTTCTATTTCCCCAGGCCCCACAAATCTATACATGGGATGAAATTCCAAGAACCGTGCACCAGAAAAAAAGTTAATTTTACCAAAATGATTTTTTAAATAAAATTAAACACTAGAAAACAAAGCAACCATTCCCATTTCAGCAGAGAAAACAATAAACAAAGAAATAATCAATGTGCCAGATAATTACCAATGCTGAGAAGGACTTCAGAGGTATAATGGAGGGTATGTGACAGAGACAGATGAGGGGGGTATTTTAATATGGGCATTTCTGAGGGCATTCTGTCTCTGTGAAGATGACTTCTGAGCTTAGACCTGAATCAGGCCAAGAAGAATGTATTCCTATAAAGAAGGTGGGAATAGTGTGTCAGAAGAGGGGAACTGGACACACAAAGTCAGGAACAAGTTGGTATTTAGTTTTAAGGAGATGTTTATGTTTTAAAAATGTATCTAGATTTGTCTAAAGAAATTAGATTTTCAGGAACAAAATCCTACAAGCATCATATAACTTGGCTTCAAACAACCAACAGTTATTATCCTGTGATTTCTGTGGGTCAGGAAATTGGGAGTGGCTTAGCTCAGTGACTTGGCTCAGGGTCTCTGATAGGGCAGTAGCCACAATGTCAGTGGGGACTGTGGTCCTGTCCTGTCTTGACTGGATCAGGGGATCTTGTTCCACCGTCACTCTGAGCAGATCTCCATTCCTCACTGATCAAAGACAGCAGTTCCTGGACATTTGGATCTCTCCATAGTGGAGTGAGAGAGAGAGAGAAACAGAGAGGGAGAGACTGAAAGGGAGACAGAAAGAGACTGAGAGGTAGAGAGAGACAGGCAGAGAGACAGAGAAGGAGAGAGAAACCGAGGGAAGGGGAGAGGGAAGGAGGGAGAGACAGAGAAAGAGTGGAAGAAAGAGGGAGGGAGCAGCAGGGAGAAGCAATAGGGAAGGAGAGAGGGAGGGGTGGAGGGAGCAAGGATGAGGGAGGATGAGTAAGAAGGAGTACAATATGAACAAGGTGGAAGTCACAGTCTCCATAACCTAATGCAGAATGACTTCTTATCATTTTTGCTGTATTGCATGTGTTGGAAGTAAGTTGTGCGTCCAGCCCACATTTGAGGAGAGGGTATTACACAGGCGGGAATGCCACGGGGCAGGAGTCTTTGGGACCCTAGCCATCTTAGAGGCTGCCTGACACACCAACGTCCTCCCAGCTGCTGCCTTTCCAGGCGATCTGGCCACAGTCCAGTTCATGGGATGTTGATAAACTTCTCAAAGGTGGGTGTTGCCCCCGTCTGGACACTGAAATCATGCAGTTCCAATGTAAGACACACGGGGGCAGCAGAGACACCCAGCTGGGATGCCTCATCCTCCCACCTGGGCAAGAACTGAATTTTACAGGGAGCCTCTCTGTACCAGGCACAGACCTCCTGCTAATCCTGGTTCCTGACCCCACCTCAGCCCCGTCACCACAGGGAAGCCACAAACCCGCGGCTTCCTGAAGGCATCCCAAGTCAGGGTGCATTAGGAGAGTGGCCTTAGTTGTTTCAAATTCCCCATCCATCCCACCCCCAGGACTCACTGAATCTTTGCTCTCTTTTCCCACCCCACCCAGGAATGAGGCTGTCTGGGGCCCAAAAGGGAGGGGGAAGGTCCACAGGCCTTTGTTCTTTCTGAGGCAGGGAGAGAAAGACAGAGGTGGTGGGGGGAGAGAGAGAGAAAGGTACTGCAACTGTGATTAAAAATAAAACAAGAAAAACAGCATGTGTGTATGGAGTCCCAAGTTCAAAGGCAGACTTGGGACAGATGGGATGTAGGTCTACTTCACCTGAAGGGCAGGATCAAGGCGGGATTAGAGAAGAAGGCCAAGGGGTAGGCAGAGAGACAATATTGACAGAACAATTGGAAGTTTAGGACGCTCAACATTCCCTTCGCAGATATCCCTTGGGTGCCTATGATGTCCCTAGCAAGTCTCAGGCCTGGGGATACAATGGATTAATTGGTGGCCTGCCAATCTCTGCCCTTCAGGAGCTAGCATTCTAGTATCAGAGTCCATAAATAGAATTAATAAGCACATCAAGGAAGATGGGAGATCACATTTATTTGAAGAACAGAGTATGGGTAAAGGTGGAGGGGTATATTATAGTTTTATTTTTAACAGCTTTGTTGAGATATAATTCATATATCATACATTTACCCATTTCAATGGTGAAAATGAAAAAAACAAAGTATGTAATTCAGTGGTTTTCAAGGTTCACAATCAATTTTAAAACATTAAAAAAAATTTTTTTTAAAAAGGTGGGTGGGGGGTGCCTGGGTGGCTTGGTCGGTTAAGCGTCTGACTCCAGCTCAGGTCATGATCTCGCGGTTCGTGATTTCCAGCTCCGTGTCAGGCTCTGTGCTGACAGCTCAGCTCACTTTCCATCTTCTGTCCCCCCCCCCCCGCCCCTCCCCCACTCTCTCTCTCAAAGATATATAAACATTAAACATTTTTTTTAACATTTTCATCACCCCAAAAGAACCATCATACTTAATCACAGTCCTCATACCCCATTTCACCCCTACTCCTTAACCCCCAGCCCTAAACAACCACTAATCTATTTTTTGTCTCAACAGCTTTGCTGATTCTGGACATTTTGCATACCGGAATGTAGAGTGTGTGGTCTATGTGACTGGCTCCTGTCACCAAGCGTAGTTTTCAAGGCTCATCAGTGTCGGAGCATAGATCAATACTTTATTCCTTTAGGTGGCCAAGTAATATTCCCTCATATTGGATGTATGGGCAGAGACACCACATTTTGTTTATGCATTCATCAGTTGTTTCCACTTTTTGGCCGTTATGAATAATGCTGCTACCAGCTTTCGTGTACGAGTTTCACACAGACAGGATTGGAGGGTTTTTCATTATTTTTTCTATTGAGATATAATTGACTTACAACATTATATCAGTTTCAGGTGTACCACACGTTACAATATTTGTAGATATTGCAAAATGATCGCTACAATCAGTCTAGTTAACATCTGTCAGCTCACAGAGTTACAAAACATTTTTTTCTTTAAAAAAACTTTTTTTAATGTTCATTTATTTTTGAGAGAGAGAGAGAGACAGAGAGTAAGCAGGGGAGGGGCAGAGAGAGAAGGAGACACAGAATCCGAAGCAGGCTCCAGGCTCTGAGCTGTCAGCACAGGGCCCAACGCGGGGCTCGAACTCATGGACCATGAGATTGTGACCTGAGCCAAAGTCGGATGCTCAAACACTGAGCCACCCAGGTGCCCCCCTAAAACCTTTTTTTAATGTTTATTTATTTTGGGAAGAGAGTGGGAGTGTGAGTGGGGGAGGGACACAGAGAGAGAGGGAGACACAGAATCAGGAGCAGGCTCCAGGTTCTGAGTTGTGAGCACAGAACCTGCTGCAGGACTCAAACTCATGAACCAAAGCATGAGGTCATGACCTGAGCTGAAGTCTGACAGAAGCTAAACCGACTGAACCACCCAGGTGCCCCCACAGGACTCTAGTTGAAACTAAGTAGTTAGGGAAGGCCTCACTGAGAAGGTGGCATTCAATTACTCATTGCAAAGGTGAAGGGTGGGCCCATTTGGATGGGCACAGGGACAGCCAGCTCAAAGGCCCTGAGGTGACAGCAGGCTGGCCCGTTCTAGGAATCACTGCGTATAGAGATTGGACCATGTTAACACAGTTAAATAATGGGTCAGTGGAGGTTCCACCCTGGGGTCAGAGCCAGCTGGGTGGGGCGGAGTGAAAGCTGGAAGACCTGTGCTTTAGCAAGTGAATCTCATACCGCGCCCCCTCCCTGACCTGAGCTCCCCACAGGGAGTTGGAAACAGCTCACCACTCCCCCGCCCCCACCCTCTTCAAAGCCTGAGCTGTAAAGGCCTCCTTCCCTATGGAAACCCCCTCCCCAGCAGAATGCAGGTCTCAGGTGTCATTAACACCGGATTTGTTGAACAAGTTGAATGAGATCAGATTTCCCTGGTAGGACTGACGTCATTGAGGGAGGGATCCCACAGTCTGTCCTGCTGGTTTCTGTCCCCAGTGCCCCACAGACCTAAAGAACAGTCAGTATTCACTGTTGACAGGCTTTCACTTGCTACCTTGGGGTCAGGGAAGGGGCTGAGGCTTCCTCAAAGTCCATGAATAGGTTTCAACTATCAGGAGAGGGTTAGAGAACAAACTGAGGGTTGCTGGAGGGGAGGTGGGTGGGGGGATGGGCTAAATGGGTGATGGGCATTAGGAGGGCGCTTGTTGGGATGAGCCCTGGGTGTCCTATGTAAGTGATGAATCACTGTATGTTAACTAACTTGAATTTAAATAAATTTTAAACAAATTTTTAACGTTTATTTATTTTTGAGAGACAGAGCATGAGCAGGGGAGGGGCAGAGAGAGAGGGAGACACAGAATCCAAAGCAGGCTCTAGGCTCTGAGCTGTCAGCACAGAGCCTGATGCGAGGCTTGAACGCACGAACCGTGAGATCATGACCTGAGCTGAAGTCGGACGCTTACCTGACAGCCCCCCAGACACCCACCCCTTAAATAAATTAATTAAAAAGAAAAAAAAAAAGAGGTTTTGGCAAACCTAAGGAATGTCCTCCAGGGACAAAAGGTGCAGGAAAGGGAAGAAGCTTTTCCTTTAGAACAGAGTGGGGTTCCCTAGGACACAACGTGCATGGTGCTGCTTAGCTGATCAGCAGTAAGGTGTGCAGCCCCCTCCCCAGGCTTTGGGAGGGAAGGACAGTGGGACAGTGGGGAGGGGTGTGTGGAGAGTGTCCCAGACCCTACTGAGAATCAGACAGCGGCAACCAGGAGCCTCCTCCCTGGAGAAATGCACGTCCGTAGAACTTGTGACATTTCAGTGGTTCAGGGCAGACTCTGGGCTTCAGCTGCCTGAACTAAAATCCCAGAACTGCTCCTTGCTAGCCGGGTCACCTTGGGCAAAGTCCTTACCTCTGTATGCTTTGGTTTTCCCTCTATAAAATGGGGAAATGGTGATAATCTTTTCTGCCTCGTTGGAGTATTAGATGATTAAACACGACAAGGCATGTGGAGGGTTTAGGGCAGCATATGGCGACCAAAAGTACTCAATTATCGTTATTATTACTGATGAACCCCCTCTGTCAGTTTTCTAGGAGTACATGTTGCTGCTTATGTCCTTAAAGATGCACAGGTTTGGGGAGGGCGATTCAGAAAATCTGTGGTTATTCCCTTATTTGGCCTCAGGCTGATTTCCACGGAGACCAGTGGTGAATCTAACAGGTGCCTGGAAGCAGGAAGTTAGGGGACACCTTAAGGGCAGCAGGAGGTTGTGGTTTGTGGGCTTTGGGGATGAGGGCGAAGATTCTAGAGTGGACCCCCTTCCTCAAAAGCCTTGGGAACCTAAAGTCTCCAGCAAACACCATGTGGTTAATGAATTTTCTCCTCTTGTGGGAATAAAATCCAGCAAGACTAATTGGTAATGTCTGTCTGGGCCTGAGCAAATGAAAAGTGTGGTGTGTGAGACAGGCCTCATTCATTCCTTTACAGAGCACCCATGAGGTCCCGGAGAATGTGCTAGGGATAAACAGGGCCCTGTTGGGAGCGGTGCCCATGGCCTGTGCAGTAGGGGTCCCTCAGCCCAGCCTGAATGCGGTGGGGGGTCCCGGGGGAGAGGAGACAGAGAAGGCTTTCTGGAAAGATTGTCCCCTGAGCTGGGTTAGCCAGCTGAAACGGGGAGGGGCGGGCACACGGAAAGGGCATTTCGGGCGACGGTGCACGCAGAGGCCAGAAATGGCACTGGCTTTGTCTGGGAAGCTGGTAAAAATGCCAATAGAGTCTACAAGACAGGTGACTTAGAAATTTCTAAATATGTTAATTTAGCTTTAAACCTGCAAAGAACATAGGTGCATAGGTGCTTGTTGGTTTTGCTCTCTGCAAAGAGTAAGCCTCAGGAGGACAGGAACGCTGTCTTGCTTCCTACTGTAACACCAGCAGGGAGAGCTGGACCCAGGCCAGGGGTGCCGGTAAAGGCTTAACAGCTAGTTCTTGGGGCATTGGGGAGGGATCCTGATATCTAGTTCCTGTGGTTTAAATATTACTGTCCCTGGCTGATTTCGCATGACCATTGTGACACCACTGAATGTGGGGGTGGAAACGGCTATGCAGGAGCATGGAATTCGCACCATAAAGGTCCAATATAGACTTAACATCAGGGTCATATAGCAGCAACATGTAGTAACAACATACAGTGGCAAAATGTGGGAAGTGATGACTTTTGAGTATTTATTTATTACTTTTGTTTTTAATAGACTATATTTCATTATAAGTTTATATAATATATTTTTTAATGATGCCTATATTTAAAAACTTCACTCACAGGGACACCCGTGTGGCTCCATTGGTGAAGCATCTGACTCTTGCTTTCAGCTCAGGTCATGATCTCACCGTGGTGAGATCATGCCCAGCGTTGGGCTCTGTGGTAGGCATGGAGGCTGCTTATGATTCTCTCCCTCTCTCTCTCATTCTGCCTCTCCACCCCCCCTGTCAAAAAATCAAAAAATAAGACGCCTGGGTGGCTCAGTTGGTTAAGCATCTGACTTTGGCTCAGGTCATGATCTCACGGTTTGTGAGTTCAAGCCCTGCTTTAGGTGAGCACGGTTTTTCTCTCTCTCCCTCCCTCTTTCTCTCTCTGCCGCTCATGGGACTCTCTCTCTCTCTCTCTCTCTGCAGCTTGCTCACTTGCGCCTTCTTTCTCTCAAAAATAAAATAATATAATAATACAAAATTAATTAAAATCTTCACTCACAAAACTGACAATTCGATAATCGCTCTTGTGAGCTGGGACGAGCTGTCTCCAGAACACCAGCTCATAGCAGATGTTTGATAAATATTTGTTGAAAGGATGAATTAATTCACCAAAGTAGTACATGCTTGCTGAGAAACATCCAGACGATACTGAGGCATGTTTAGGAAGAAGTGAAAGCCTTCCCTTCATCATGTACTGGGCTGGCCACAACACTTTGTTGTGGATCTTCCTGGATGTTTTCTATTCACAGACATATACATAAAGGTCAGTGGATGATGTTCACTTTGTTTTATTCCAGTGGATTCTTTTTTTTTATTTTAATTTTTTTAACATTTATTTATTTTTGAGACAGAGAGAGACAGAGCATGAACGGGGGAGGGTCAGAGAGAGGGAGACACAGAATCTGAAACAGGCTCCAGGCTCTGAGCTGTCAGCCCAGAGCCCAATGTGGGGCTCGAACCCATGGACCATGAGATCATGACCTGAACCGAAGTCGGACGCTTAACCGACTGAGCCACCCAGGTGCCCCTTGTTCCAGTGGATTCTTATCAAACATGTGGGTTTCCTCTCCCCCTTTTAATTCTATTTTTATTATTATTTTTTTATTTTTAAGCATTTGTTGTTTCTTTAACAACGCACCCTGGAAATTATTCTGGCTAGCCCACCACGATCTACCTGTCTTCATATTTGCTGCTTCCAGAATCTTCCACCGGGTGGATCAGAGCTCTGCTGACTAGTTGCGTGCGGCCTCTGCACCCTTGAAATGCGACTACTAGGCTGCAGAACTGAACTTATAATTTTGTTTAATTTTAACTTAAATTTGAAAACCGAGACTCTCAATTCAGTAATTGGAAAACCTCAAAGTACATTTGGAAACAAGTTGGGTATCGGCATCTGCTTTTTTAGCTGTAAATTTCATGAAGCTTAAATACAGATCAAGTAATTTTGATGAAAACTTAGCATGGGAATTGAGGTGTCCTATACATATAAAATACCACTGGATTTTGAAGAACTGAGTGTGAAAAAAATGTAAAATATCTCAATAATTTATGTTGATTATAGTTGAAACAGTAATATTTTTCATTGAGTTCAATAAAACTCAAGGACTTAAAGATAAAATTAATTTTATCTGCTTCTTTTTATTTTTCAAGGTATGGCTACCATACCCATGAGTTGCCAATAAAACTCAAGGACTTAAAATTAATTTTATCTGTTTCTTTTTATTTTTCAAGGTATGGCTACCGTACCCATGAGATGCCAATAACACCTTCTCCTCCAGTTGTGACAACCAGAAGTGTCTCCAGGCACTGCCAGGTATCCCCTCCAGACATTGCCAGATGTTTCCAGAAATTACCCAAAATTGCACATGCATGTGCACACACACACAAACTCACACACACAAACTCACACCATTGCGATCCATTGCTCTAGGCTAAATAGGGCACCTTAGTTCATCAAACTCTTGACTTCTGTGGTAGGAATGATCTTTACCTTGCAGATAGGAAATTGAGGCTCAGAGGGGTTCAGTGACTTGCCCAAAGTCACACAGCAGGATTGGAACCCAGGCCTTCCTGCCCTAGTCCACAGCCCTGAGCATGGCCCTGGACACTGCACCCCACTTTGCTGTCACTAGAGCAGCTCTCCAGAGTGAGTGTCATACACCAAATTCTCTGGGCACCCGGCCTGGCCCTCTGAGGCACCAGCATTCACTGGCCATGTGCCTATGAGCTCTGAGCATCAGTTTCCTTATGTGCACAATGAGCTTGCACTAAGCCCTGCCTTCCCTTGGTGCGATGAGAATCAAATTATATTCCTAGGAATAAGGGCAGGAAGGGCAGAGTTCAAGGTTTCTCACTTACTCCTGCTTATATTTACTGAAACACACTCACAGAACAGGCCTGCTATGTACAGGCCAGTCCTAACTGTTTTTACATAGCTTCCCTATGAGGTGCTATCTTTCTCATCCTTATGGGCAGGCTCAGAGAAGTTGAGTAACTCACCGAAGGTCACACAGGTATCAAGGAGCCAAGTCAGGATTTGAACTCTGGCATTACCTCCAGAACCTTCACTCTTAACCACTGGGCTTACCTGGGGGCCGGTGTGTGTGGCAAGCATATCAGCATCTGGGGACACAGACCCAAACCTGGAGAATCCGTTCTCTCTTAGCCTGACCCTGGGGTCCCGGTTCTGCTGGACCCAGACCCGGATCCATTTATATCTTGAGGAGCTGAGCAGGGTCAGACCCCCTCCCCTGCCCTGCTCGGCATTTCCCTGGTCACATGGGAGGAGACAAAGGAGCTTAAGGACAATGGGGCAGCTCAGTTACTAAAGCCACTTCTGGGCAGGGTTCCTGCATTCCCCAGGTGGGGAGAGGGAACTGGAGGACCCAGGAGCCAAGATCCCTGCTCAGATCTTCTGGGCTCTGGGTCTGGGTCTGGTTTGGCTACAAAACTTACCCATGTTGAGGGATACTGGTTGCCCCGAACCTCAGGGGGCTGCATTTGAAAAAAGGAACCTGGTAGGCAATTTGTAATCCAAAGGAATCAAGTGCCTCCTCTGGGTGGTCCTCCCTGACCACCCCCCTCGCCCCCCATGTCAACTCCATTTTCACTGAATATTTCCATCCATCCCTCCATGTATTTATTCACTCAGCAACCGCATTGTATATTGCTAGGTGCTGAGATGAGCAATGTGGCAGAGCCCCGTCCCCCTTAGATCTTGCTCCCATGACACCATGTCTGTGTGTATCTCCCTCTCACTCCATGTTCTGCAGCCACTCTGGCCTCAGGCACATTCCCACCACAGGGCCTTTGCACTTCCTGCTCCCAGCAATGCTCTCCCCCAGGCATTTTATGCGTTTGCATCTTTCTCTGTATGTATCATATCCTCAGCTGCCATCCCAGATCACCCGGTCTAAAGTTCCCCTCTGCAGCCCTCCTGCTTCGATGAATCACTGTCTCCTCCCCCAGGAGGGGGATACCACCAGCCATTGGCCCAACAGAACCCCCATTCTGAACTCTTCCTCCTCCCCTCTGCCCACCTCATCCATCACCCCCTCTACCCCCCCCCCCACCCCCACCCCGCCAGGTCCTCTCTGTCTCACCCACCTAGCTCTGTTCCCTGCCCTCTGTCCCCACCACTGTGATTCAAATGACACTTCCCGGACTTAACTCCAGCAGCCCCTCACTGGATTTCCTTTTCCAAACCTTTTTCTAGAATCCCAACCTCACCCTGCTACTGCTCTGTTCAAAAGTCCTCTCAGCACCTGTCCAGAGCCTTTGGAACAAAATACAAGTCTTCTGCCCAGTGTACTGGCCCTTCCTGATCAGGCTTCAGGTGAGAATTCTGCAGAGCCCAGCTGTCAGGAGACTCTCTGATCCCTGTGCCCATTCTAGCCCTGACCCTCGCTGGCTGGCTTAGCAGCACGAGTTAGTCTGCACTTTTCAGACAGAGCTTCACGGCAGCCTGCTAGTATCCCCATTTTATTGGTGGGGAGGCTGAGGTTTACAAAAAATCGAGCTGCCTGAGATAACGCAGGCCCTCTACACCTTCTATTCTGTTCTGGCAGGAAAGGAGGACACAGGACTGCGATAAAGTGCACGTTCTCTGGCAGCCTGTGTTCAGAGCAGCTGTGTGACTTTGGCAAGTAACTCAACCTCTCTGTTCTTAAAATGGGGTCTTCAGTTACACAGGTTTGGAAAATGCTAGATTTAATAGGATCGCTCATGAGAGCTGACTCATTCTTTAGGGCTGGAACCCACAGTGCCTGGGACCCACGATACCTTCAATGGCCCACAAAAATGTTTTCATCTTGTAAAATCAGAAGGGAGGGGCGCCTGGGTGGCTCAGTCAGTTGAGCATCTGACTTCGGCTCAGGTCATGATCTCGCGGTCCGTGAGTTCGAGCCCCGCGTCAGGCTCTGTGCTGACAGCTCGGAGCCTGGAGCCTGCTTCAGATTCTGTGTCTCCTTCTCTCTCTGCCCCTCCCCCGCTCATGCTCTGTCTCTCTCTCTGTGTCAAAAATAAATAAACATTAAAAAAAATCAGAAGGGAGAAAAAGATACTGCGAATGACATTTACCTTTATACCAAAGCAGTTGAAAGATATAATTAAAAAAAATATTTGTTATTGGAGGAGGAGGCTGAAAGGCAGAAGTTCCTGTGGCCCCTGAAAGTCATGATGTTGGGTATGGGGACTGCACCAGGGAGTCACTGCCTGGGGCAGCCTTTTCTGACCCCCGAGGCAAGCCTGTGACCTCCCCCTGCCTCCCTTGCTCATGGGTCCCTGTCTTCCTGGGAACCACACAGGCTGAACCAAGGGCCCAGGGAGCCAATTGGGGCCTGGGAACAGACGAAGGGGCCCTTCCCAGCCCCACCCAGACTCAGAGGGATTAGGCCAGCTGGGCATATGATACCTGCGGGAGCTCAGCCACCTGGCCGCTGGGCCCCGGAGTAGGGGTACTGGTCATGTCAGTGGGCTTGGCTTGGAGGCTGCACCAAGGACAAGGAGTGGCCCCCACACTTTCCTGATGCCTTGAATGGCTGGCCCATGGCAGGGCCCCCCTGGAGGCCAGCATTGGCTCCTGGTACTGCTGGCACTCAGATCCCTGCTGCCCACAGGTAAGGGCCTCTCCTGATCCTGATCCTCTGGGAAAGAGGGGACATGGGTGCAGAAGGGCCTGGGGCTCATTCTCAGGCGGCCCTGAGTGTCAGCGGCTCTGGTCTCCCTTTGCTGTCTGGTCTCTGCCCAACCTCTTCCTCTCTCGTGTTTCCAAACACCTCACCAAGAGACCACTCTCCCTCCCTTTCTCCCCTTACTCTCCTGCTCTGTACCTGTCATTGTATTCCATCATTACTTATTTACTTGTTTGTCTATCTCCCCCTCTAGCCTGTGAGCCCCATGAGGGCGGTGACACTGTTGTGTTCACTGATTTGCCCCCAGTGCCTGGAATGTTGCCTGCACATAGTAGGCCCTTCATAAATATTCATCTCATAACCTAGTTTAGTCTGGCTGGAGGTGGGAAGCATGGTGGCCGAAGGCTTGGGTTGGGCGTTGAACCCACCTTCACCATTCACTGGCTGTGTTTCCTGAAGCCACTTGACTTAGCCCATCTGGGACTCAGTTTTTCCATCTGTAAAACAGACATGATGGTGAGAACAGCACAGTTTGTAGGGCATGTTAGGAGGACTCAATGGGGTCATGGAGACAATATATGGCATGGTGAAAGGTCAGTGAGTAGAAGCAGTACTATTGTGAAGGGGAAAGGGCATGCATGGGTGGAGAGGGGGCTTGGGGCTTGAGGCTTGAGGAGAAACAGCCCGTAGGATTTATGATCACACATGGAGCTTAGAGATTCGGTTTATCTGATGACCCCATTCTACTGAGGAGAAAACTGAGGTTTAGGGAGGTCAGAATTTGCCCAGGACCACACAGCAGGAGAGGCGGGGCCAGGTCACCCAGTTACTCGATGGACATTTGCCTGCTGAGTCCCTGCTGTGCACCTTTGCAGGCTCTAAGGACACAGCCAGCCCGTGACCCTCACAACAAGGGCAGGTCGGAAAGATAAGGGTTTTGGAAGTTGTCAGAGTTTCCTGGGGCCGTCATAGCAAAGTGCCACAGTTTAGGCAGTTGAAACCACAGAAACTTACTGTCTCATAGTTCTGGAGGCCAGAAGCCTGAGATCAAGGTGTTGGCAAAGCCGGTTCCTTCTTAAGGGCCTCAGAGGGAGAATCTGTTCTAGGGCTTCTAGCTTTGGGTCGTTGGCAAGCAATCTTCGGCATTCTCTGGTTTCTGGAAGTCTCCCTCCAACCTCTGCCTTCAACTTTTTACTTTTTAAATTTTTTTTAATGTTTATTTATTTTTGGGAGAGAGACAGACACAGAGATGGAGACAGAGAGACAGAGTGTGAACAGGGGAGGAGCAGAGGTATGCTGAGTTTGGGGTGGGTGGGGAGCCTTCCCCAAGGAGGAGGGGTTTCTGGTGAGCCCTAGAAGAAGGCTTGGCTGGCAGACAGCCTCTTTCACTGGCCCAGCCAGAGGCAGGTGCTAGGGGTCCCAGTCCTGGGGGGTGAGATTTAAGTCAAAGGAGTCTGCCCACCCACCACCCCCAGGACCCACATTTGCAGAGAGAGAGGTGAAGTGAGGGAGAGAAGGACCCTCTTTACTCCAGTGGTTCTCAGACTGGAGGGCATGAGAGCCACCAGAGGGCTTTTTATTTTTTTAATGTTTATTTTAAAATTAAGAGAGAGAGAAAGACAGAGTGTGAACGGGGGAGGGACAGAGAGAGGGAGACACAGAATCCAAAGCAGGCTTCAGGCTCTGAGCTGTCAGCACAGAACCCGATGCAGGGCTCGAACTCGTGAACCGTGTGATCATGACCTGAGCCAAAGTCAGACACTTAAACCTACTGAGCCACCCAGGCACCCCACCCTAGAGGGCTTATGAAAACATGGTTTCTGGGACAGTAGGTCCAGAGAGGGGTGGCATGGTTTACAAAGAATTAGCCCTCTACTTCACATCCATTCAGATGACTACTCTAAAAATAAATATATACATTATAAAAAAAAAAAAAGTGTTCCTAAGGAGAATCTGGAGTCCTCGTGCTGATGAGAATGTAAAATAAGGTGGCCACTATGGAAAATGGTATGGTGGTTCCTCAAAATATTAAAACTAGAATTACCATATGATCCTGCAGTTCTTTCTTTTTTAATTTTTTTAAGTTTATTTATTTATTTTGAGAGAGGCAGAGACAGAGACAGCATAATCAGAGAAGGGGCCGGGGGGGGGGGGGAGAGAGAGAGAGAGAGAGAGAGAGAGAGAGAGAGAGAGAGAGAGAGAAAATCCCAAGCAGGTTCCACACGTCAGCACAGAGCCCAACGTGGGGCTCAAACTCATGAAACTGTGAGATCATGACCTAAGCCGAAATCAAGACTGATGCTTAACTGACTGAGCCACCCAGACACCCCTGATCCTGCAGTTCTGATTCTGCAGACAGTGAAAGTTTTACTTCTTCCTTACCAATTTGGATACCTTTTATTTCTTTTTCTTGTCTGATTGCTGTGGCTTGGACTTCCAGTACTATGTTAAATAAAAGTTATGAGACTGGATAATGTCTTTCAGTTTTTTACTGTTGAGTATGCTAGCTGTAGGTTTTTCATATATGGACTTTATTGTGTTGAGATATGTGCCCCCTAAACCTAATTTGTTGAACGTTTTGTCGCAAATGGATATACTTTGTCAAATGCTTTTTCTGCATCTATTGAGATGATCATATGGCTTTTATCTTTTCTCTTGTTAATGTGATGTGTCATGTTGATTGATTTGCAAATATCGAACCACCCTTGCATCTCTGGAATAAATCCCACTTGATCATGGTGAATTTTTTTTTTTCATGTATCATTGGATTCAAGTGCTAATATTTTGTTGAGGATGTTTGCATCTATGTTCATCAGAGAGATTGGCCTATAGTTGTCTCTTTTTTTGTAATGTCTTTTTCTGGTTTGGGTATTTGGGTAATGCTGGCCTTGTGGAATGAATTTGGAAGCTTGCTTTCCTGTTTTATTTTTTTGGAATAGTTTGAGAAAATAGGTATTAACTCTTCTTTAAATGTTTGGTATAATTCATCTGTGAAGGCATTGGGTCCTGGACTTTTGTTTGTTGTGAGTTTTTTGATTACTGATTCAATTTCATTGTTAGTAATTGGTCGGTGAAAATTTTCTATTTCTTCCTGATTCCATTTTGGAAGGTTATATGTTTCTAGGAATTTATCCATTTCTTCCAGGCTGTCCAATTTGTTGGCATATAATATTTCATAATATTCTTGGGGCACCTGGATGGCTCAGTCAGTTAAGCATCTAACTTCTGCTTAGGTGGTGGTTAGTGGTTAGTGAGTGGTTAGTGAGGTTGAGCCCCGTGTTGGACTCTGTGCCGACAGCTCAGAGCCTGGATCCTGCCTCAGTTTCTGTGTGTGTATGTCTCTCTGCCCCTTCCCCTATCATACTCTGTCCCTCTCTCAAAGAATAAATAAACATTAAAAAGGTATATATATTCTCAGGGCACCTGGGTGGCTCAGTCGGTTAAGCGTCCGACTTCAGCTCAGGTCACGATCTCGCGGTCCGTGAGTTCGAGCCCCGCGTCGGGCTCTGTGCTGATGGCTCAGAGCCTGAAACCTGCTTCAGATCTGTGTCTCCCTCTCTCTCTGCCCTGTCTCTGTCTCTCTCTCAAAGAATAAACATTAAAAAAAATTCTCTTACAATCTTTTATATTTCTGTGGTATCAGTTGTTATTTTTTCCTTTTTCCTTTTTGATTTTGAGTTCTCTTTCTCTTTTTTTAATTTACAAAAATTTTTTTAATGAGACTGGCTAGAGATTTATCAACTTTGTTGATCTTTTGAAAGAACCAGCTCCTGGTTTCATGGATCCGCCCTATTGTTTTTTTAGTCTCTATTTCATTTATTTATTTTTCCAATCTTTATTATTTCCTTCCTTCTATTGGCTCTGGGTTTTGTTTGTTTTTCTTTTTCTGGTTCCTTTAGGAACTAAATACTACAATACTACAAAGCTATAATATTACAAAGCTGTAGTAATCAAGACAGTATGGTCCTGGCATAAAAATAGACACATAGATCAATGGAACAGAACAGAGAGTCCAGAAGTAAGCCTATGCTTTTAGGGCCAGTTAATCTATGAAAAAGGAGGCAAGAATGTATAATGGGAAAAAGACAATCTCTTTTTTTTTTTTTTTTTTTTTTTAATTTTTTTTTTCAATGTTTTTTATTTATTTTTGGGACAGAGAGAGACAGAGCATGAACGGGGGAGGGGCAGAGAGAGGGAGACACAGAATCGGAAACAGGCTCCAGGCTCCGAGCCATCGGCCCAGAGCCCGACGCGGGGCTCGAACTCACGGACCGCGAGATCGTGACCTGGCTGAAGTCGGACGCTCAACCGACTGCGCCACCCAGGCGCCCCAAAAGACAATCTCTTCAGCCAATGGTGCTGGGAAAACTGGACAACGATATGCAAATAATGAAACTTTGCTGTGTGTGATGATATGGACAGAGCTAGAGGGTATTATGCTAAGTGAAATAAGTCAGTCAGGGAAAGACAAATACCATATGATTTCACTCATATGTAGAATTTAAGAAACAACACAAATGAACAAAGAAAGCAAGAGACAAACAAACAACTACAACAACAAAACAGACCTGGGGCGCCTGGGTGGCTCAGTGGGTTGGGCATCCGACTTCCGCTCAGGCCATGATCTCACAGCCCATGAGTTCGAGCCCCGCGTTGGGCCCTGTGCTGACAGCTCAGAGCCTGGAGCCTGCTTCGGATTCTGTGTGTGTGTGTGTCTCTCTCTGCCCCTCCCCCGCTCATGCTCTGTCTCTCTCAGTCTCAAAAATGAATAAATGTTAAAAAATTAAAAAAAAAAACAACCAGACCCTTAAATACAGAGACAAAACAGGTAGTTGCCAGAGGAGAGGTGTGGTGGGGGGATGAGTGAAGTAGGTGATGGGGATTCAGCGTGCACTTAACTTACTGTGATGATCGCTGGGGAATGTATAGAAGCGTTGAATCACTATATTGTACACCTGAAACTAATATAACACTGTATGTTAATTGCACTTGAATTTTTTTTTTAAAAAAAAGGAGGGAAATGCTAACATGTGCTGCAACATGGATGGACCTTGAAGACACTGTGCTCAGGGAGATAAGACAGACAACAGGACAGGTACTATAGGAATGTACTGGAGCACCTGGGTGGCTCAGTTAGTTGAGCATATGGCTGAGGTCGTGATCTCAGGGTTCGTGGGTTCAAGCCCCGTGTTGGGCTCTGTGTTGACAGCTCGGAGCCTGGAGCCTGCTTCAGATTCTGTGTGTCACTCTCTCTTTGCCCCTCCCTGCTTTCTCTCTGTCTCTGTCTCTCAAAAATAAACAAACATTTAAAAAAATTTTTTAAAAGGAATGTACTTATATGAAGACCCTACAAGGGCAACATTCATAGAGACAGAAAGTAGATGCTGGGAGCCAGGGGCTGGGCCGGGGGGATGGGGAGTCAATACTTAATGGGGGCAGAGTTTCAGTTTGGAATGACAAAAAAGTTCTAGAGATGTGGGTGGTCGTGGTGTTTGTACAACTATATGAATGTGTTTAACACCATTGGACTGGACACTCCAACGTGGTTAAGGTAACAAATTTGATGTCATGTGTATTCTACCAGAATTGCTGTTAAAAAAGGAATTAGTCCGGTGTCTCCCATATTGGCCAAAACTAAGTGTCAGCTTTTGTTGAGAATGTGGACATCATTCCATTGTTATTAATACTGGAGTTTGAAATGGTGCTAACCCAGTAAGCACAAGCAATCCTAAAAGCATGGTGGTATTATGATTAACTAAAACTGTTTGCTTTGTGCTGGGATTTGTGCTAAGCCTTTTGGCCCGCTGGTCTTGCCAATGACCCTCAGAAACAGGTGTTATCATACTCTGATTTACCAAAGGGGAAACATGGACACAGAGCAGTTGAATGCCTCGTCCAGACCCGCACAGGATTTGAACACAGCATTGATGTCAGAGCCCACTACATTGCTATGAAATTATAACAAACTGGGCCATCCTGGCCGGCTGTATAGCTCAGAAAAAAGTAGGAAGTGACATGCAGATTTTGGGGAAATATAATTTTAAAAACCCCATTACATCATAAGCATTAAACCAGAATGTGCTGCACTTAACAGGCAATCAGCTCAGAGATTGAATGCCTGGCAGAAAGGAACTCTACCTTTCTACGGAGCCAAAACATGCAACTATTACCCAGATGGCTTCAAGAAAAACGATAATTAGTCCTCAAGCCAGAAGACTTGAGACACCATTTATTACACATAGGTCATCTGAGATTCACCCTGGTAATTGGGGTGACCATCTACACTCCCTGACTCTATCCACAAGAAGGCCAAACTTCTATCTTAATGACAGGACGTGATTTTGAAATTTGGAGCAGGGTACCCACTGAAGTTAGTCTCCTACCCTCCCACAAAGACTGGGAGACAGGGAGATTTAAGCCTCTTATTTATTTATTTTTTTAATTTCTTAATGTTTATTATTTTTAAAATTTTTTAATGTTTTTATTTATTGTTGAGAGAGAGAGAGAGAGAGAAAGAAAGAGAGAGAGCATAAGTGGGGAAGGGGTAGAGAGAGAGGGAGACAAAGAATCCAAAGCAGGCTTCAGGCTCAGAGCTGTCAGCACAGAGCCCAATGCGGGGCTTGAACTTGTGAACTGCGAGATCATGACCTGAGCTGAAGTCAGACACCCAACCGACTGAGCCACCCAAGTGCCCCTAATGTTTGTTTATTTTTGAGAGAAAGAGACAGAGCGAGAGTATGGGAGGGTCAGAGAGAGAGAGGGAGGGAGACACAGAATCTGAAACAGGCTCCAGGCTCTGAGCTGTCAGCACAGTGTCCAATGCAGGGCTCAAACTCACGGACCGTGAGATCATGACCTGAGCCAAAGTTGGATGCTTAACAGACTGAACCACCTAACTGCTCCAAGCCTCTTATTTTTAATTTTTATTTGCCCTGACACAGATAAATCCAGGATATGATGTCAAAGGAATGTAACACAGAAGCAGAGAGAGGGGCGCTTTGCCTTGTTTTTGTCACCCAGGGGACTGCAAAAGAATTCACCGGAATTAGGTCTTACAGGAACAAGAGTGAAAAGGGCCTGGGGTGAGGGCAACTGGAGCCTGAAAGGCACCTGGGATGCTTGTAGACCATGTCCCACTCTCATGGTTATGCCCCCAGACTCTTGTCCTCCAGATAAAATACTAACTTCTCACCATGTGTGTCCTATAATCGGGTCCATTCTGCTCTTCTGCCCCTCAGCTCCTTCCTGCAGCTACATCTGGAGAAGTTTGGGCCACGGGGCCTTTGCACTTGCTGCCCATTCTGTCTGAGTGCTCTCTGTCGTTCTCCCCGAGGCTGGTGTAGCTTATCAGAAAAATAATACAGGAAAATACCCTGTTTTAGAGTCTTCAGAGCATTTAAATATCTGAAGTTACCTTGTTTGCTTAATGATTCTGTTTCCTGCACTAGACTCTACGTTCAGTGACAGTGGTGAGCTGCAGGGTGGTAAAGAGTGCTGGTCTGAGGCCACACAGCTGAGGTTCAGATCCTAGCTCTGCTGCATGACTTGAGGCCTCCCTGAGCCTCCACCAATGGGGAAAACCAAAGAGCTTCAAGAAGGATTAAATAAACAACTGCTAGGACATGTAGGTGACACAGAATAGGGACCACAAAGGGGTTTGCTGTTTTTGTTGTTATGATAGTAATAATATTCGTCTACAGGAGCTTCCCCCTTATCCGCGGTTCTGCTTCCCGAGTTCCTGGTGGGCAACCATGGTGGGGAAGCAGATGATCCCCCTTCTGAGGAATGGTCGGGAGGCCAGTGTCTGTTGTGGCCTGCCCCCTGCCCCCGCCCGCCCCCCACCTCTGCATCTCATCAGTATGCATTTTATCATCTGCCATCATCACAGGAAGAAGGGTGAATATAGCACAGTAAGATACTTTGAGAAAGAGACCACATTCCCATAACTTTCATTACAGTATATTAGAATTGCTCTGTTTTATTAATGTTGTTGTTAATCTCTTCCCGGGCCTCATTGATAAATCAAACTTTATCATCGGTACATGCATCCGGGAAAGCACACAACACGTACAGGGTTCGGTTCTACCTGCGATTTTCATGTCAGGCATCCACTGGGGGTTTGGGGACAGGTCTTTCCCACCCCCCACACACCCCTTCGCCTCCCCCACCGGATAAGGGGGGACTCCTGTCATCTTTAGCTTCTAGCATAGAATTTAGCACACATTAGACACTTGGGGCACTTTTATTGGATGGGTGGACAGGTGGTGGGCAGGTTTCTGAGCGAAGGACGGTACTAAGCCCTTTCCACACTCCTGATGTGGTTTCTATCAGGGAGCCTTGGGTGGAGAGCGGATGGGGGTGGGGGGGGGTGCGCTGGGCTGGGCTTCTCATACCCCTAGCTCCCAACCTCCCCACTTCAGAGTTCAAAGGTCAGATCAAACAAATGGAGAGAAACACTGTCAGGAAGGGAAATCTCGTGTGTCTTTGAGGAGGTGAAATCTTGAAAACCAAGTTTGCTCTTCAAGGAGCCCCCGCTGACTCAGCTCTCTGCTGCCTGAGAGAGAGAGAGAGAGAGAGAGAGAGAGAGAGAGAGAGAGAGCGCACAGCCCTTGGCTCACAGCCAGAAAATTACCATCATAAAGCTTCTATTTGTGTTAGCCCTTTTTATTCCCCATAGATTTTGGAAGGAAGAGAAGGCTCCCTACAGTGCAAAGCGTTGCAGGGGGGAGAGGGGACCCCCCATTTGTGTCAGTTCTATCATTTTTTCCCAGGGCTGCTTTTGTGGTCTGGCAGCAGGAAATTATGCGGGAGGTTGCCTGCAGCTCTGCAAGCCTCGTGACCCCGATCCTGTTTGGTTAGGATTAAAGAGTGTCAGGACTGCTCGGCTCAAGCCTTGGGAAGACGTGCCAAGAAGTCATTTATCTCCTTCAGGCCTCTAGGTGTGTCGGGGCTCACAAATCATCGAGAATGAAGAAGGGACGACCGCAAATAGGGGCTTGTGGTCTTTCCCTTCGGGTGACAGATAGGAGGCATGACAAGTATAAAAGGGGAGAGATAGAGACAGAGACACAGAAAGATACTGAGAGAGAGAGAGAGAGAGAGAGAGAGAGAGAGAGAGAAGTGAGCTACCTGTTTCCCTGCATTTCTGTCCCATTCATCAAGTGCCCACTTAGTCACAAAATGTGGCACAGAGACAGGCAGCAAATGGACCAAGATATTTAGATCAGTGACTCTCAAGCCCGACTGCATATCTGAATGCTCTGGAAGCTTTAAAACACAATCCTGTGTCAGCACGCCGCCCCACGCTGGTATTTTTCTTTAAAAAAAAAAAGCTTCAGCAGATTTTTAACTCAGAGGGGTCAAGACCCATTGATATACATCAGAGGTTTCCAAATGATGACCTAGGGCTTGACTCAGGCCTAAGGAGGTGTTTGTATTGCTACACAGTGTCTTAAAAATATTTGTATTTATCATCAATATTTTATTTATTTTAATTTTTTTAATGTTTATTTTTGACAGAGAGAGAGAGAGAGAAAGAGAGAGCGCATGAGCCGGGGAGGGGCAGAGAGTGAAGGAGACATAGAATCTGAACCAGGCTCCAGGCTCTGAGCTGTCAGCACAGAGCCCAACGCAGGGCTGGAACTCACAAACCGCGAGATCATGACTTGAGCCAAAGTTGGATGTTAAACTGACTGAGCCACTCAGGCGCCCCTGGGATCAGAATTTCTATTTCTGTAGTTTTGTAGTTGAAAACAAGGCTCAGAAGGATTTGACAACTTGCCCATGGAAATGCAGCCAGTAGGTGATAGAGGGGAGCTTAGGGGTTTAAGTCTGGGGGGTCCATACCACTCTTTGGTAGGCTGAAGTGTTTTCAAGGAAGGAGAGAGGAGTAGGGGAGAGCATTTGGGCATGGCTAAGGGGAGGCGGATGATCCAGGGTGAAGGGAGAGACAGGACAGGAGACAAAGATTGGAACAGAAGCCCTTTTTCATTCTACAAACATTTATTGAGCACTTACTGTGTGCTAGGCACTGCAATGGGGATGCAGTGTTGAGCAAAATGGACATTACCCTTGCCTTCTTAGAGTTGATGTTCCAGAGGAGAAGGAGCCAAGAAACAAGTGAGGATATGTATCATGTCTGAGGGTACTAAGTGCTATGGAAAGAAGAGAAGAGAGAAAGTGGGTGACGGGGGTGGCATGGGGGTAGAGGTGGTCCTTGAAGAAGTGACATCTGAGCAGATGAATGACTGAGGGGACAGTGGGACCATATAGATATTTGGTGAAAGGATTTTCCAGGCAGTGGGACAGACAGTGCAAGGGCCCTGAGGCAGGCGTGAGTTTGAAACAGCACAGAGATCAGAGTGGCTGACTGCAGGGGAGAGAAGGGATTAGGGGAGGGACATGAGGCGGGGTGGGGGGACATACAAACAGGTCCTCATCAGGACTTTGGCTTTTTCTCTGACATAAATGCAGGGCCATAGTGCTTTGGCTGATCGTGCTCTGTTCTTATTTTTAGCAACCTCCTTCTGGCTGCTACTGCGTGACAAACAGACCAGCAAGAGGAAGGGGAGGAAGGCAGGGAGGCTGGTCGGAGGCTACTGCCTCATCCGGGAGAAAGGTGATTGCAGGAGACTAGGTGTGTGGTGAGAAGCCGTCCACTTGTGGGTGGATGTTAAAGACCTTGAAGGGTGTACTAACAGACTGGCTTTTGGGAAAGGGGGCAAATGCGTCACAATTCAGGGGATTCAGGTGGTTGAGAATGGAAATCAACAGTGCCTCGAATTAGTATTTACAGAAAGGTATAGGGTGAAAACCCACAGTACAGAAAAGGAACAGCTCATGCTCTGTATCACTTTCACAGAAGTAGGGAAAAGGCTTTGCTCTGGGGAGATGGGAAATGGCCTAAGTCTGGGTCACATGGTCCGACAGCCTTTTGGACAGAGAGAGGGAAAGCTCTGGGGCCAGGTCAGTGTGGTGGGTGAAGAGCTGGGGCATTCTGGACCGTCTAGGGTGTGTGGGGTCGGGGAGGG
Source organism: Neofelis nebulosa (assembly GCF_028018385.1). NCBI lineage: Eukaryota > Metazoa > Chordata > Mammalia > Carnivora > Felidae > Neofelis > Neofelis nebulosa. The sequence goes on from NC_080785.1 coordinate 163,369,137, forward strand.
GTCGGGTTAAGAACCACAACCACAGCTGCCCTTCATGAAGCGCTAATTAGGGTTGGGCCATTCATGGAAGGATGTCAGGAAGACATTAGTTCATTTAATGCTACCCCCGAGCAGTATGGGAGCCACACTCATTTCCATCTTCCAGATGAGTAAACTGAGTCAGGGCACGTAGGAAGTGCACCCAAGTTAACAGCCTCTTTCTGGCTCAACAAAACAGATATGAATCTGGAGCGATGGAGGTGGGGGGCAGGGGAACAGACAGTAAACAAAGATGCAAATAGATAACATCCAGTGCAAGTCAGGGATTTGGAAGGAAAGAGAAGCGGGTGGTGAGTGATGGAACAGACCTGGAATGAAAGCAGAGGAACCACAGAGTCACGGGATTTCTGACACTTCCTGCCTGAAGGTCTGCGGCCGGCAGGTGCTAGCTCCTGGCAGGAGGTAAGGACAGATCTGGTCCTTAGGGTGAGTGCTGCTTCACACCCAGTAGAGAACAGAGTGGAAAGATCCTTTCCTTCTGGCAGTGACCCAGTGCTCTCGGCTTGCTGGGGGCCGGTCCCTCTCTTGCCAGCTCACCTGGTACCCCTCGTTCCCCCCGATGGCCCTCGTGTTCTTTCTGGGCTGCCCCTGAGGTTTGGGTCCACTGGCGAGAGCCGCAGGGTCCGCCCCGGCAGCCTCCAGCTTCCAGTGGCCACTCCACACTCACTGGTCCAAACTGAGAGGCACCAGAAGTGTAAAGCAAAGGCTTAGTTAAAAAAAAAAAAAATAGAATGAAGGAATGTAAAACTTCTCGCTGATATATTTTTTAATGTTGTTTATAAGGCAAAATGATAATGTTTGGGGGGGCATTGCATGTGATACAATACAGCATTAGAATTAACATCTTCTAGGGGCGCCTGGGTGGCTCAGTCGGCTAAGGGTCAGAGTTCAGCTGCGGTCATGATCTCACGGTTCGTGGGTTCGAGCCCCCCGTTGGGCTCTGTGCTGACAGCTCGGAGCCTAGAGCTGCTTTGGATTCTGTGTCTCCCTCTCTCTCTGACCCTCCCCCCCACTCTCTCTCTCTCTCTCTCTCTTTCTCTCTCAAAAATAAAAAAAAAATCAAAAAAATTTTTTAAAAAGAATTAACATCTGTTTCTTTTTCTTTTTAAAAAACGTAGCTAACAGTGACAAAGACTCTCTCCTTGACCAAATTGTTGTCAGACTCTTCTCATCAAGGCCTTGACCTTGGCTTTCTGCATCCACTCTGTCCTTGATCAAGCCTGCCTACCCCAGTCTGAGCAAGAACACGGCTAAGTCAGCTTATGGAGAATCCCCCCATCTTTCACATCTTATCAGCTTCCTCATCCTTCGATGTGCAAATCCTTGACCTGACTTTAGTGGCAGAGTGGGTCAATTTAGTGAGAATCCCCAGCTCTGATGTCTTTTTTTAGTCATGTTCCATGCACAGACCCCTCACCCTGCCCCTTGGCTGTAAATCCCCACTTGCTCTGTTCTATGCTGAGTTGATGTCAGTCTCCCTCCCTTGCTGTGATTGCCCTACTGCAATGGTCTTGACTTAAGTCTTCCTCACCATTTCAACAAATGTCAGAATATTTTGTCCTTTAATCATAGAGAATTTAAAAATCATCTACACGGCTTGCATTTGTGGCTCGCATTATATTCCTAGTGAGCAGCGCTGCTCTGGGATTTGGCACAGAATCCTCCCCTCCTACCCCCGGGTGATTTTCCTACACCTCCTGGACCTCCTTTCATTGCTGACTATGAGCTTGTGTTTCTTCCTTCCATCCATCAGTCTACCTCTGCAGTCTGCTCAGCATCCTTAGCTAAAGTTAATGGCTGGCACACTGAGTTTTGAAGCATTGCTCATTTATTCATTCATTCTGCCAGTGTTAAAAAAAAAAAACACAAAACATTTAATGACCTGAGAGTATGGAAAGGAAGACGTTATTCAAAGGGGTGGGGGACTATCAAGGTAGGTATAGGGACCATCATAGTGGGATTTTCCAGTTGGGGAGAGAGATTGGGCTCAACTTTGAAAACTTTACACATAGAGTTGGCATTTACAGAAATCAGTCTCTCAGTTCTTAGGTTTGCATGAAATTTTCTATTTTCTATCCTCAGGTTCCATTTCAGATTGAAATTCTTTCACGACTTCCAAATGGAGAAGTCAAGCGTATAGTTTGGTACAGGAGAATGGAGCTCAGTGGAGACTCGGTAGCAGAGCTTAGGGCTAAAGCCCCTCCCTGGCCCACCAGACATGTGCACCCTGCCCTGAGCCCCATCTCCCTTCATCTGTCATCCTGGCTCGCTCCAGCCACAGCATCACCTTTCTGTTTAACACAGAAATGTGATATAATGTCCATAATGGCTTTTTTTTTTTTTCTGGCTCAGGATCTAGTGAAAGATCATGCATTTCATTCAATTGTCATGCCAATTTATTCTCCTTTAATCTAGAATAGCGTTCAGCCTTTGGCTTTCATGATATTGACATTTTTGAGAGATCAGGACACTTGCTTTGTAGAACGCTCCTCAATGTAGGTTGGTCTAATGTTTCTTCATGATGAGATTCAGGGTATGCATTTTGGTGGGTACCATAGAAGCAATGCTGTGTCCTCCTCAGTGCATCATATCTGGAGGCACGGGATATTGGTTTATTCCATTCCTGGTGATATTAATTTGGACTTCCTGGTTAAGGTGATGTCAGCCTAGTTTCTCCACTGTCAATTTACTATTTTCCTCTTTGTAATCATGAGTAATTTATGGGGAGACTCTCCGAAACCATGTCTTGTACCTCATTAAATCTTTACTCACTGGTTTTAGCACCTGTATTAATCAAAATTCTCCAGAAAAACAGAATCAACATATCCATATATATTGAGACAGAGAGAAATTAATTTTAAGTAATTTGCTTATGTGATTATTGAAGCTGACCAGCCCCAAGATCTGCAGGGTGAGTAGGCAAGCTGGAGACCTAGAAGAATCAGTGATGTAGATTGCAGTCTGAGCCTGAAAGCATGAGAACCATAAGAACAAGGAGACTCTGGGGTATAGTTCCAGTATGAAAGCCAGCAGGCTTGAGATCCAGGAAGAACCAGTGTTTCAGCTTGAGGCTGAAGGCAGGAATGTCCCAGTCCAAAGTTAGTCAGGCAGGAGGAATTTTGTCTTAGTTGGGGGAGTGTCAGCCTTTTTGTTCTATTCAGGCCTTTGACTGATTGGATGCAGCACACCCACATTAGGGAGAGCAACCTGCTTTACTCAGTCCACCATTTCAAGTGTTAAGCTCATCCAAAACACCCTCACAGGATAATGTTTGACCAAAGGCTTGTGCTCCCTGCAGCCCAGTCAAATTGACATGTGCACTTAAGCATCACAGCATCCATTGGTGATTCCTGCTGAATCAGTTATTCCCATGATGGTTGCAAAATGTTGATTTTCTAGCTCTGTCATTACTTCAACATTTATTCACTGGCATGCTGCTACAAGGGCAGCTTTCTCCTCCCTCATTGAGTTATTTGTTTATGTAGATGCCCAAATTATCCCAGGCTTGGCCAGTGGGGGGAGCTTTTTTGTCCTATCGTGGTACCCTATTTATCTCTGAGCATCTTCCTTATTTTCTGGTACAAGATATTCCAGACTTTTTATATATTTTCCAAGAGAGAAATCTTTGTTTTCTTCAGTGATGTTTATTTTTCAATTTAATTTGATTTTCTTTAGAGAGAGGGTGCAAGTGAGTGAGGCTGGAGAGAGAGAGAATTCCATGAGGGGCAGAGGGAGAGAGAGAGAGAGAAGTGGGGCTCACCTGAGGCAGGGCTCATGCTCACCCAAAGCGGGGCTTGTGCTCACCCAATGTGAGACTCGAACTCACGAACCATGAGATCATGACCTGAGCCAAAATCAGATGCTTAACAGACTGAGCCACCCAGGCACCCTTCAGTGATGTTTAAATGTTTAAAACAGGGCCTGGTACACAGTGTGTGGCTACTCAGTGTGTGTTGGTTGAAGAATGAATGAATGAATGAATGGTCCCTGGCTAGGGCTTGAGAGGCATCAGGACACTCCCTGCTTGTCTACACTCTTGGTGTATATTTATGTATATTTGTTTCTTCACTAAGGTCTAGATGTATCAATGGGTAGCTAAGGGTGTGTGTGGGTGTATCTATGAATTGGTATGTGTCGATATGTACACTTCTGTATGTCTTTGTGGTTAAATCTGTGGGCAGGTCAGTTGGTAAGTGGTGCTACTGTCTTTCAATTTGGGGATCAGTTCCTGGTGCTGCATGTTTGTGGGTATATGTTCAGGGAGCTGTGGGTGCTTGTATATAGGATCTGCTGGAAAAATGTTTTGATTAAGGGGACTGAATGTCTGCACATACATTTGAGAGTGAAGACTTGTTTATTTTTTCTTATTTTTTTCTCGGAATTTATGTTTTATTAAATTTTTTTTAATGTTTATTTATTTTTGAAAGAGAGAGACAGAACGTGAGTGGGGGAGGAGCAGAGAGAGGGAGACATGGAATCCGAAGCAGGCTCCAGGCTCTGAGCTGTCAGCACAGAGCCCAACATGGGGCTCGAACTCACAAAACTTGAGATCATGACCTGAGCTGAAGTCGGATGCTTAACTGATGGAGCCACCCGGGTGCCCCAAAAACTTGTTTATTTTTAAAACTGAGATATAATTGACATACACCATGATTTTAGTTTCACATGTACAACATAATGGCTCAATATTTGTATATATTGCAAAGTGATTGCCAATAAGTCTAGGTAACATCCGTAATGAAACATAGTCACACGTTTTTCTGTGATGAGAACTTTTAAGATCTAGTCTCAGCACCTTTCAAATATACAATACAGTACTGTTAACTGTAGTCACCATGCTGGACATTATGTCCCCAGGACTTATTTAGTTAAGGGGAAGTTTGTACCTTTTGACCTGCTTTACCCACTTTGCCCTCCCCCGAACCCTTACCTCTGGCAACCAGCAGGCTGTTTGCTGTACTTATGAGCTTGTTTTCTCTTGTTTTTGGATTCCACGTATAAATGAGATCATACAGTATTTCTCTTTCTTTGTCTGACTTATTTCACTTCGCATTATACCCTCTAGATCCATCCATGTTGTTGCAAATGGCAAGATGCCATTCTTTTTTATGGCTGAGTAATATTCCATTGTATACATATACCACATCTTCCTTATCCATTTACCCACCAGTGGACACTTAGATTGCTTCTGTCTCTCAGCTGTTGTAAATAAGGCTGCAATAAACATGGGGGTGCAGATATCTTTTTGAGTTAGTGTTTTTGTGTCCTTTGGATAAATACCCAGAAATGGAATTGTTGGCTCAGAGGGTAGTCCGATTTTTTTTGAGGGACCCCCCACACTGTTTTGCATCGTGGCTGCACCAGTTTGCATTCCCAGCAACAGTGCACCAGGAGAACCTGTTTACTTTTGCTTGTTGGCATCATTACTGCTATCTATTGCTATGTTTTTTTAAAAAATGTGGCAGCTTAAAACGACAACCACCTTTGGCTGAAGTGAGAAGTCTATGTGTCCACGTTGTGTTGACTGAATCTGCGGTCATGTAAAGGCTGGACTGGGCCATGCCTTCAGGATGGTTCTCTCTTCTGGGTGAGAGCGTTGCTGTCCCCTTGGTGTGGCTTTCCCCAGCACGGCGGATCGTGGGATCGAGCCCCACGTCAGGTTCTGGGCCACCGAGCATGGAGCCTGCTTGGGATTCTCTTTCTCTCTTCCTCTGCCCAGCTCCCCACTTGCTCTCTCTCTCACTCTCAAACACAAATAAATAAACTTTGAAAAAAAAGTCGCAGGACCACGCCCAGATTCAAAGGGTGGCGAAATAACCTCCACCTGTTAACAGAAGGAGAGGTTTGCGGCCGCCCCACCCACAGAGGTTCTTGCCGTGACCACACTTCACGAAAGTGACGATGCTTCCTTGATGTCCTCTTACACCCAGTCCACGCCCAAATGTCCTGGTCATCTCTGATAGGTACCCCCCCACCCCAGTTTCTTTTTAAAATTTTGACTCCTGTAGTTAACATACTAGTTTAAATATTAGTTTCAGGTGCACAATTTAGTGATTCAACACTTCCATTCATCACCCGGTGCTCATCATGAGTGCACTCCTTAATCCTCATCCCCTATCTTTTTTTTTTGAAAGAGAGAGAGAGAAGAGGTGCAGAGAGAGAGGGAGACAGAGAATCGCAAGCAGGCTCCATGCTGTGAATGCAGAGCCTGATGCAGGGCTCGAACTCACAAACTGCAAAGACATGACCTGAGCTGAAATGAAGAGTTGGACACTTAACTGACTGAGCCACCCAGGTGCCCCAATCTTCATCCTCTATTTAACCCATCCCCCCCCCCCACCTCCCCTCTGGTTACCATCAGTTACTCTGTAGTTAAGAGTCGGCTTCTTGGTTTGCCTCTTTTTTCCACACCATGATCATTTGTTTGGTTCTTAAATTCTACATATGAGTGAAATCATATGCTATTTGTCCTTCTCTGACTTGTTTCACTTAGCACACTACTCTGTAGGTCCAGCCATGTTGTTGCAAATGGTAAGATTTCTTTCTTTTTTATGGCTGAGTAAAGAAAAAAACCTTGCCATCTGCAACAATGGGATGGAAGAAAACACACACACACACACACACACACACACACACACACCACATCTTCTTTATCCATTCATCAGTCTATAGACACTTGGGTTGCTATTGTAAATAATGATGCTATAAACATACGTGTGCATGTATCCCCTTGAATTAATGTTTTTGTACTTGTTGGGTAAATACCCAGTAGTGCAATTGCTGGATTGTAGAATAGTTCTATTTTTAACTTCCTGAGGAATCTCCATGTTGTTTTCCACAGTGGCTGCACCAGTTTGCATTCCCACCAACAGTGCAAGAGGGTTCCCATTTCTCCACATCCTCTCCAGCATCTATAGTGTCCTGATTTGTTCATTTTAGCCACTCTGACAGGTGTGAGGTGACATCTCATTATAGTTTTGATTTGCATTTCCCTGATGATGAGTGAGTTGGGCATTTTTTCATGTATCAGTTGGCCATCTGGATGTCGTTTTTGGAGAAGTGTCTCTTTATGTTTCCTGACCATTTTTTTTTAAATTGGGTTATTTGCTTTTGGGGTGTTGAGATTTATAAGTTCTTTATGTATTTTGGATACTAGCTCTCTATCAGATATGCCATTTGCAAATGTCTTCTCCCATTCCATAGGCTGCCTTTTAGTTTTGTTGATTGTGTCCTTCGCTGTGCAGAAGTTTTTATTTTGATGAGGTCCCAATAGTTCGTGTTTGCTTTTGTTTCCCTTGCCTCCAGAGATATATCTAGAAAAATGTTGTTATGGCCAATGTCAGAGACATTACTGCCTATGCTCTCTTCTAGGATTTTGATGGTTTCTTGTCTTCATCCATGGAAGACCATCCAAAATGGTCTTTCATCCATTTTGAGTTTATTTTTGTGTATGGTGTAAGAAAGTTGTCTAGTTTCATTCTTCCGCACGTCGCTGTCCAGTTTTCCCAACACCATTTGTTGAAGAGATTGTCTTTTTTGCACTGGATATTCTTTCCTGCTTTGTTGAAGATTAATTGACTATATAGTTGTGCGTCCATTTCTGGGTTCTCTATTCTGTTCCACTGATCTATGTGTTTGTTTTTGTGCCAATACCATACTGTCTTGATGATTACAGCTTAAAGTCCGGAATTGTGAAGCCTCCTGTTTTGCCTTTGTTTTTCAAGATTGCTTTGGCTACATGGGGCCTTTTGTGGTTCCATATACGTTTCGGGGTTGTTTGTTCTAGCTCTGTGAAGAATGCTGGTGTTATTTTGATAGGGATCTCATTAAATGTGTTGATTGCTTTGGGTAGTATAGACATTTTAACGATATTTGCTTTTCCAATCCATGAGCATGGAATGGTTTTTTTTTTTTTTCCATTTCTTCATGTTGTCTTGCATTTCTTTCATCAGTGTTTTATAATTTTCAGAATACAGGTGTTTCACCTCCTTGGTTAGGTTCATTCCTAGGTATCTTATTATTTTGGGTGCAACTGTAAATAAGATCATTTTCTTAATTTCTCTTCCTATTGCTTCATTATTAGTGTGTAGAAATGCAACAGCTTTCTGCACGTTGATTTTGTGCCCTGTGACTTTACAGTTGGTTTCTTTGAATAGAGGAACACAAGGTCCACACATCCGGTGGGTGTTTTCCCTGGGTCTTTACTGGGTTACAGACCTGGGGTGACTGTGGTCTGTGAGGTAGCCTGAATACTTACGAAGAGTCCTGCGGGTCTGTTTCTGATTGTGTGTTTCCTGGGAAAGGATGCAGTTGTAGAGGCAGATAACAGTGGCAGTATGTTTCTAGGTGGGTGGGGCAGGGTGGTCAGTGGGTTTGCGTGAAGATCCTGTTGAGGTATGTGAATGAGCTCCCATGTCCCTGAGGGAGCATGCCAGTGAGGGGTGAGGACCCGAGAGTGGCCGAGTCTGGGTGTGTACTGCCTGTTTGGAGTGGGTGAGTCTGGGTGTGGATTGTCTCTAACCGCAGGTCAGTTTGCTTTAGTGACAGGTGAGTGTGGCTTTAAACAGAAGGTATCTAGAGGCAAAGACAGTTGACATTTCTCTTCCAGTTTTTTTCTGGGGAGGCTAGTAGTTGAGGTCCCAGGAAAGGTCCTGAGTCTCAGTGACTCTGGCCAGCTGAGGACCCTTCTGCTTGGGACAGGTGTTCCGGGAAGCTGGGTGCTGACCTTGGCTCTATCCCCAGGGCCAGCCACACTCAGAGAGAGACACACACAGAGAGAGAAAGAGAGAGAGAGCTTTGTTTGCTTTAAACCCAATCATCCGCAAACGCAATTGTGTTTTGTTCCACACCTCACTGTTTCTTCCACCGGGTGCTCACAAATCTTTCCCTCTTGGTGTGTTATGGGGCTCAACATGAGGATGATCGAGATCCGCCCTGGATGGAAATCTGTAGGGGAAAAGACAGACAAGCCCAAACGTGTTGTTCGACTTCAGCCTTTCTCTGTCCAGGGCAGACAGTCTTGGTATCTTGGTGCAAGGGTTCCTTCCTTGAGACGGAGGGTGGGGGCTGGTTTCTTCCCCTCAGGTACTCCCTTTCCCACAGACTTCACCACTGATATATGAGGGATGTTGGGGCCAGGACAGTAGCTAAGTGCCCTGACTTTGCAGCCACATGCTCCGGATTCAAATCTGACTCAGCTACTCACTAGCTGTGTTACAACAGACATGTTACTTAACCTCTATGTGCCTTGATTTGCTTCTGTGTAAAATGAGAGTGATTATAGTATGATACTGTCCGATAGAAATATATTGCGGGGTGCCTGGGTGGCTCAGTCGGTTAAGCGTCCAACTTTAGCTCAGGTCATGATCTCACGGCTTCATGAGTTCAACCCCCCACATAGGGCTCTCTGCTGTCAGCAAAGAGCTCACTTCAGATCCTTTGTCCCCTCTCTCTGCCCCTCCCCCACTCACATTCTTTTTCTCCTTTCAAAAATAACCTTAAAAAATATATATATATTTTTTATATATATTTTATATATAAAATTATATATAAATTTTATATATATAAAAATATATAATATATATATATTTATATATATATATTATATATATAAAAATATATATATATATTTTATATATATATATGTATATAGTGAGCCCGTGGCCCTTAAGTGTTTGGAGATCAGGGAAGGGGGAGCCTTTTGTAGTGGCAAAGATTGAAGAATTTAGGCAAGAGGCGAGGTCAGGGTTTCAGCCCCGATTGGACTGATTTTAAAGCCCGAACCTAATTCTCCGAGCGGCCAGGAGGGAAAAGGCAGATGCACCCCTCCCCCACAGAAGGGACAGCCCCACCGAGCTCCCCAAGTAACTGGAAGGGGGTTCTCTATGACACCCGCCCCAGCCTGGGGCCCGCTACCCCAGGGGAGAAAGGCCTGGGCGCTGCGGCTGTTGGTGACTCTGATTTTGCTACGTCTCAGTCACCATGAGCCTCCCCTTTCTCCCCACACCCTGGAAGCCTTCGGGTTTGTGGTTCTTCCCTTTCCTGGGCTTTACGGCTTTACGGAGCTACAATGGACCTATAACATTGTGTAAGTTTAAGGTGCACATGTGCTAATTTGATACATGATGTGCTGCAAAACCGTAAAGGCCCAGCCTCAGCCAGCACCTCGATCACGCCGCGTGGGGCCGTTTCTCTTCTGCGGTGAGGTCACTTGAGACCTACTCTAGCCAGAAAAAAAAAAACCAAAAAAAAAACAACCCCAAAAACCAAAAACCAAAAACAAATGATCTGATTGAAAAGAGAGCAAAGAAGCTGAACGGACATTTTTCCAAAGAGCACATACGGATGGCCAAGGCACGTGAAAAGTTGCTGGACGTAACTCATCGACAGGGAAATGCGAATCACAACCACAATGAGGGGTCACCTCACACCCTACAGCTAAGTGTTGGAAGGATGCGTGTGACCCTCAGGGGACATTATCTGTCCCCATTCCTTCTGCTTTCTCAAGAACCTGGACCCTGGAGAGGGGGCATTATCTTGTTCCAGGAACTGTACTTCCAAAGTTAGTTTCTTTTGAAGTTTATTTAATTTGAGAGAGAGAGAGAGAGAGCACAACTGGGGGAAGGGACAGAGAGAGAGAGCGGAGAGAGAGAATCCCAAGCAGCCTCTGCACTCTCAGCACAGAGCCCGACGTGGGGCTCAAACTCAGAAGCCACGAGATCATGACCTGAGCCCAAGACGGATGCTTAACTGACTGAGCCACCCAGGCGTCCCCGAAGTTTAATGTTTAAAAAGGCTTCCACTTCAAATTGGGTTTTACAGCTTCTCAGTGTCTGCAAAACCCAGTAACTTCCCAGGCCTGTGTGTGAGTCGCTTATCTCCCGGGGAAGAAAGTGGTGGGACGGTCCCCTGGTAGGAAGGGGCCACGGCGGGGGGATGGAGGCGTTGTTCTAGAATAGGTCCTTTCTTTCTGGGCCCCCACACCTGTGCTTGCTCCCTGCAGGGCTGTGCCAGCCCCGAGCCAGGTGGGTGGCTGTCCTGTCTGGGAAATCCTTTTCCTCTGGTTGCAGGGAAGTAAGTCTCGCTGACTTTGAGACGTGGGCCCCAGATCCGTTCCTCACAAGGCCGCATGTCTCCTGCCTGGAGGGCCTCCTGTTTCTGCAACTCTTACGCCTTCCCGGGGATGTGAACATGCAAGAAACAGCATGCTGACACAGTGTTGTGTGCCCCTGGCACGTCTTCCCCGAACTTCGGTTTCCTTCCCTGTGAGGTGTCCCTGGGTAATGCCCATCTACCTCGCTGGGTGGTTGTGACGATTATTATAATTAAGTGATAAGAATGACCTCTGCCCAGCTTCTGCTCTCCAGCATCAGAAGGCTGTTTAAAATTTTTATTTATTTTTATTTGCTTATTTTTTAGTGTTTGTTTTAGTTTTGAGAGAGGGAAAGACCGAGTGTGAGCTGGGGGAGGGGCAGAGAGAGAAGGAGACACAGAATCCGAAGCAGGCTCCAGGCTCTGAGCTGTCAGCACAGAGCCCGACACGGGGCTCGAACTCATGAACCGTGAGATCATGACCTGAGCCAAAGTCGGACGCTTAACTGAGCCACCCGGGTGCCCCACAGACTCTGCCTTTTAGTAAGTGATTCCCAAGTGGATTCAAGTTTGAGAAGCACTCCCGTTAATGTTAACCAATACTGACAAGAGTTGTCATAAAGGGTGGGAGCCAGCACGATCAGTGCACGCTGGCGATCCAGTAAATGATAAATGATAGGGCCACGGTGTTCCGTGTGTATGATTGCAGCTTCCAGAACGGGGCTGATCCTGGGCTAGCCATTTGTTTGCAGGGATCTTTTGCAACCAGGGGTTATTTGTTACTCGGGGACTGTTCACAGAGGAATGCTTCTTCCAAAATACATTTGTGGCTCAGAATGTTCTAAGTTACCAAAGAGGTAACACGGGCTCTCCCCCATCTCTGTGTTCTTTATACATTTCAAGAGAGCCAGTGTACCCTGGCTGGGGTTCTCCTGGTCTGGCCCCACCCGAGCCCTTCCTGGCAGTCCTGCCCAGCTGCCTCTGTGGTCACTTGAGATTAGCAGCCTGTCACGGTGTTACCTGAGCCCACTGACACCCACAGGTGTGGCCAGGAGACTATGAAGAACCGTAGGGCATGATGGTCACTAGACCAAGCGGACGGCGGGAGGGATTCCTCCTGGCAGGCGGGATGTGCCCCCCAGCCTCCGCGAGGGGTAGAGGAAGTGCAGGCTGACCCCTGCCCGCCCAGCCAGCAAGAGCTGGGCAGGGTTGTGGTGCCGGACGTGAGGGCACGTGGCTCTAGATCCCACTCTTACTTTGTTTTCTAACTCAAAGCATCAAGCAGATGCGTCTCCTTTGCAACAACTTCATTCACTCAGTCACACAATTGGCAAGTATTTATTGAGCACCTGCTTTGTGGCCATGCTCGTGCTGACTGTGAAGGGTACGCAGCAGGCAATGCAGTTAAGGTCTCTGCTCTCACAGAGGCAGAACATCTAGAAGGTTACAAAAAAGCGAACAGAGGTCCGGGTGAGCAAGGGGCTGGAGGCAAGTACAGGTAAGGTGGTCACCTAAGAGGTGACATGTGAGCTAAGACTGAAAGGATGAGAGGGATCCTGCAGGAGGAAGGGCATTTCAGGCAGAAGGAACAGCCTCTGTGGAAGCCATTCTTGGGAGAGAATATGTGTTGCATGTCCAGGGGCTTTAAGAAGGCTGGAGTGGCTGGGGTGTGCGAACAAGGAGTCAGAAGAGGTCAGCAAGGTAGGCAGCGGCCAGCTTGGGTGGGGCGTTTGTCTCAGGCATCTGTTGGTACGTGACAAATTACCCCACCTCCAAACTTAAAGGCTTGAAACATTTGTTACCCCAGTTTCTGTGGGTCAGGGATCTGGGTGCAGCTTAGCTCCTCCATCGGGCTCCCACAGGCTGTAGTCAGGGTATCATCTCAAGGCTCAGCTTGGAAAAGATTTGCTTCCAAGCTCACCGTTGGCAAGATTCAGTTCCTTGTAGCTGTTGGATTAGGGACCCTCAGTTTCTTGCTGGCTTTTGGCAGGAGACCACCCTCAGTTCCTCACCCCACGGTCCTCTCCCACATGGCCATTTGCTTCATCAAACATGCAAGCAAGAAAGGCAGCAGAGAGGGTATGACAAGAGAGAAGCCATAATCTTGTGTAACCGAATCACCAAAGGGCCTACTGTCACACTGGCCATATCCTGTTCATCAGAACGGCCTCGTTAAGTGCAGCCCACACCCAAGGGGCTCCACAGGACGTGAGGGGGGCCATTGAGGGCCACCGTTGATAGCTGCCTACCGCAACTTCCTCAGCCAGTGTGTGGCATTTGGATCTTAATCTGGGTGCAGTGAACTGAATAGACGCTCACATGTACTATTTTGCAATCTGCCTCTGGTTGAAGAAAAAGCAAGAGATTGCATGTTGGAAGAGACAAGACTTTGTAGCTCTAGCAGTCAGAAGGAAGTTATCAACAGAGGGAAGTTGTCATGATTGATCATGAGAGTTGGGATTACTCATGCGAGTTGAATAACATAGTGAGCTCACCATCACTGGAGGCATGCAAGGAGAGGCTGCAAGTCTCCACGTGGGGAATGTTGCAGTGGGGCCTTATAGGTAAGGAAAACCCAGGCATTTTCATGTAATTAAAATCTGTCCCCGTGGCACTATGGAGAAGACCACTCTTGGGAAGCTCCTTCCTGAAAGAAAACAGTATAGTACTGAATCCCTCAGTGATCACCTGAGAGGCCTCAACCTGAAGTTTGTGCCCCTTACCCCCACCCTTGCATATCGGGGCTCAAGGTCCCCTGAAAGATTCCCTCCCAGACGTGTCACTGTGGCCACCTCCTTGGAGGAAGGTCCTTGGAGCAGGACACAGCTGCAGCAGGACATCTCAGCTGCAGGATCGTGGGTGCTTTTCTTGGCCCATTCATCTATGCTAACAAACACTCAGTGAAATACACTGCGGGGAGTGCACGTGTGCAGGCTCTGGGCTTGGACCTGCCCGGGTTCAAATCCCACGTTGGCCTCTGTTTCACTGAATGAGCAAGTTGAATGATTGCTCTGGGCTGTGGTTTCCACATCTGTGAAAAGGGCAAAATAGCCCGTGACTCTGAGATTTTTGCTGTGAGGTTTAAAGAAATGAAACAGGATCCTGCTGGTAAATGCTCAAAAAGGGTGCTGGTGGTGATGGGGACAAGGGCTGCTGGCCTATCTGTTGGTTCATCTATGCACATAGCCCACCCCCCCCCGCCCCCCGACTGGTGCTGTGAAGTTCCTCCCGACCAGCCCATGATGTACGAGTTTCCTATGGCCACTGTAACAAGTCACCACAAACTTAGTGATGGGCAGAATCAGTTCCTTGCCTCTTCCAGCTTCTAGAAAGTTGTCCACATTCCTTGGCTCACGGGTCCACCCTCTGTCTTCAAACCAACAAGTGGGGCGGCTTCAGATCTGCCTCTGACTCTGCTTCCCTCATCACATCTCCTTCTTGGACTCTGACCCTCCTGTGTCCCTCTTAGAAGGACTCTGTGATGACAGAGGCCACCGGGTCATCCAGGAGCACCTCCCCATCTCTACCTCCTTAAAACTGAAGTACATCTGCAAAGTCCCTTTTGCCACCTAAGGTCACATTCACGGGTCTGGGAATCAGGATGTAGACATCTTGGGGAGGTCATTATTCTGGGTCCACCTGGGTTCATGGCTTCTGGGCCCTACCACCTGTCTCTCCAGATTCTCCCTGGGCCTTTCTCCCCCGGAAGGGAACTTCTGTCCCAGCTCACTCTGGCCTCTGGTCTGGCATGCCATGCTGTCTGCCTACCCGCCCCTCTGCCCTCCTTTTGTCTATTACTCACCCTTCAGGTCTCCACCCCCACCCCCGGGTTTCAGCAAGCCCCAGGCTAGATTAAGTCCCCACCTTGCAGGTCACCGGACGTCACAGTGGCAAGCACCCTATTCCTTCTTGCCTGCCTCCTTCAGTCACTCTAAAGTCCCCCTAGCAGTGGGGCTGTGGATCTTGGTCCCTGCTACCCACTCCTACCTGCCCAGTACCTGGCACATGGAGGCTCCTGGCAAAAACCTGTCAGGTGTTTTTTTGTTCATTTGTTTTTCATTTTATCTTATTTTCATTCCAGTGCAGTTACCAGCCAGGGTTATATTAGGTTCAGGTGTACAAGATAGTGATTCCACACTTGCACACATCACCCAGCGCTCATCATGACAAGTGCACGCCTTCATCCCCATCACTTATTTCGCCCATCCCCCCACCTCCCTCTGGGAACCATCAGCTTGTTCTCATAGTTAAGAGTCTGTTCCTTGCTTTGTCTCTCTCTTTTCCCCTTTGCTCATTTGGCTTGTATCTTACATTCCACATATGAGTGAGATCATATAGCATTTGTCTTTCTCTGACTTATTTCACTTAGCATTGTCCTCTCTAGCTCCGTCCATGCTGGTGCATCTGTAGAGGAATGGATAAAGAAGATGTGGTGTATGTATACAATAGAATGTTATTCAGCCGTAAAGAAAACCTGTCAGTTTGAATTTAATCTTCGCCCCCTGCCCTCTCGCCCCGCTTCCTTGTTGCTATTTACAGGTGTATTCCTTTCCTAGGCTTCCTTGTTGCCCTGCTTCCTTGTTGCTATTTACAGGTGTATTCCTTTTGTAGGGCTGGCTTGTAACAAAGTGTCACAAACTGAGCATCTTCAACAAGAGAAATGTATCACGCTTCTGGAGGGTAGAAGTCCCCCGTCAGTATCCATGTGTTGACAGGGTTGATTTCTTCCGAGAGCTTTGGGAGAATTCATTCCCCCCACCAAGGGATTGCAGAAGGCGTTTTGTCTCACTCATGCTCCCAGATAAGCACGCTTAATGTCATCTCTTGGTGTCGCTCGCTTGTTAAGGGGCACAAGACATCACATTTCAGCCTCAATAGCAATGTGGTGAGGTAGGTGCTGTCATTGCCTGTATGAGATGCACAGGAAGAGAGGTCATTGTCCAATATGACCTGACAAGTGGTGGAACCGTGATTTGAATCCTGTGTCCGACTCGAGAGCTGGTACCTGTAAACTCACCTCGATAAATCACCACTGCAAGTTGATGGGAGAGAAAGCAGGTTCAGAGGGAGAAAAGGCACAGCTAGGCCAGAGGTGAATCTGGCCCCACAGCCTTACAGACTCCTATTTTGTCCTTTTTTAAGGAATTAGAACTTAGGCACATCAACAGCACAAATTGAAGCGTACATCCCAAGGCATTGTTTTCCATCATCTTGTTATGGAAAATGTCAAAAATACAGCAAACTTGAAAGAATGTTGCTGTGGACTCTTTAATACCCAGTGTGTAGATTCTTTTTTTTTTTTTTAATTTTTTTTAACGTTTATTTATTTTTAAGACAGAGAGAGACAGAGCATGAGTGGGGGAGGGGCAGAGAGAGAGGGAGACACAGAATCTGAAGCAGGCTCCAGGCTCTGAGCCATCAGCACAGAGCCTGATGCGGGGCTCGAACTCACGGACCATGAGATCGTGACCTGAGCTGAAGTTGGACACTTAACCGACCAAGCCACCCAGGCGCCCCCCCCTCCCCACTGTGTAGATTCTACATTCATATTTTGTCTTGTTTGCTTTATCTCATATCCATCCATCTTTCTATCCACCTTATCTAACCATCTTATTTTTTATGCATTCCAAGGAAGCTGTATTATCAGTACCCTCCCTCCATAAATAGTTCACCATGCAGAGAACTAACTAAAGTTTAGTATTTGTGTGTAGATCTTTATCTTTAAAAAAATTTTTTTAAATGTTTATTAATCTTTGACAGAGAGAGAGAGAGAGAGAGAGACAGACCATGAGTGGGGGAGGGGCAGAGAGAAAGGGAGACAGATTCTGAAGCAGGCTTCAGGCTCCATCTGAGCTGTCAGCACAGAGTCCAATGCGGGGCTCGAACTCACGGACCGCGAGATCATGACCTGAGCTGAAGTCGGACGCTCAACTGACTGAGCCACCCAGGTGCCCCTAGATCTTTATCTTTTGATACAAAATTTACATCAGTGAAATGTACAGATTTCAGGTATTTTTTAAAGTTTTTATTTTCATTTCATTATAGTTAACATACAGTGTTAATTTCAGGTATACAGTGTAGTGATTCAGCATTTCCACATAGTACCCCATGCTCATTACAACAAGTGTACTCCTTAATCCCCATCACCTATTTAACCCATCCCTCCCACTCCCCTCCCCTCCAGTAATCGTCAGTTCCCTATAATTAAGAGTCTGCTTCTTGATTTGCCTCTTCCCTCCCACCCCCCTTTAATCGTTTGTTTTGTTTCTTAAATTCCACATATGGGTGAAATCATAGTATTTGTCTTTCTCTGATTTATTTCACTTAGCATAGTACTCTCTAGTTCCACCCATGTCATTGCAGATGGCAAGATTTCATTCTTTTTATGGCTATGATTAATATTCCATTGTATATATATACCACCTCACCTCTTCCTTATCCATTCGTCAGTCAACGGACAGACACTTGGGCTATTTCCATATCTTGGCTACTGTAAATAATGCTGCTATAAACCTGGGAGTGCATGTATCCCTATGAATCGGTATTTTTGTATTCTTTGGGTAAATACCCAGTAGTGTAATTGCTGGGTCCTAGGGTAGTTCTATTCCTAATTTTTTGAGGAACTTCCATATCGTTTTCCTCAGTGGCTGCACCAGTTTGCATTCCCACCAACAGTGCATGAGGGTTTCTTTTTCTCCACGTCCTAGCACTTGTTGTTTCTTGTGTTGTTGACTTTCGCCATTCTGAGAGGTATGAGGTGGTATCTCATGGTAGTTTTGGTTTGTATTTGCCTGATAATGAGTGATGTTGAGCATCTTTTCATGTGTTTGTTGGCCATCTGGATGTCCTCTTTGAAGAAATGTCCATTTAGGGGCGCCTGGGTGGCTCCATCGGTTAAGCGTCCGACTTCGGCTCAGGTCATGATCTCACGGTCTGTGAGTTTGAGCCCCTCGTGGGGCTCTGTGCTGACAGCTCAGGGCCTAGAGGCTGCTTCGGATTCTGGGTCTCCCTCTCTCTCTGCCCCTCCCCCACTCTGGCTCTGTCTCTTCCTCTCTGTCAACAGTAAATAAACATTTTTTTTTAATTAAAAAAAAAGAAATGTCTATTTGTATCTTCTGCCCATTTATTTTTAATGTTTATTTTAGGGAGAGAGAGAGAGAGAGAGAGAGAGAGAGAGAGAGAGAGAGGGAGACAGAGTGTGAGTGGGGGAGGGGCAGAGAGAGAGGGAGACACAGAATCCAAAGAAGGCTCCAGGCTCTGAGCTCTCAGCACACAGCCCGATGCGGGGCTTAAACTCATGAACCACGAGATCATGACCTGAGCCGAAGTCAGACGCTTAACCGACTGAGCCACCCAGGCGTCCCTCTTCTGCCCATTTTTTAATTGGATTATTTGTTTTTGGGTATTGAGTTGTATAAGTTCTTTATGTATTTTAGATACTAATCCTTTATTGGATATGCCATTTGCAACTATCTTTTCCCATTATGTGGTTGTCTTTTAGTATTGTTGATTGTTTCCTTCACTGTGCAGAAGTTTTTATTTTGCTGTAGTCCCAATAGTTTATTTTTGCTTTTATTTCCCTTGCCTCAGGAGTCCTATCTAGAATCAAGGATAATGTGCTAAGTTTGGACAAATGCAACCCAAACTGCTATCGAGATATAGAACATCAGCATCACCTTAAAAAGATATAGAATATTACCTTCCCTTTTTCTTTTCTATGGAGGTACAATTTATACCCAATAAAGCCCAAAAATCTTAAGTGGATAACTCAATGAATTTTTATGTGAACTGTAAGCTTTTAACCACTGAGCTGTAGAAGTCGTGACTATGTCTCTTCTCGATTTTGTCTTTGGGCCGGATTCTTTGGCATTGATATAAATCTGTGGTTCTCAATTAGGAGCGATTTTGCCCCCACAGGAAAGTTGGCATTATCTGGAGATATTTCACTTGGCACCACTGTGGGGGTAGGGAGAGGGGAGAGGGTTGCTACTGGCATCTGTGGGAGGAGGTCAGGAATGTAGCATTTCCTACAGTCCATAAGACAGTCTTCCAGGGCTGAGGATTATCCATCCCCAAATGTCAGTAATGCCAAAGTGGAGAAACCCTGATAATAATAGACCTCACATCCATCTATCTGTCCTCCACAATCACCCAGATCTGTTTTGGATTTGAGATGGAATCAGCTTAGACTCCATCACGGGTGTCCTATGAACCATATACAAAGAACTACCCACTGAGGTCAGAAGGAGGATGAAGCACCAAAGGGGTATAGAAAACACAGGGCAGGGGCGCCTGGGTGGCGCAGTCGGTTAAGCGTCCGACTTCAGCCAGGTCACGATCTCGCGGTCCGTGAGTTCGAGCCCCGCGTCGGGCTCTGGGCTGATGGCTCGGAGCCTGGAGCCTGTTTCCGATTCTGTGTCTCCCTCTCTCTCTGCCCCTCCCCCGTTCATGCTCTGTCTCTCTCTGTCCCAAAAATAAATTAAAAATGTTAAAAAAAAAAAAAAAAAGAAAAGAAAACACAGGGCAAACTGAAGGTTGATGGGAGTGGAGGGTGGGGGGGGCGCAGAGAAAATGAGCGATGGGCACTGAGGAGGGCACTTGTTGGGATGAGCACTGGGTGTCATATGTAAGTGGTGAATCACAGGACTCTACTCCTGAAGCCAAGACTACACTGTGTATGTTGTATATTCGCCAACTTGACAATAAATTATTGAAAAGAAAAACACAGAGCAGGTGCAGTGGATAGGTAGAAATTTATTTGCTTTTCCAGCCACATCTGTCTCATTCATCTCTTTATCCCCAGTGCTTAGTGTCTGGTGAGTGGTCAAAAAAATGAATGAATCAGTCAGCAAACTTTTGTTTGTTTGTCTGTTTTTGTTTTGCAAATCTCCTGCGTGTATCTGGTATATGGTATTCATGAATCTGGGAGCTGTAAGAGATAGAAACACAGATAGAAGATCATGTGGTCAGTCTCTCTCCCAGAGGAAGATACAGAGTGGTGGGGGTGGGGAGTAAGCATTCTGTCTGTGGGAAGCAGGGGTGCTTCATGGATCACAGTCATGTAAGCAAAGCCTCTGAAGGAATGTGTCAGGTGAAGACTGGGAGGCCATCCTGGCAGAGGGAACAGCCATGAAGAGAAGCCATGTCAGACGTGGTGGGGAAGGATGGGTTTTTGGCAAGGCAGAAGGGCTGGTGTATGGGGAAATCGAATAGGGCCAGGTCTTAGAGCAAGGTGGGCCCGGGAGCCAGGTTGCAGAGTTTGGACTTGATCCTGAGGGTGATGAGAAGCCTCCAAAGAATTTAGACCAGAGGCGGGGCATGGCCAGTTTGCATTTTTGAAAGGTCACTGTGTAGTTGGGTGGAGGGAAACCCAGGGACGGGGGCATAGGATGAGTAAAGAGAGTGTTTCGAAAAGTCAGAGAAGACAAGGGGTTGAACTAAAGTGGGGTGGCTGGCAGAGAGTCAAGAATTACGTAGAAGTTTCCGCAGTAGGAAGGGAGGGGTCCGGGACAGCATTTCACAGAGTGTGCCCCCAGAAGGCTGGTTCCAAGGCTGCTGTGACCTCGCATAGCTAAACTAAATGGAACAGGATTCCCTGCTCAGCCCCAGTGAGGAAATCTTAGCACTTTAATTCCTTTTTTTAATTCAACAAATGTTTGAGGGCCTGTTGTGTGCCACTCATGGGGATACAGCCATGACTAAGGCAGACCCAGCCCCTGCCCACCAGGGGAAATAGAGGCAAGTGAACGCATGAATGATAAAATAGAGACACAGAAAGCTGGCATGTGCTAAGGAGTAAATAAGGAGGATGGCCAGGTGGTGAGCGACGGAGAGGGCAGGGCAGTTTGGGGTGGTGAGGGCAGACTTCTCTGAGTGGAGGCTTGAGGAATGAGATGGAGCCAGTTGTGTAGGAAGCCAGGCAGAGGGAAGAAAGAGCATGTGCCAAGGCCCTGAGGTGGGCAAAGCTATCACGTGTGCAAGTTCCAGCACCGAGGCCGGTGTGGTAGAGCAGAGCAGAGAGAGGGGAACGTCCAGAGGTGGCTGGAGCCAGACCCCAGGGCTTGGAGGTCACAGTGAGAAATTCAGACTTTGCTCCAACTGCAGTGTGAGGGCCTTGGAGGGCTTTGAACACATGAGCTGTAGAGAAGGATTTGGAGGGAACAGGAAGGCAGGCAACCAGCCCAGTGAGCAGGGCGCTGTCACCGTCCATGTGAGAAAAATAGTATTCAGACAGGCCTCAATTCAGCACTGCACTCTGCCGATCGTAGTTTTGAAATTTTAAGTTAACTTTTTATTTAAAAAAATTGTTTTTAATGTTTATTTTTTAGAGAGACAGAGACAGAGACAGAGAAAGAGACAGTGTGAGCGGGGGAGGGTCAGAGAGAGAGGGAGACACAGAATATGAAGCAGGCTCCAGGCTCTGAGCTGTCAGCACAGAGCCCGATGCGAGGCTCGAACTCACAAACCGTGAGATCATGACCTGAGCCGAAGTCAGACGCTCAACCTACTGAGCCACCCAGGCGCCCCCACATCTTCTTTATTCATTCATCTATGGATAGACTGTGTTGTTTGGCTATTGTCAGTATAGCTGCTACAAACATAGGGGTTCATGCATCCCTTTTTGTACTGTCCTGACCGCCATACTGTTTTCCACAATGGCTGCACCAAAGTACGTTCCCACCAACAGAGCACAAGGGTTCCCCTTTCTCTCCATCCTCACCAATAGCTGTTATCTTCTTTTTGATAGCAGCCATCCTAGCAGGTGTGAGGAGATAGCTCATTGTGGTTTTGATTGGCGTTTCCCTGATGATTAGTGATGTTGAACACCCTTTCACACACCTGTTGGCCATTTGGGTGTCCTCTTTGAGATTATCTCTCACTTTTGATGCCAAATGTCCCCTGGGTGGGAGGCATAACTGGCCCCGACTGAGAGCTGCTGCTCTAGAAGTTTCCCTTGTGCCCCTTTTCCAGGCATTATTCCCATCCCCAGAAAATTATTTTGATTTCTACCCCCATCCATTAACTTTGCCTGTTCTTGAACATGTCGTGAATGGAAATGTATAGTGCCTCACTGCACGGTCTTGTACGAGTTATATGGTGTCTTTGTGCCTCAGTTTCTTCCTGTGTGCAATGGGTCAATGACCACATCACTTCATGGAGACACCATGAGAACCAAATGAACCATTGGGGTCCATGAAAGGCAGGGCTCAGAGAAAACATTGCACAAATGCTACTTGTTAAATGCTGTGATTTAATGTTAGCACCCTTAGTTCCTGGCACCCTTCTTCCTGGTTCCCTGATGCCTGGCATACAGTAGGCGGCTAGTAAACATTATTAATATCGTTGTCATTGCCTTCTAAGATGGATAATCTGGCATTCTTCTGCACGGAAACTCCCTTCTCAAACATCCCTGATACCTTCTTCTGAGCTTCCTTTTTTATGATATTTGTCTGGGGAAGTTCTCCCTTGTCCTAGAAACCCACTCTTCCCTCTGGTTCAGTGGTGACACTGTGGGTTTCTTCGCTCACTTCTCTGACTGACGACCCTGTCTCTGCCACTAGCTTCCTTCCCTCTTTCCCCGGCCAGTCCAGCTACAGCGGGAGACAGAGGCCGTTTTGCTTCGTCTCTCATACTGCCTTTCTCTCCACGCACCCATGGAAAGGTGGGCAGAACTCTGGGAGAGGAGAGCACCCAGAGGCCGGCCCTATCCATCCCTAATCTCCAAGCGGTCCTGCTGACATATCTACACACCCTCAGGGGCAGAGAAGGGCACATAAGTTCCACCCCTTCCCTGTCATTGGTGCAGGAACCACCCAGCTGGGCAAGACAGAAAAAAGAGAGGTGAAGGCATTTATAGTAAAGATGATTAAGATTCAGCAATTCAGGGGCACCTGGGTGGCTCCGTGGGTTAAGCGTCCGACTTTGGCTCAGGTCATGATCTCGCGGTTTGTGAGTTCAAGCCCCGCATCGGGCTCTGTGCCGACGGCGTGGAGCCTGGAGCCTGCTTCGGATTCTGGGTCTCCCTCTCTCTCTGACCTTCCCCCGCTCATGTTCTGTCTCTCTCTCTCTCAAAAATAAGTGAAAATATTTTAAAATTTAAAAAAAAAGTACACGCACAAGCCTGAGCTGTTCCAAGCCTACACACAAATTTTCCATTAATGGAACTGAGGATTGGTCTTTTAAATTAAGATGAAATGAAATGAAAGGTCAGTTCCTCATTTGAACTGGCCACCTTTCAGGTGCTCAAGAACCCCCTGTGGCTCACCGTGGGTGGCCCTATCGGGCAGCACAGGCATAGCACCTGAACATTATCCCAGAAGCTTCTGCTGGATGACAGAGCAGCCTTAGACCAGGGTTTCTTATCAGTGGCACTATTGAGATTTGGGACCAGATAATTCGTTGTCGAGGGGGCTGTCCTGGGCACCATACGGTATCAGCCAGCATCCCTGTCCTTTCCCTGCTGGAGAGGACTCCCCTCTCTAGTGTCATGACAACCAGAAATGCCAAATGTCCTCTGGGGGAAAAAAATCACCCCTGGATAAGAAGCACTGCTCTAGATCAAAGCTGAGTTCAAATCCTAGCTCTGCTATGTGCTATAGCTCAGTGACTTTGGGTAAACCCCCAAGACTTGGTGTTTTCATGGAGCCATGGAACCGTAAATAGCAACCCCTTTACAGAATGGCTGTGAGGGTGAAACCCAGCCTTAGTGTCCCGCTGGTGACTGGCAGCCATGCCGAGCACATAGCTGGGTGTTCAGTAAACAGTGATGCCATCACCCACTGCAAATCTGGACGCATTAACCCCCGTGTGCCCCTCCTGGACCTTGATGGTGCTTGGGAATGCTCGTTGTCACATCCTAGAGAAAGAAAATTTGAATTGCTTAAATGAGAAGAGTTTGGGGGAATCCAGGGGTCTGGGGTGTGGTCCCAGCTCTGTCACAAATCTGGTGCTTTGGGGTGCCATTTCCCCCTCGAGGTGTGTGTGGGGGTTTATACAGTGATCCCCTTCCAACAGGACCCACTGGCTTGGCCTCTGTTTCTCTGTGATTGTTTTCTTAAAGAAGGTGCTTAAGCAGAGAACCCAGGTGGTTTCCTGCTTCCCCCTTCCTGCTGCCTCCAGTCTTTGCTAACACTGTGTCTTTTCTCTGGAACACTCCCTTCCCCTCTCCCTACCCTGTCTGGCCTAGCTGACTCCAGCTTATTCTTCAGGTCTTGGTGTAGGCGGCACTTCCTCCAGGAAGACTTCCCTGATTTCTTGCCCCTTCTGAGACGGGTGTCTCTTGCCAACCTCTATGCTTCTGCCATTCCAGCTTGATCACCTGCACTTGTGTGTGTCCATCTTGGCCACACTGCGTGCCCAGAGTGGAGTTGGGGCTCAGGGTGCACCTGTCCTAGAAGTACGTGAATGGGAGCTGGACGAGAAGACAGGAGAGTAAGGTTAGCAGAAAGTCACATGGAGCATGGAAGGATCTGGGGGTTTCTGATGAGTCTGCCCCGGCCACAGGTCCATGGAATTTGGTGCCGGATACAAGATGCAGGAGAGATGTGAGGCCCCGTAGGGCGTCCACTGCTCACCACCTTCACACCAGGCACCGACATGTGCCTTCCCCTCCATGAGAAGATAAATTCACCCATCAGGCTGTGAGAGGCTTGAGGGGTGGGGTCTCCCAAGTGTGAGACAGCGGAGTGGGAGGGGGGGGCACTGACAAAAGGAGTATGGTACCTAAGGAGGGCTGCCCTGGCCGTCGGTGCTGGGCAGGTGGCAGGGGAGAGGCAGTTTCTGGCACGGCTGTTGTACAGCCTGAGCCCTCAGCCTGGGGGTGATAAGAAGCCTGTGGACGCTGTGGACTTTTCAAGGAGGAGGCAGAATTCCAAATACCCCACCTGCCTCCCACGCCAGCTCCTCAGGCCCCCGGCAGGGACAGCTGCAGGGCTCAGCTCCTGTGCGGGACCTCGGGGAGTGTGGGACCGCAGACCCCGTGATGGCCACATGGGGCAGAGCAGGGGGAGGGGGCAGGGGTGGTATGGATGGAAGAGGCCCAGCCCTCGGCCCCCCTGGCAGCCGGGGAGTTCCCACGTGGGAACACAATCTCTCCTCTCCACTCCCACACATTCCAAAATGCTCCGAGCCAGCCGTGCCTCCCCCGGGTCTGCTGGTACCAGGTCCTGAGCAGGAAGGTGTCCCGTAGACGCCCGGGGCTTCAGAGAGTACGGCAGGTCCATGCCTCGGTCCCTGCCCTCCTTAAGCCACGTGGACCCACGGACAGCAGACTCGGGAGCCAGGCTTGGCTGGGGGGGGGGGCGGGGGTCCCCTCCTGCCCCTCCTCACAGAGGGTGTCGGTCGGCAGGTGTTAGTCACTACGCGGGCACCAGATAATGCCAGCCGACCTTTGCCAGCAGCGAACCACACTTCCCCCAGGGCAGGCCCTGCCCCTCTCGGGCAGCTCAGCAAGGCGTGTCCTCAGCACCCTCCCAGGAGCCGGGCCCGGCCGGCCGGGCTGAGCTCAGTCACCGGGACCTGTTCAGGCGGTGAGGAGCACAGCCCGGGGCGGCCAGGCAGGAGCATGGGCTGGGAGGGCCCGGCACCCCGGGGGTGCCGGCGCAGGCACCTGCTGGTTCTGGCCGTCAGCCTCCTCCTCACCCGCGGGCCAGGTAAGCCGGGCTGGGCTGGGGCCAGTAGAGGACAGAGCAGACGTGACACGTGCCTGAGGCTTCCAAGCCCCTCGCGGTCGGCGGAGGTCTTCTGCTTTCTGGCAAAGGCCCAAGTCACAGCTGGCCAGATGAGGCTGCGTGTTCCGAACTGACAGGCGAGTTCACCGAATCCCTGTGCCACGAATTCGATATCTGCCAGGCTCCGTGTGGAGACGGCCAGCCGTCCATTCCTTCATTCATGGGCTCGCTCACACCCTCACTGGCTGGTTCTGTAGACACCCGTGCCTGGCTCTCAGGTGGGAGATGACCCAGTCACAGCTTTGGGCTTCCAGAAGCTCCGGGCTGCTGGGCAAGGCGGGCGGCTGCCCAGTCATTAGGGGTGCACGGTTGAGCAGGAGCACTGAGGGCAGGGAGTTTCCCTAAACTGCAGGGTGGCATTGGGGTCGGCAGGGATTTCTCTGGGCACGATCAGTGGGAGAGAGGGAAGGGCAGGGAGAACTGCGTGTGCAAAGGCCAGGAGGCAGGAAGCTGCCAGGTGTGTTTGGGTTAGTCCGGTGTGATGTGAGTGTATTTGGGCTGCATGATAGGGGGATGCGCAGGGGAGGGGTGGAAGCCGGAAGGCAGCCTGTGAGGTTTCGGGGAGCTGTGTTCTTCGATCCCAAGGGGTCTTTGCAGGCCTGTTGGTCATTTTGGAGGATTAACTTGGGCCCTTGCTGCCTCGAGGAAGCCCACCGGCCTGAGGGAAAGGCAGGGGTCCAGCTTGGTGTGTTTGCATGCTGTGGGGGGAGGCCAGACTCTCTCCTCTACAGAGAGAAGCTCCAAGATTCTCCACATGTGGCCCCTGGGCTGTCCAGACCCCTGGACTGTTTTACACCAGCTGCTTCCTTGGGCAGGCAGCCTGGGCTTTCTAGCCAAACCTCTGGTGTGCAAGACATCCAGAGGCTGGTAAAAGGGGGCATCTGCCCTCTGCCAGGTGCCTAAGTAGCTGTTCCTTTACTCGTCCCAGGAGAAAGGACCGTCCTCAACATTTAGCTGGGAAACACAGGCCACCAGGGCCAAAGGGCAGTCGAGAGGGCCTTCCCCATCCTAGAAGGGCATGAGACCCTGGACGCTGGCAGCCTGGGAGCCAGCCCGCCCTTCCCTCACCCAGGCCAGGCTGCAGCTCCCTGAACAGGTGGGGAAGGCTCCCCAGCCCCCCAGCCCTGAGTCACTGAGGCCCGGCTCTGGCCCCGGGGAAGAGCTTTGTGGTTAGACGTCATTGTGAGGCATCCACACAATGACCTGAATGGTGGGCGGGTTTGTACAGGACAATCCCACCACCTCCGATGGGGCGTGTCCCCCTGAGCTGTCCCCAAAGCACGTAGCCACAAACAGAGGCTGTTTAACAGCTTTTGTCCCCAAGGTTCACTCTGGGTCTGATGCAGGGGGCTGTTGGAGCTGGGTAGACTCCTGCTCCTGTCCCAGGGAGTACTGGTCACCTGGACTATGGGTTGACATCCCTCCCCACTGCCCCATCATTTCCATAGTACCTGGGACACATCTCATGGCAGGGATTCCCCTGGAATCAATCCAGACACCCTCCAGGACTTTTGACTTAAATGCCGGAAAGGACTCCCTTAATCCCTGGGCAGAGGTGAAAAGAAATCTAAATCTAGCACTTGACAGGCTTTGTGTTCTTGGGCCAGACACTTACCCTCTCTGAGTTTCCAACTCCTCAAAGAGTGATTTTTTTTTTTTTTTTTTTTTTTTTTTTTTTTTTTTTACAAACTCCAGAGCTGGAGGAAAAGCATTCCTCACTCACCTCTCCCTCTACGTTGGACCCCATCCATATTCTTCCTGTGTTCTCTCCCACCTTGCCCCTGGGGCTGAGACACCCCAAGATCCCACAGGACCTTAGTGACCATCATCTTGTATTGTGCACATCCTGTGTGCCAGGGTTTCACCTGCATTATCTCGATTGAGCCTGTGTGGGTGAGAACAGGACCACCGCTACCTCCCATTTGATGGAAGAGGAGACAGGCTCAGAGAGGTTAAGCCTTTTGTTTAAAGCCACACAGCAAGGGTCCAGATCTCAGTGTCTGGATGATTCCTAAGCCCTGACTTCACCCTCTGCCTGGGAAGAGGGTTGACAAAGATCACTCGTGTCCTGGGAGTTTCCTGGCACATGGGTACCTCCCCCAGAGGAGATGAGCGGTTCTCCTCTGCTGACCCCTCCCAGCAGGGCTCCCCAAGGGCCAGCACAGCATAGAACATACAACGCTCTCTCCGTGCTCTGCTGAATGCCTTCCTGGGTCCCTGGACAGTGGCAGAGGGTATTTGGAACTCAGATGTGGGCTCCTGAGTCTAACCCACTCTGGCCAGAATTTCAGCTCATTTTTCACCACTTATGACTCATCTCCCAGAAAAGAGGAAAGATATGTTCATGTTTCCCCATGGATCCAGGCAGGTGGGGCAGCCCCGGGCTTCTTCATGTCCAGCTTGTCACTGGATGTTCCTGGGGCTTCTCCCAGGTGGCCAGTCTGAGCAGGTGAATGAGCCCCTCCCACCTTCTGGGAGAGTCAAGGCCAGACACAGTGGCTTACACAGGGCCCCACCCACTCTTGACGGTAGATTCAGTGGTCCAGGTTACCCTCCCCATTTCATAGATGAGGGGACAGAAGCTCAGAAGAAGGTCCCCCATGTGGCCGGTGGCGGTGGGGCGGGGGGGACAGCTGTGCCTGGAAGCCAGGGTGTCTGACTCCAAGCACCACACTCTGTGTCACCTGCCACTATTTAGATCTGGCTTCTGGATGTGGGTACCAGCCTGGGTACTGGCCTCATCTTCTGGCTCCCTGCTCAGACCTCAGAGCTGTCCCCAGAGGCCTTAGTGCATCACAGGACAAGGGTTGCGGGGCCATGAATGCTGAGTCAGGAGGACACATCCCAAGAGGGCGACCAGCCAGCCATCCTGGTTTGCCAGAGACTGAGGGTGTTCCTGGGATGTGAATCTTTAAGTGTTAAAATTGAGAAAGTCCAGGGCAAACCCCGACAAGTTGGTCACTGTCCGTCCTGGCCCCTCTCCTGTACTCACTCTGTTCCTGGCACATCTCCTCTGCCTCACTCATGAAGATTGGCTTCCCTGAGGACAGGCAGGAGGGAGAAAGCCTGGCCCTTATCCCTCTTCCTCTGACCCTCCTGACTGCCAGTCTACCTTCTCTGTCCACATCCGCACTGGGTCCCGGAGGCAGTGGTGCCAGTGGGTCTCAGCCTGGACCTGGCCATCAGCTCTGGCACACACACAGGCAAGTTCCCTGCTGCTGGGGCATCTGGTGGGATGTCCCCTTGGTGGGAACCAGTGTAGACAAGAAGAGGGAGTTTGAGGCTGGAACTCTATCTGGGTTCTTCATGCCGCCCGCCACTCCTTGACCCTGGGCGATGGGTCTTCCCCATCCCAGAGTCTAATTTGTCCCCTATATTTGAGTGGCAAAGATGCCACGTAGCAGGGCAGTTAGCAGTACAGACACTGGTGCCAGACGGCCTGGGTTCAAATCCTGCCTCTGCCACTTCCTGGACAAGTGAGGTAACCTCTCGGAGCCCCCAGACTTGCATCTAGAATGTGAGAATAAATGTGTGATTGAGTAGATGTGAAATCTAGATTAAGTTAGATGATGCCTCCAAAATAGTGGTTCTCACCACGGTGTGATGTTGGCCCTCTGGGGACATTGGCAATGTCCGGAGATATTTTTGGGTGGACAACCAAGAGGGCAGGGGCTACTGACATCTGGTGAGTAAAGGCCAGGGATGCAGCTAAACATCCTGTTCTAGCTCCTTCCAGTCCATCCTTTTTGCAGGAAGACTGCTCAGTGCCTACTGTCCTCTGTGCTGGGCTTGTCGCGCTGGGGGCTGTGCCTTCTTGGGAATACTGGTCCCACCCACTTCTGTCAAGTCCTCTGGGATCATTTGTACCAGTTTCTGGCTTCTGAGATCTGCCACTGAGACCTCTCTGTGCTCCAGTCCCCCAACCTGCCTCCATCTCTTTAATTGCTTATAAGATGGTAACCTGACCTACTCGGTCCTAAGGGTTCCTTGCCTTCTAGGTCCAGCAAGCTTTCACAATCCTGATCTTTACTCTGTTTTGAGGCTTCATTCCTTACCAATTGGAGGACAGAAAGCCTGTGTAGTCTCAGCTTTTGGACTTTATACCAGAACCTTCTCAAAAAGAACTCTCCAGAGAAAGAGTGAGCTGATGAATGTACCTTTGATCCTTATACCTTCTGTTGCCTCATGTAGAGACCATAATGCAAAGCTCAATTGAAGGAGGGAGTGGAGGGGTAGCTGGTGACACTCAGGTATTGGAGAGAGCTGTGTGTACCGCAGACTATGAGAAAAAATGATCTTGGGGCGCCTGGGTGACTCAGTCGGTTAAGCGTCCGACTTCAGCTCGGATCATGATCTCATGGTCCATGAGTTTAAGCCCTGTGTCGGGCTCTGTGCTGACAGCTCAGAGCCTGGAGCCTGCTTCGGATTCTGCATCTCCCTCTCTCTCTGCCCCTCTCCTGCTCATGCTCTGTCTCTCTTTCTCTCTCAAAAATAAAACATTAAAAAAATTTTTTAAAAGTTTCTTCAGGTTGAGGGCTTAGTCCTATCAGACTGCCCCCCTGCCTGCTCCCCCACACCAGATGCCAATTGCAAAGCCCAGGCTGTTAGCTGTCCTTCTGACCAACCTGCTACAAATCAGAGGTTCCAGTGACCCCCTCCAACTCAGGATGCCAAATGCAAGACCAGGTGGCTGCTTGTACTTCTGACCAACTGACTGTAAATGAGAAGTTCCCACAACCCCCTCCTTGGGTTCCATTAATTGGCTAGTGCTGCTCACAGAGCTCAGAGAAACCATTTACTTACTAGGTTACTGGTTTCTTATATAAGGATATAATTCAGGAACAGCCAGATGGAAGAGACACAGAAGGTAAGGTGTGGGGAAGCCTCAGACCTTCCATGCCTTCTGCAGGGGACCACTCTCCCATCCCCGTGTGCTCATCAACCCAGAGGCTCTCCCAGCCTGCCCTTTGGAGGCTTTTGACACAGAAATGATTAAATCACTGGCCATTGGTTGTTGAACTCAACCTCTAAACCCTCTCCCTCACCCTTTGAAAGTTCCAACCCCCTAATTACCTGGTTGGTGCTCTTCTCCAGCCCTCATCTGCCACCATCATTAGGTGTGGTCCCAAACTCACCTCATTAGCACAACAAAAGACACCTTTATAGCTCCCTTCACTTGGGCAATTCCAAGGGTTTTAGGAGCTCTTTGCCAGAAACAAGAACAAAGATCAAATATATACATTTCTTATTACAAATCACAATATCCCAGCTTCAGAGAAGACCTTCCAGAGGAGGAGATGATTGAACTGTTTTTAAAAGTCACTTTATAGAAGAAAAAATAAATGAGCAGTGATATTTATTCTCCTTCTCAGACTTCCCTGAAAATTCCAGTGGAAGTAATGTGGGCTCATTGTAGAACACTTAGAAAATTCAGTAAAGAGAAAACACGAGGTTGAACTGAATCTTTTTTTTTTTTTTTAGCTTTTTATTTGAGAAAGAGAGTGTGAGTGGGGGAGAGGGACAGAGAGAGAGGAGAGAGAGAAATCCCAAGCAGGCTCCACACTGTCAGCATAGAACCCAACATGAACTCAATCCCACAAACTGTGAGATCATGACTTGAGCTGAGATTAAGAGTCCGACGCTTAACCAATTGAGCCACCCAGGCGCCCCTGGACCCCAGCCTCTTGACCATTGGCGTCCAGTATTCTTTGCAGTGGGGCTGGCCTGTCTTATGGGGCTGTTAGCCGCATCCCTAGCCCCTGTCCACTAGGTGGCACCAGAGCACCACTCATCGTAACAAACCAAACCTGTGGTCCCTTTCTGGAATATTCCCGGGGGCGGCGGGGGGGGGGGGGGGGGGACATCAGACCCGGTTGAGAACCAGCGCCAGAGGGAGAGACAAGGTGGATCGTTAAGGACATGACAGGCAAACGAATAAGATTCGAAGGAGGGGACTGATAGGGTCAGATTTTTATTTTAGGGAAATTCCTGTGGTTGCCACATCCTTTCAGAAAGGCTGCCCGATTTCCCGCAACCTCCCACGTGCACAGGGGTCATCTGGACCTAAGTGTGTCCGGCACAAGTGCAGAGATCCCAGTTACATCGCCCACCAGAAAAAACTGCAGGGAGCCCAGTGGAGGATGCCAGCAGCCGGCTTGGCTCTCCGAGGGCACATCTTAGACCCGCGTCCGAAAGGCAAATGCTGACGCATCCCTGCTTGGCCCCATGGGCCTCCTTGGGTCCAGTGCTCCTACCCTGTCCTGTAACACAGCAGGCGATAGTGCTGAAACCACCCAGGACACGCACGTTACCAGTTTATTATGTAAGGTTTCCGCAGCTGTGGCTACCGTGGACAAAAGTGCCCTGTCTTTTACTTCCCCAGCCGAGACCGCGACCAGTGTCTCTGCTCCTGGAAGAGAGAACAGTCTGACTATCACCACAGCCTCCAGCCCTGACAGCAGGGTGACAGGTAGGGCTCCGGTGTCCTCATCTGACCCAGAGGGGGAGCTCAGAAGCACGGCTGCCGGTGGGAACTCTGAGCCCTCCAGGGCACCCCTCTCCAGCACCCCAACAGCCGCGTCACAGACCCAGGCAGGCTCCGTTCAGGACACGAGCGAATCCCAGCGCACACGCTGGACAGAGACAGATCCTGGGGGGTCCTCAAGCATTGTGGTAACCTCTGTCAGCCCTTCCCCCACTTCGGAAGTCACTGCAAAGAGCAGCCCCTCCAAAGGAACTTCACCCCAAGAAACCTCGACAGACACACTCTTCACAGAAGCCACAGGCGGCCCAGCCACCGATCAGCTGACTGTCGCCAGTGGGGTGGGAAACAGCAGCACCAGGAGGAGTTGGACCACAGCCCACCTCCCCACAGAACATACAGCTTCATCTGAGACACTCACGGGTTTGACTCAGACCATGAGAAGTGCCCCAGTCACTCCAGCTGAGGTGGGGGCAGCTGGTAATCCAAGTACTCCGGGAGCCACACGCTTGCCCTCCAAGACGGTCTCTTCTACTTATCCCGAGACGTCATCTAGAGAGACTCCAGATTCTGGGGGGCAGAGGAGCCCAGGACTGCCTCGGTCCAACACGGAACATCACTTTGCCTCCCCTGAGCTTGGTTCTGAGGGAGACACCACGCTAACCCCCAGTGTTTCCCTGCTGTCACCTGCTTCAGATCTGGGTGATAAAGTGCCAGGCTCCAGCACATCCTCAGTGCAGACAGTTACCTCTTCCATGACCACGGGGATCCCAGGGAGCCCAGAGAGGACGGAGCCCAACTCAGCTGTCACATTTCCCATAACGGCAAGTAATCCAGTGGCAAGTGCTGGGAGGGTCAGAAGTGCCACCTCTGCCCTGGCCCGTCCATCTCCCTCAGGGGAAGAGACAGCAGGGAGCGTGCTCCCCCTCAGCACCTCCCCCGAGACCCCAGACCCGCCCAGCCTCCCCGCAGCCGGGACTTCGGCTTCAGAACCGTCGGGTGGCCCTGGAACCCTCAGCATCACCAGTGTGTCCGGAATGAAGACTTCATTTTCTCCATCCCCCTCCTCTGCCTCAGAAGAGACCAACACCCTTTTATTTACTACTGGAGAGGATTCAAAGAAACCTTTAAATCCATCTGTGTCTCCACCTGAGACCTCTGTTTCCAGAGGCAAGACCACCTTGGCCTTCAACCCTGTGCCTACGCAAGCCCTCTCAGCCGTGGACTCCTGGGCTACACGCTCAGGTGAGTACCGCTCATCCCATATAGCGAATGCCTTCAGGACCACAAACAGCACCTCCATTGCACAGTCAGCCAACGCCACTCTTCCTAAAACATCTCGGTTGACGAGGACCCCTGCTTTTATTTCTGCAGCCGCCATGTCACAGACCAACACTGCACTTCACAGCAATGCTTGGCCGGAGACCAGTCCCAAATTTGCAACAAGGTCGCCTCCGGCACGAAGCACTGTGTCAGCGACTGCCCCTCTTCTTTCTGCGGCCGGCGTGGTTCCTGGATTCAGTTCCCTAAAAACCAGCTCCGTGGAAGGAGTGTCTGTGTGGCAGCCTTCAACAGACAACCCAAGAGGTCCAACCACCGTTCCTTCTGGACCTTCTACCAGGATGCAGCCCACAGAGAGAAATGGTGGGGAAAGGAAGTCGGGAACAACCCACCTGCCCATTGGAACCGCATCTCCACCTGAGACATCCACACATGCCTCCCTGGCCAAGGAAAGCCGTTGGGTCTCAACGAGTGCATCTGAGTCCACTGGTGCTTCCAGCTCAAGGACTGTACGAAGGACAAGCCACTTGGCTGGACCCTTGTCTGGGGCCCCCTATGATTTGTCCTCTGTGGGGGTTACAGTTTCTGGGGATGAAACCAGCCCACCTCTGGCTCCAGAAACAGCTGCAGTTCACTTGCCTGATAACTCGTCTTCATCTGCTGCTTCTGTTGCCCCAGTCCCAGTGGCCACCACATTTTTAGCCCAGAAGGTCACCGCAAGCACTGTAGCCGGCACAGCTGAGGCTAGTAAATGGGACATGCCCATATCTTCTAGGACTTCCTCATCACTTAGCAACTCCCCAGCCAGTGCGGACACAGGGAGGGGCGTCTCTGTTCCACTGGCTACTCCATCGTCAGCCCCGTCAGTGGAGCCTTCAGAAGAGAGCGTCGCTACCTCTGGCACCCGCCCAGAACTAACAGACTCATCCAGCGTCCTCCTCAGAGAGGTGCAAACCAGTCCAGAGAGTCACATGCCCCTTGTCTCACCCTCAGTGAAGGCCACCACGGCTGTATCAATAGCAAAAATGGAGACTGATGAAATCTCTTACTCTTCTGGGTCGCCACCTGTGATGTCACTTCCCGGAAAGATAGGTACCAGTGGTACCCGGGCCTCTGCCACATACATCCCCCCTCCGGATCCCATGGTGACACGTTCAGCTCAGGTCTCTTCATCCCATTTGGTGAAGGAGCTCAGAACCACAGACACTTATGCAAGAACAGAGTCCGCCAGCCCAGCTGCTCATGCTGGAAGTCCTCAAATCCCAAGGACACCCAGTCCCACTAGCCCAGACACGATGGCAGGGGCCAGCACAGACACAGCTGAACGCTTCACTGGATCCCAGGGCACAGATCTGGCAGAAAAATCCCCTGGATTCGGGACACGGTCAACCCTAGGACCAGTGTCTGTCGTCGCCTCTGCCTCCCCTCCCTCTGGAAGCAGCATGTTGGAACTGACCTCTGATGCCTCAGGTGAGTCCTTGACCCTGAGCACCAGTAACGAGAGCACAATCACTTCTTGGCTCCGGGCTCTCAGTACGTCTCTCCCCATGGTAACGTGGCTGAGTACCAGCTCAACAGAGGAAAGCGCCTTAAATGCTCCCGATGCTTCAAGTCCAAGTTCATCCAAGACATTTGCTACATTTACACCTTCTGTACCTTCCCATGAACTTGCAGATCCAGGGGTAGACACCACTGTTCTCCAAAATACAGATTTGACCACCGTGGGCACGAGTGGGGACTTAACTCCTCCCACAGCCACAGCCTCCCACCAGCTCAGCATGAGTCCGTCCGCCTCGTTGATTCATTCACCCTCAGATACTACAACCGTAGCTATCACAGCCTCAGGGATGAGGGACAGCACCGATGTGTCCTCTTCCAGATTTCCAGGCCTCTCCAGCACAGAAGCCGGGCAGAGCTCATCTTGGCCCCTCCCCATTACCTCTCCATCGACAGAGCCCACATCCCCAGCAGCACTGACCACTTCAACACCCAAGAGAAGACTCACATCAGAGGCAACAAGACCAGCCAGCTCCGTGTCTCAAGACGAGACGAGCTCACCCCCAAGGCAGACTGCAGAGGTTCAGAGTCTTGCTGCCATGGTTAGCTCTGTGGAAACCAGCAGGGGGGTCGCTCAGACGTCTGACCGTGGAAAAACCACAGTCAATCTGAGAACAAGTTTAGTTGCCCAGTGGAATTCATCTCTGCCTTTAACACACAGCACTGTGGGGGTCCCGGCTTCGTCTGAGGCCACCACTCCTGAAAGGCAACGTGGCCCCTGGTCAGAATCATCAGTGACCACAGAGAGAGTTGGGCCAGAACCCTCTTCTTCAGTCTCCTCTGTGTCCCCTGAGGTGACCACTGCCTTGGACTCTGCCCCCACAATGCCGGAAACTGTGGGCTCCACCTCATCCGTCCCTAAGTTTAGGGAAATAACTACTGAGAAGGCATCAGCTTCCTCCCTGGCCTCTGTACTGCTGGGTGGAAGCTCTCCCCCATCTCCCCCAGAGGCCACATCTTCCGTGGGCACCGGGGAGGGCACAGGGACAAGTCCACTCATGTCACAGGCCAGCTCATCTTCCAGAAGGGAAATCGACTCCTCTGCTTACTCATCCTCCAGCATCAGCCACAGTGCTGATTCTTTTGATCCATCCACCAGAGGAGTGACCGGGGCCTCTCCCCTAGCCCCCACAGCCTCGAGCTGGATCTCCTCATCAGCACTTACTGACTTTCAGGCACAGACAAGCCAAACTTCTCCCAAGACTCTTTCCTCCTCAGGGCCAGAGCACACCAGCCTGGGAGAGGAGACTGGCCTGGCCAGGACCTCATCAGGAACATTTACCTCTTCTGAAGCCAAGGGAGAGCCCTCCTGGACATCTGTCTCTGTACCATCAGAGGCTCCACCTGACAGAGGTGAGACTTCTGGGTCAGACCATCTGTTCCTGATCTGGATAGCTTGCCCCCATCCATGAGTAAGGACCTGCTCTCTCTGCCCTCTTGGAAATGGCTTTGTTCTCCTTGGTTTGGTCACTGAAGATGGTAAGAAATCTCCTCCCCCTTTTTTAACAGGATATTTGACTTGTCTTGCATCAGGATTCCGGCTTCAGGGAAATGTCCAATTGGCTAGGGGGCCACTAGAGCCCCTGGGTCTGGTTTTCTACCGGTAGTATGGGGTTGCCCTTCTATAGTGTGCAGTGTAGACTTCCTGATGAATCTCACATTTTTTAAAAACTTTTTTATTTTTTTTTTCTTTTTTTTTTTTTTTAAATTTTTTTTTCCAACGTTTTTTATTTATTTTTGGGACAGAGAGAGACAGACAGAGCATGAACGGGGGAGGTGCAGAGAGAGGGA
Source organism: Neofelis nebulosa (assembly GCF_028018385.1). Taxonomy (NCBI): domain Eukaryota; kingdom Metazoa; phylum Chordata; class Mammalia; order Carnivora; family Felidae; genus Neofelis; species Neofelis nebulosa. The sequence goes on from NC_080785.1 coordinate 163,406,106, forward strand.
GACACAGAATCGGAAACAGGCTCCAGGCTCCGAGCCATCAGCCCAGAGCCCGACGCGGGGCTCGAACTCACGGACTGCGAGATCGTGACCTGGCTGAAGTCGGACGCCTAACCGACTGCGCCACCCAGGCGCCCCTAAAAACTTTTTTAAAATTGAGGTAAAATATACAGTTCAGTGGCATTAAGCACATTCACACTGTTGTGTAACCATCCCCATCATCCATCTCCAGAACTTTATCTTCCCCAACGGACACTTTATTCTCATTAAACACTAACTCCTCTTTTTGCCCTTCTCCTAGCATCTGAAATCACCATTCTACTTCTGTCTCTGTGAATCTGACTATTCTAGGTACCTTATATAAGTGGAATCATGTACTATTTGTCCTTTTGTGTCTGGCTTATTTCACTTAGCATAATGTTTTCAAGGGTCATCCATGTTGTAGCTCGTATCACAATTTCTTTCCTTTTTTTAATGTTTATTATTATTTTTTTTAAGGGAGACAGAGACAGAGCATGAACAGGGAAGGGGCAGAGAGAGAAGGAGACACAGAATCTGAAGCAGACTCCAGGCTCTGAACTGTCAGCACAGAGCCCAGTGTGGGCCCTAAACTCATGAACTGTGAGATCATGACCTGAGCCGAAGTTGGCCGCTTAACCAACTGAGCCACCCAGGCGCCCCTCTTTCCTTTTTAAGGCTGAATAATAGTTCATTGTAGATATATAGCGCCTTTTGCTTATTCATACATAGATGGACATTTGGGCTGTCTCCATGTTTTGCCCATTGTGAATCAGACTGCTGTGAACATTAGCGTACAAATATCTATTTGAGTCCTTTTGATTCTTTGGGGAAAAATACCTAGTAATAGAATTGCTATATAATATGGTAGAATACTAAATTCTTATGTTTAGATTTTGAAACTTCTTCTTGAGGTCACCTGTTCTCACCCAGATAAGAATCAGCCCATCATGACTAAGCTTCCCTAGGTATCTCTGATTGATGGTCCATCTCAATAAGACTAGTGGGAGGGCGCCTGAGTGGCTCAGTCGGTTAAGCGTCTGACTTTGGCTCAGGTCATGATCTCACAGTCTGTGAGTTTGAGCCCCACATCAGGCTCTGTGCTGACAGCTTGGAGCCTGGAGCCTACTTCAGATTCTGTGTCTCCCTCTCTCTCTGACCCTTCCCCGTTCATGCTCTGTCTCTCTCTGTCTCAAAAGTAAATAAACATTAAAATTTTTTTTTAAAAAAAAAAAAAGACTAGTGGGAATAGAAGTATGTGGCTTCTGTGTCTGTCTTGTCTCCCTGAGATGACTGATCACATCACCTTGGTCATCACTGGTTATAAAACAAGCAGGTTCCTATCAGGAATCTGACAGCCTTTCCTGACACTATCTGGCATATGCCCTCCTCTATGTCCTATTAGGATATCTGACTTGAAGTCACCTGGACAGTCATCTGCCTCACTCTTTGACAAGCCCATTTTTTATGGACTAGACCAGCACTTTGATGTGATGTCCGTGATCCCAGACTTTATGTGGATTCTGTTGATTCTGGGACTAGAGAGAGAAGAGGCTCAATTATTGCCCATTAATATCTTATTTCATTGTGCTTGTTCACGGCACAATTCTCACGCAGAGCTGGTGTTCCAGTCCCCCAAATCTGTGTTCTCCTGTCTCTAGCCTTTGAATAACATTTCCTTATAAATAAATGTCTTTGTTTCCAAACTGGGCACATATTAGTTTTTCTCAGGTGCTTTCCCTCTAAACTGACCAGTATCCATCCAACCCACCTGTCTCTCCTACAGGCACTGATGGGACTGTGGTGTCCGTTACTCACTTCCCCACATATGAAAGTTCCTCATGGCTGAACAGGGACCCTTCAACACCTGTGACAGTGGTTGATTCTGCAGGTATGACAGCTGCTGCTAAACTTTGTCTCTCTAGGAACCATGTTTTCTATTCTCTGGTAAGTTGTGTTTCTGCTAGAACTAGCCTGAGATGTTGGTACCACCTGGATTTCTCCTAAAAAATGTAGATCTCTTGGCCCTATTTCTCCAATATGGGACTTAAATATCTCCAAAGACACAAGAGACCATTCAATGTTCAGGACCTTTTCATTAGTAGATGGCTCTTATCGAAAGAGGTCCAGAGCTAGCATGATAAGGATTGGTCAGGGGTGGTTGATAGTTCCTGGAATGAGCCGTACATGAGAAAAAGCCACTATCTTGGAGGATGTGATACCATGAGCAAGTCAACTCTGTGTCCTGGAGGTTTTCCTGAAAAGGAAATGGTTCTCACTTGTCAGGTAGAAGCGATAGAGGTTTAGAGACTGACCTATCATTTTATAATCTAATCTTCCCTGCCCTTAGATTCTCTTTAAAGGCCAAATAGGAGTTTCCAAAATAAGAAATAATAAGATAATATACATATTAAATTATGCCCTAAATCTTTAGAGATAATATCCAGTAATCCAGGGCTTCAGGCGGGGAAGCAGGGACCACAGGCACTTGGTAAATAAGGGTCAGATATGGGGAAGGAGCAGTAGATATAGAAAAGGAAGGACAGACTCTCCCCCATCGGCCAGAAACAGGATTTGTTAAATGTTCTCTCCGAGCAAACTCAAAGAGATCAATCTAATAATCATAGAAACCTTACCATAATCACTAATACTTCCTAAAATCATGAGTACACGTTTTAGCAATGGAGGGCTTGGGGGGACAACTACACTGTATCATGTCACAGCTTCTCCTGGTGGCCAGCAGATGACCACTATGTTTGATGAGACTTTAGGAATGAGTCAGACTGCTGAAAGCCCTGAACTGACAACTCTATACATTTCCATTGCTTCTTCTGAGAAGCCAAGCACACAGCCTGATGTAAATGGTCCCTTTCTCTGCCTGGCCCTGTATATACCTTGATCTTGACAACTAGTGGATATCCATCATCTGCAACTATTACCAGGTCAACTTCTCAGAGAGACACAAGTTCTCAGGAACTCATTCTGGAGCCCAAAACCAGCCCATCCATCTCAGTATAAGCCTTCTCTTCAGGGTCCAGGACAGGTAAGGTCAAGCATCTTTGGGTGGTCAGCAGCACAGGAGTGGTCATCATGTCCTTACCAGCACCAGTCCTTACCAGCACCAGTCCTTACCAGCATGGAAGGCAAGCAGAGCCCTCCCTCAACTCTTCCTACAGCATTCACAATGTCAGGGCATAAGTACCCAGTAGCAGTGACCCCTCCTGAAGGAAATCTGACTCTGAGTACAAGTTCCAAGGGACAGAACTTGAAGTCTCCTACACTAGAGATGACAGTGTAAACCATTTTCTGAAGTGAGACACCACTGACGACTGAGATGACAGGGTCACTCACCGGGTCTAGTGAAAACCAGATCACCGGTGGGTGTGAGCACAGAAATTGGGAGGAGTTCTCCAAGTTGGATCAGTACCTCAGTGGAGACACTGGCTGCTTCTGAGACCACTACAGACACAGAGGGAATTCATCCTTTTACAGTTTTACTGGTAGACTCTGTCTGGGCAACCAGTTCTGGGGCTGGTCATGTTCTCCTGTTCCTACCCACTCAGAATCACACAATGTCACGCCACCAATGGTTACAGCCTTCATTCCAGAGGCAACCAACCTTTAGACTTCAGCCTCCATTCTTCCTAAAACTGCAAGGACTGGGGAAGAATCTGGTTCCTCACAGACTCTTGGACTGAGGGACACTGGTATTTCTCAGGATTCTAGCACAGCCACAGACACAAAAGCATGATCTTTTCCCAAATGTTCAGTGATGCTACTACTGAAATCACTGGGACTTGAGTTTGCTTCCCAGTAAACTGTACCTATCCCAGGCTTTACTCAGTCAGTAGGTGACACTGGCATCCCCAGAAGAACCAACATCAACCGTTGTCTTGCCTCACATGGCTGATTCTTTACACATGACCTTCAACACACCAACAAGCCCATCTAGGACTGCAGCAAAGAGCACTCTTACTCTGGACACCACGACCACAGCCTCCTGGGAAGGAACCCCTCTGCTGAGACTCAGTTTTTCACTCTCAGAGATGACTACTCCTATGAGCAGAGGGCTAGGGGCTCCATCATAGACAAGACCTTCTTTTTTGGAGGTCTTGGAGGATCTGGAGAAAAGACCAAATCCCTGTCCCCTCTGGTACTTATTCTAAGCTCAACTTCAGCTTCTTATGTTTCTTCCAAGGCAGAGAAATCCAGAACCCCTAATTCTCCTTCACTTGCCTCTGGACTGACACTGTCTACATTATTCACGAACATTCAATTCCAGAAAACCACAGTTTTCCCAGGCACTGGCTCCCCAGAATATCCTTGGTGCCTGAGCATTACTGTGGGAGAATACAGGACCCTTAAGGTGATCTCTGTGGCCAGGCCACCAAAGGCCACCACATATGGTGTAGTTGTGACTCTAGCCACTGAGGAGAGCTCCTCTGATGTAGAGCCCAGCTCAGCTCCATGTGTTAATACCTGTATCCCATTTACAAGTAAGAACCTAGTTCCTGACTTCTCTTGCACTGGGCATTCTGAGATTTGGTGGATACTATTCAAAAAGGTAAAGAGAGGATTCCTGCTGAGAATGTCCATCTGGTTATACATATCTACTAGGATCATTCTACTTTCTCTATGTAACTAGTGATGGTTTTAGCATGCTTGAGTCCAAATTCAGTTCCTTCCAGTCTGAGCCTACCTTTACCCTCCCCAGATATGAAGTCTGCATGATGATAGTTATAAAAGAATGATAAAGGGAAATAAGAAAGTGCATAACCAAGACATATTATTTGCATATGTTTGCTAATCTGATATAATAATTCATGATATAATCCTTATTTTACTTATGGAGAGTCTAAAACATGGGAGAGAAAAATCAACCAATGGTGAATTCACATAGGTGCTAGAGACAGACTACTGCCAAATGCTTTTGCTTGAGGCCAATCAATTCAGCAGTCCCACCATCAACAGGAAACTCTTCTATAATTATGATGTAAGACACCTTATCAGTTTGATTTTGTGCCAAGAGAGTCAGTCCTCACCATGTGCCTTCTCAGAGACAGATGAGGACATGCTGAGTCAGTGCCTAGTGAGAGCATTTCTTGTGTGTTCCCATCTTGAAGGAAAGCTAGGCTGACGCGTCACTCCTCTTTTCCTTCAGGTCCTCAGGAGCCTGTGACAACCACCACTGGGGAGCTGAGTGAGGGGGCATATGGAGGCACCACGTGGTCAACGGGTGACCCCATGTCTCTGGTGACTGTAGGCAGCCTGGGTATGTATGATCCTCTGTGTACATTATGCTTAAGATTGGTCTTTGGACTAAAATAATTGATTTCCTGAGTCCCAGGTTCTGGTACATAACCAAAACTTTCTGCTGTTGTACCCAGAGGCTATTGGTAATATTTTAAGTGGAGATTTATTGACTTCTAATATGACTTACTTCTCCTTAGTAATTTTTATGTTCAAGAGCCAATCATTTCAGCTTTAGGAACAGATATAATGTCTCTACAAAACAGCTGACCAATTGTGAAGGGCCTTCCTAATTCAGATACCATCACTAAGGTCAGGGATTGCCAAGAACAGGGACAGGTACACCTGAGATGCCATTGGTTTATTCTATGGGACAATTCATAATTACAAAATGATTATAACACTGTCCACTGTTACAGTGTTCTGCAGGTGAGAGGAGGTGTCCATTTAAGGTGCTAGGTGGATGAATACAGCTGTCCTGATTCCTGAAAGCAATACTTTGACGTGTCTTTCTATGCTGGAAGGTGGAAAGGTTCTTCATTTCACCTAATTAGAAGTGAAAGAATAAGACAATATATAGGAAGTAAGGTGCCTTAATCTACCTCTTCCCTTAACCTGTTAAAAACCAAGCCACAGAAATTTTCATTAGAATCACAGTTTTGAGGTCTAGGGGATAAAGACAGATATTAGACTAAAAGAGATTGATTGAGAAGGCTGAACCAAGGTGGAAAAATGGAGAGGGAGAGTTTTTCTCCACCAAAAGTTGGGAGAGTTTTTCTCTATTCCTGTGTAGAATCGTTACCCTCCACTAAGACATGAGATGTGGTATATAGGTCTGCATGGAGGCCACACTGATATAAAAGCCTAAGATACCAGAGGGAGCTCTGAGAGCCAGTAGACCAAGCTCATGTACCCAACATTAGGCACAGGGTTGGACAATATGATTCCTGCCATCTAGAGGAACATATTATGTGCAGATTTGTAAGGAGAGAGGAAGGAGAATCAAAATCAGAAGAGCCCCATTTTTACCTCCTTGCAAACTTCCTAACTGAAGAGCTGTTTCAGTCACAGGCCTGCCCACAAGAAGCCCAGGAACATCTGAAGATATCCTAAATCCAAGCTCCAAGGAGCCCAGCAGCAGCCACAAGACCAGGATCACTGTGGGAACTTCTCTTAGGGAGACTCCAAAAGAGACTGCTCCTGTGGATACCACAGTGGGACTGGCCACCCTTCAGTCCCTGAACACAGGGAGTGTCAGCACCAAATTCCTTCCCTTGCCCACAGGAAATGCGATGACAGCAGAATCATCCACAGAAATGGCAGTAGTTACAAATAACATCTCACACTCCACACATCCAGCTGAGGCCTGGGCTAGTACTTATTCTGGGACACCAGAAGGGACAAGCCAGTCAAGAGGAACAATGTCCTCTTTCCACCCAGAATCAACTTCTGTAGGGGCCACAGGGAAGGTTCAGCAAGTCAGCTCAGGCTTGACTTCAAAGACAACTGAAATGGACTTGTCCACACGGTTTGGCTCCACCGAGGGGACTGCAGTGGGCACTCATTTCCCCTTGAGCACATCTTCCACTGGTCTTCAAGACTCTGCAACAAGTTTAGTTATCTCCAAGGTAGCCACAGGCTCAGTGGCAGATAAATCTGAACTTAAAACCATGCCGTGGGTCAGCACCGTGGTCATTCCTTCCACGGCCTTCAGTACAAAGGCAATGGCAGTTGAACGACAGACAGGTGGATCTGTGGGGAAGGCTTATTCACCTGGCCCGTGGCCAAAGCAGATACCTGGGAGTGACCCAATGTCAAGTGCCTCCCCTGTGAAGCCAGACACAGCTACCACCACCCTCACAACCCACATTCCTCCAACAGGACCTTGGACTTCTGACAGGTCAGAAGGCTCAGCCACTATCAGCCTCACCAGTATGGCAAAAGAGACAACTGGTTCCTCTATATCTGCTACTTCCCCTTTGGTGGGGCCCAATTCTGAGTCCATCACTGGACTGGAGACCACTGAAATGGCATCTCCACCTGGAGTCCCTTCTGTGACATCATATCCGACAGAACTAACAAGCAAGGGTGGGGCTCTCACTGTGGTGATCACCTCCAGCCCCAGGGGAGCAAGGTCAGTTTCAACTATAATGACTAGCCCAGAGAGGAAGTCCAGGGCCACAGGCAGCACCCAAGCACCAGGGACCTCTCCATGGACTGTCACAGACACAGCTGTCCAGTCACATGTCACTGGTTTGCCCAAAGTCAGTTCTACAGGGAGGACACTTTCCTCCTCAGCAGTGGCTACTGGAACAGCTGAACAACAAACAAGTGTATCTGTGGGTGCGGCTTATTCATCTGCTATCACACGGTCAGACAAGACAACTGGGAGTGATCTGATTCATGGTGCATCTCTAGAAGCCACAGACACATTGCATCTCACCTCCAGAGAACAAACCACATCGGCAACTCTGACCTTTAAAAGCCAAACCATCACCAGCCCTACCAATGATGCTTCAGGAGGAAAAATGAACTCTTCACCATCTGGTGTATTTCCTTCAATGGGGTCTAAGACGCTGGTGGCCGTCACAAGTGTAACGACTAGTGAGGCTGCCTCTATGACTGAGCAACTGTCACAGACCTCATTTCCTGCAGAAGCAAGCATGATGAGTACGACCACAGCCCCCCCTCCACGTGTCATCACCACTATCACCACTATGGGAACCAACCCAGTCCTGACTACCACGTCCAACCCAGAGAGGAGAGAGAGCACCATGGACAGCACCCTGGCTACAGAGACCAGCACATCTGCCATGGAGCATCCTTCCACCTGGTCATCCACAACTGCTTCTGCCCCAACATCAGGCTCCTGGGCTATGAAAGACATAACTTCAATTTTGAAAGTCACAGGTTCTCCCAAAACAACTTCTGCAATGGGCACAACTTCATCCTTAGCATCAAGCATGGAATCAGGCTCTTTATCTACTCCCCATGGCATTATGACTGTTACTGGAACCAGCCCAGCCAGTCCATCTTCTCATGCTTCAGCTGAGGATATGAGGTCCACAAATATGAGAACATTGATTCCTTCAGACACAACTGCATCTATGCCCATTTCAACTTCTGGTATTGAGAAGATGAACACCTCACTTCCTGACATTTTAGACACAAGTTGGACTACCAGTAAAAGAAATACAGAAGTTCTGCCTGATTCAATGGCTTTCACTGACCATCCAAATACAAACACTGACCCCAATATCCTCCTATCCGTTTCACTGCCTGATTCTCTGCCCACACATGACTGGACTACTGGGAAACCTGTGTCACCAGCCACAACCACTACCTCCACTCCTCAAGGGGACACAACTCAAAAATTCAATGTAATGAACACGATCAGACCAACTACCTCATACATACCATTCTTTACAAGGGAAACAGGTATAGCCCCTTCGCTAGGTTACACTCCTACAAATGAAGAGAGAAGAACAGAGAAATACACCAATGACAAAATATCTACCCCAACACTTCCTCAGTCCATGAGGTCATCAGATACCACCAGGGGCCGTATAATGAAAGTTGTGACAAATGGTGAAAAACTAACCATGAGTGAACAGAATGGTACTACTAGGACTACATCTGAGGGCACACTAGCCTTGGGTACCTCAGCCATAGCATCAAGGGCAGAGATGCACTCGGCTGCGACTCAGGGTTCTAGACACTCAGAGACGACCACTAGCATGGACAGACATTCAGAGGATATGTCACACCCAAGCCCTTCCTCTGAGCAGGACATCAGCTCTCCATCTTCCCTGGTGCCTTTATCTTCCATGACCTCATCCTCTACAGTGTCCCCCACACTGCCAACTAGTAATCCTCCTTCTCTTGCACCTGTCACATCACCTCTCACCCATGGCCTGCTGAGAACCCACAGCACTTGGGACACAAGCTTGGAAGGTGTGATCAGTTCACCCTCAGGTCTGAGTAAAACCTCAGTAGACATTCAGGCCTCATCTGAAGACTCTACTGATACAGAGGCCACTCACCTTCCCCAAAACACAGCAGTGCCCTACGTAGGGACCCTCAGTTCTGCATGGGAATCTAACCCCTTGGCCCCAGCAGGCTTACAGCCAGCCACGGGCACATCTCAAGTCAAGACCTCCTCCATTGGTGGGGATGCCATGGCTTCCACAAAAGGGTCGGGCCTCTCTGGAACCACGGAGACTGAGACACCATCAAAGATGTCCCTGGCCCCGTACCCATGGGAAACCAACACGTTCCGGCACACCAGCTCAGCCACGGAGGAAATCACTGTCCCTTCCAAGGTGTCCACTGGTACTAATACTGAGGCCACCAGGACAGACGTCATGTTCTTTAGCAGGGCATCCACCCCGGGCCCTGTTCAGCGCACAATGTCACCAGACTTCCCCACAGAATTCAACACCAGGCTCTCTCTTTCCCCCGTCATGACAGAATCTGAACCTATAACCATGGACACTATAAACATTCCCTTAGAGACTATACCACAAGGAACACTAGTCTGGGATACATCAGCCACAGCATCAGGGGCACAGACACACTCAGCCATGACTCAGGGTTCTCCACGACCAGAGATGACTACTAGCGGGGACAGAGGTCCTGAAGATGAGTCACCCGCCAGCTCTTACTCTGAGCAGGACATCAGCTCTCCATCTTCCCTGGTGCCTTCTTTACAAGTTAAGTCCTTGACTTCTGCAGTGTCCCCCACACTGCCAGCCAGTAGTTTTTTTCCTTCAGACTCTGTCACCGCACCTCTAACCACTGGCCAGCCGAGGACCCACATCACATGGGGTACGAGCTCAGAAGGTGTGAACAGTTCACCCTCAGGTCTGAGTCAGACCTCACTCGATGTATGGGCCCCATCTGAAGTCTCTACCACTACAGAAGCTATTCACCCTTCTGAAAACACAGCAGTGACCCACATGGGGACCCTCAGTACTGCATGGGAAGCCCACTCCTCAGCCCCAGCTGTCTCAGAGACAGCCACTGGCACATCTCCGATTGAGACCTCCCCCACTGGTGGGACCACAGTGGCTGTCACACCAATGCCTGGCTTCTCTGGAACCACGGAGCCTCAGACACAGTCAAAGTCCTCCCTGGCCCCGCAACCACAGGAAACCATCACATCCCAGCACACCACCTCAGCTACAGAGGAAATTACCGTCCCTTCCAAAGTGTCCACTGGTACTAGGTCTGAGGTGTCCAGGACAGTGTTCATCTCCCTGAGTGGAACTTCCATCCCTGTCCCTACTCGGGCCACAGTGTCACCAGGCATCTCCATGGGAATCAACACCAGGCTCTCTACCTCACCAGTCATGGCAGAATCTTCACCTATAGCCATGGCCACTGAAACCATTCCCCCGGAAGCTATATCCCAGGGCATGCTAGCCTGGGGCACATTACCGACAGCCTTGGAGCCTCATACGCTCTCGGCTGTGACTCAGGGTTCTCCACCTTCAGACGTGACCACTAGCATGGACAGGCGATCTGAGGGTGTGTCACTCCCAAGCCCTTCTTCTGAGCAGGACGTCAGCTCTCCATCTTCCTTGGTGCCTTTACATGCCATGACCTCGTCCTCTGCAGTGTCTTCCACTCTCCCAGCCAGTAGTCCTTTTCCTTCTGACTCTGTCACCTCACCTCTCACCGCTGGCCTGCCGAGGACCCACATCACATGGGGTACGAGCTCAGAAGGTGTAACTAGTTCACCCTCAGGTCTCAGTCAAACCTCAGTCGATGTATGGACCCCATCTGAAGTCTCTACCACTGCGGAAGCTATTCACCCTTCTGGAAACACCGCAGTGACCCACAAGGGGACCCTCAGTTCCACATGGGAATCCCGCTCCTCAGCCCCAGCTGGCTCAGAGATAGCCACAAGAATGTCTCCGATCAAGACCTCCTCCCTCGATGGGGATGCCACAGCTTCCACACCAACGCCTGGCCTCTCTGGAGCCATGGAGCCTGAGACACAGTCACAGTCGTCCATGGCCCCGGAACCACAGGAAACTGGCACATTCCCCCATACTATCTCAGCCACAGAGGACATGAGCATCTCTTCCAAGGTCTCCACTGAGTCTAGTGCTGGGGCCTCCAGGACAGACGTCATGTTCTCTAGCCAGACATCCACCCCTGGCCCTGTTCAGCTCACAATGTCACCAAACATCCTCACAGAAATCAACACCACGCTCTCTACCTCCCCTGTCAAGGCAGAATCTGAACCTATAACCATGGCCACAGAAACTGTTCCCCCAGGGACTACATCCCAAGGCACACTAGCCTGGGACACATCAGACACAGCATCGGGGGCACAGACACACTCAGCCGTGACTCAAGGTTCTCCACGCTCAGAGATGACCACTAGCGGGGACAGAGTTTCTGAAGATGAGTCACCTGCCAGCCCTTCCTCTGAGCAGGACGTCAGCTCTCCATCTTCCCTGCTGCCTTCTTTACAAGTTATGTCCTTGACTTCTGCAGTGTCCCCCACACTGCCAGCCAGTAGTCCTTTTCCTTATGACTCTGTCACCTCACCTCTCACCACTGGCCTGCCGAGGACCCACATCACATGGGGTACGAGCTCGGAAGGTGTGAACAGTTCACCCTCAGGCCTGAGTCAGACCTCAGTGGAGACATGGGCCACGCCTGAAGCCTCTACCACTACAAATACAATGCCCCCTTCTGAAAACACAGCAGTGTCCCAGGTGGGGACCCTCGGTACCTCAAGGGAATCCCACTCCTCGGCCCCAGCTGGCTCAGAATCAGCCACAGGCACATCTCTAGTCAAGACCTCCTCCCTCGATGGAGACATCAAGGCTTCCACTCCAGTGCCTGACCTGTCTGCAACCACGGAGGTAAAGGCACAGTCAATGTCGTCCCAGGCCCCAGAACCACGGGAAACTGGAACATCCCCCCTTCCCAGCTCAGCCCCAGAGGAAATCACCGTCCTTTCTGAGCTGTCCACTGGTAATAGTGCTGAGGCCTCTAGGACAGCTGTCATCTCCCCTAGCAGGACATCCATGCCTGGACCTGGTCGGCCAGCGTTGTCACCAGACATCCCCACGGGTATCAACAACAGGCTCTCTATCTCACCTGTCATCGCAGAATCCTCACCCATTTCCATCACCACCAAAACAGTTCCCCGACCGACTACATCCCAAGGCAGTATAGCCTGGGACTCATCAGCCACAGCTTCGTGGGCAGAGATGCACTCAGTTGTGACCCAGAGTTCTCCACACTCAGATGGGACTACTAGCGTGGACAGGGTTTCTGAGGATACGTCACGCAGAAGCCCTTCCACTGAGCAGGACATCAGCTCTCCATCTTCCCTGGAGCCTTTCCATGCCATGACCTCGGCCTCTGCAGTGTCTTCCACTCTCCCAGCCAGTAGTCCTTTTCCTTCTGACTCTGTCACCTCACCTCTCACCGCTGGCCTGCCGAGGACCCACATCACATGGGGTACGAGCTCAGAAGGTGTAACTAGTTCACCCTCAGGTCTCAGTCAAACCTCAGTCGATGTATGGACCCCATCTGAAGTCTCTACCACTGCGGAAGCTATTCACCCTTCTGGAAACACAGCAGTGACCCACAAGGGGACCCTCAGTTCCACATGGGAATCCCACTCCTCGACCCCAGCTGGCTCAGAGATAGCCACAGGAATGTCTCCGATCAAGACCTCCTCCCTCGATGGGGATGCCACAGCTTCCACACCAACGCCTGGCCTCTCTGGAACCATGGAGCCTGAGACACAGTCACAGTCGTCCATGGCCCCGGAACCACAGGAAACTGGCACATTCCCCCATACTATCTCAGCCACAGAGGACATGAGCATCTCTTCCAAGGTCTCCACTGAGTCTAGTGCTGGGGCCTCCAGGACAGACGTCATGTTCTCTAGCAGGACATCCACCCCTGGCCCTGTTCAGCTCACAATGTCACCAGACATCCTCACAGAAATCAACACCATGCTCTCTACCTCCCCTGTCAAGGCAGAATCTTCACCTATAGCCATGGCCACTGAAACCATTCCCCCGGAAGCTATATCCCAGGGCATGCTAGCCTGGGGCACATTACCGACAGCCTTGGAGCCTCATACGCTCTCGGCTGTGACTCAGGGTTCTCCACCTTCAGACGTGACTACTAGCATGGACAGGCGATCTGAGGGTGTGTCACTCCCAAGCCCTTCTTCTGAGCAGGACGTCAGCTCTCCATCTTCCTTGGTGCCTTTACATGCCATGACCTCGTCCTCTGCAGTGTCTTCCACTCTCCCAGCCAGTAGTCCTTTCCCTTCTGACTCTGTCACCTCACCTCTCACCACTGGCCTGCTGAGGACCCACATCACATGGGGTATGAGCTCGGAAGGTGTGAACAGTTCACCCTCAGGCCTGAGTCAGTCCTCAGTGGAGATATGGGCCACGCCTGAAGCCTCTACCACTACAAATACAATGCCCCCTTCTGAAAACACAGCAGTGTCCCAGGTGGGGACCCTCGGTACCTCAAGGGAATCCCACTCCTCGGCCCCAGCTGGCTCAGAATCAGCCACAGGCACATCTCTAGTCAAGACCTCCTCCCTCGATGGAGACATCAAGGCTTCCACTCCAGTGCCTGACCTGTCTGCAACCACGGAGGTAAAGGCACAGTCAATGTCGTCCCAGGCCCCAGAACCACGGGAAACTGGAACATCCCCCCTTCCCAGCTCAGCCCCAGAGGAAATCACCGTCCTTTCTGAGCTGTCCACTGGTAATAGTGCTGAGGCCTCTAGGACAGCTGTCATCTCCCCTAGCAGGACATCCATGCCTGGACCTGGTCGGCCAGCGTTGTCACCAGACATCCCCACGGGTATCAACAACAGGCTCTCTATCTCACCTGTCATCGCAGAATCCTCACCCATATCCATCACCACCAAAACAGTTCCCCGACCGACTACATCCCAAGGCAGTATAGCCTGGGACTCATCAGCCACAGCTTCGTGGGCAGAGATGCACTCAGTTGTGACCCAGAGTTCTCCACACTCAGATGGGACTACTAGCGTGGACAGGGTTTCTGAGGATACGTCACGCAGAAGCCCTTCCACTGAGCAGGACATCAGCTCTCCATCTTCCCTGGAGCCTTTCCATGCCATGACCTCGGCCTCTGCAGTGTCCCTCACATTACCAGCCACTAGCCATTCTCCTCCTGCTTCTGTCACCTCACCTCTCACCCTCAGCCTCTTGAGGACATGGGGCATGAGCTCGGAAAGCATGACCAGTTCAAACTCAAGACTGAGCAGCATCTCAGTGGAGATCCAGGCCACATCTGAAGCCTCCTCCACTGCAGAGGCCATTCACCCTCCCAAAACCACAGCAGTGACCCACATGGGGACCCTCAGTACTGTATGGGAAGCCTACTCCTCCGCCCCAGCTGTCTCAGAGACAGCCACTGGCACATCTCCGATTGAGACCTCCCCCACTGGTGGGACCACAGTGGCTGTCACACCAATGCCTGGCTTCTCTGGAACCACAGAGACTGAGACACAGTCAAAGTCGTCCAAGGTTCCAGAACCATGGGAAACTGGCACATCCCCCTATACCAGCTCAGCCTCAGAGGACATCAGCATTTCTTCCGAGGTCTCCACTGGGACTAGTGCTGAGGCCTCCAGGACAGACATCATGTTCCCCAGCAGGACATCCACCCCTGGCCTTGTTCAACTCACGATGTCACCAGACTTCCCCACAGAAATCAACACAAGGCTCTCTACCTCCCCTGTCATGGTGGAATCTGAACCTATAACCATGGCCACTGAAACTGTTCCCCCAGGGGCTATATCCCAGGACACAGTAGCTTGGGACACATCAGCCACAGTATCGGGGGCACAGACACACTCAGCTGTGACTCAGGGTTCTCCACGCTCAGAGATGACTACTGGTGTGGACAGAGGTTCTGAAGATGAATCACCCAGCATCCTGTCCTCTGAGCAGGACATCAGCTCTCCATCTTCCCTGGTGCCTTTCCCTGCCATGACCTGGTCTTCTGCAGTGTCCTCCACACTGCCAACCAGTAATCCTTCTCCTGCTCCTGTCACCTCACCTCTCGCCCCTGGCCTGCTGACCCACAGCATGTGGGGCATGAGTTCAGAAGGTGTGACCAGTTCATCTTCAGTTCTGACCAGCACACTAGTGAATATCCAGACCATTTCTGAAGCCTCTACCACTACAGAGGCCAGTCGCCTTCCTGAAAACACAGCAGCGACCCACGTGGGGACCCTAACTTCTGTATGGGAATCATACTCCTCGGACTCAGCTGGGTCAGAGACAACCATAGGCACATCTCCAGTTGAGACCTCCTCCTTTGATGTGGATGCCACAGCTTCCACAACAATGCCTGGCCTGTTGGGAACCACAGAGACTGAGATACAGTCAACATCATCCCTGGCCCCAGAACCACGGGCAACCATCATGTCCCAGCATACCAGCTCAACACCAGAGGAAATCACTGTCCCTTCCAAGGTGTCCACTGGTCCTAATGCTGAGGCGCCCAGGGTACCCATCATGTCCCCGAGCAAAACATCCATCCCTGGCCTTGTTCAGCCCACGAAGTCACCACACTTCTCTACAGGAATCACCACCAGGCTCTCTACCTCATCCATCATGGCAGAATCTGCACCTATAAACTTGGCCACTGAAACTGTTCCCCTGGGGGCTACATCCCAGGGCACGGTAGCCTGGGACACTTCAGCCACAGCATTAGGGGCACAGACACACTCGGCTGTGACTCAGGGTTCTCCACATTCAGCGGTGACCTCTAGTGTGGACAGAGGTTCTGAGGGTGAGTCACGAGTAAGCCCTTCCTCTGAGAGAGACATCAGCTCTCCATCTTCCCTAGTGTCTTTACCTGCCATGACCTCATCCTCTGGAGTGTCCCCCACGCTGCCACCTAGGAGTTTTTCTCCTGTTCCTGTCACCTCACCTCTCACCCCTGGCCTGCTAAAGATCCTCAGCACATGGAGCACAAGCTCGGAAGGTGTGATCAGCTCACCTTCAGGTCTGAGTCAGACCTCAGTGGAGATATGGGCCACGCCTGAAGCCTCTACCACTACAAGGTCTATCCACCTTCCCGAAAACACAGCAGTAACCCATGTGGGGACCCTCAGTTATGCACTGGAATCGCATTCCTCAGCCCCAGCTGGCTCAGAGCCAGGCACAGGGACGTCTCCAATTGAGACCTCCTCCCTCCCTGGGGATGCCACAGCTTCCACACCAATGCCTGGCCTCTCTGGGACCACAGAGACTGAGGCACAGTCAATGTCACCCCTGACCCCAGAAACATGGGAAACGGTCATGTCCTGGCATACTGGTTCAGCTCCAGAGCCTATCAGCATCCTCTCTGAGGCGTCCACTGGGACTACCACTGAAGCATTCAAGACAGATGTCATTTCTTCTAGCAGGACATCCATCCCTTTCCCTGTTCAGACAACAATGTCATCAGACATTGCCACGGAAGTCAACACCAGGCTCTCTACCTCCCCTGTCATGGCGGAATCTGAACCTATAACCATGGCCACTGAAACCATTCCCCCAGGGGCTACATCCCAGGACACAGTAGCCTGGGACACATCAGCCACAACATTAGGGGCACCGACACACTTGGCTGTGACTCAGGGTTTTCCACATGCAGTGGTGACCTCTAGTGTGGACAGAGGTTTTGAGGGTGAGTCACCCACCAGCCCTTCCTCTGAGCAGGACATCAGCTCTCCATCTTCCCTGGTGCCTTTACATGCTATGACCTCAGCCTCTGCAGTGTCCCCCACACTGCCAGCCAGTAGGCCTTCTCCTCTTGCTCCTGTCACCTCACCACCTCTCACCACTGGCCTGCCAACAATCCACAGCACGTGGGGCACGAGCACACAAGGTATGATCAATTCACCCTCAGTTCTGACCAGCACGTTAGTGGACACTTGGGCCACATCTGAAGCCTCTACCCCTACAGAGGCCATTCACCCTCCTGAATACACAGCAGTCACCCATGTGGCAACCCTCCGTTCTGCCCAGGAATCCCACTCCTCGTCCCCAGCCTCATCAGAACCAGCCACAGGAACATCTCCAATCGAGACCTCCTCCATCGGTCAGGACACCACGGCTTCCACACCAATGCCTGGCCTCTTGGGAACCACAGAGAAGGAGACAGTTTCATCATCATCCCTGGCCCCAGAACTGTGGGAATTGGACTCCATTTGGCACACCAGCTCAGCCACGGAGGAAATCACCGTCCCCCCTGGGGTGTCCACAGGTTCTAGTGCTGAGGCCTCCAGGACAGACGTCATCTCCCACAGCAGGACATCCATCCCTGTCCCTTCTCAGCCCACAATGTCCCCTGACATCCCCATGGAAATCAACACCAGGCTCTCTACCTCCCTCATTGAGGCAGAATCTGCACATATAATCATCGCCACCAGAACAGTTCCCCCGGGAGCTACCTCCCAGGGCACACTAGCCTGGTCCACATCAGCCTCAGCCGGGTGGTCTCATATACACTCAGCAATAACTCAGGGTTCTCCACGCTCAGAGGTGACCACTAGCATGGAAAGAGTTTCTGAGAATGAGTCACACACAAGCCCTTCCTCTGAGCAAGACATCAATTCTCCATCTTCCCTGGTGCCTTTTCATGCCATGACCTCAACTTCTGCAGTGCCCCCCACGCTGCCAGCCACTGGTCCTTCTCTGGTTCCTGTCACCTCACCTCTCACCCCTGGCCTGATGAGGACCCCCAGCACGTGGGGCATGAGCTCAGAAGGGGTGACCAGTTCACCCTCAGGTCTGACCAGCATCTCAGTGGTGGAGACTCAGGCCACATCTGAATACTCTACTGCTACAGAGGCCATTTCCCATGCCGAAAACACAGCGATGACTCACACGGGATCCCTCAGTTCCACATGGGAATCCCACTCCTCGGCCCCAAATGGCTCAGAGCCAGCCACAGGAATGTCTCCAGTCGAGACCTCCTCCCTCAGTGGGGACACCCTGGCTTCCACACAAATGCCTGGCCTCTCTGGAACCACGGAGACTGAGATACAGTCAGCGTCGTCCCTGGCCCTGGAACCACGGGAAACCAGCACATCCCGGCACATCAGCTCAGCCACAGAGGAAATCACCGTCCCTCCTGAGGTGTCCACGGGTACTAGTCCTGAGGCCACCAGGACAACCATCATGTCCCCCAGCAGGACATCCATCCCTGGCCCTGGTCAGGCCACAGTGTCACCAGACATCCCCACAGAAATCAAAACCAGGCTCTCTACCTCCCCTGTCAAGGCAGAATCTGAACCTATAACCAGTACCACTGAAACTGTCCCCCTGGGTGCTACACCCCAGGGCACACTAGCCTGGGACACATCAGCCACAGCATCGGGGGCACAGACACACTTGGTTGTGACTCAGGGTTCTCCACGCTCAGAGATGACTGCTAGCATGGACACAGGTTCTGAGGATGCGTCACCCACCAGCCCTTCCTCTGAGCAAGACATCAGCTCTCCATCTTCCTTGGTACCTTTACTTGCCATGTCCTCGATTTCTGCAGTGTCCCCCACACTGCCAGCCACTAGCCCTTCTCCACCTGATCATGTCACCTCATCTTTCACCCCTGCCCTGCTGACGATCCCCGGTACATGGGACATGAGCTTGGAAGGTGTAACCAGTTCACCCTCAGGTCTAAGCAGACCAGACCTCCAGACCTCATCTGAAGCCTCTTCCACTATAGAGGCCATTTACCTTCCTGAAAACACAGCAGTGACCCACGTGGGGACCCTCAGTTCTGTAGGGGATTCCCACTCCTCTGCCCCAGCTGGCTCAGAGACAGCCACAGGCACGTCTCCAGTTGAGACTTCTTCCCTCCGTGGGGATGCCACAGCCTCCATGCCGATGCCTGGCTTCTCTGGAACCACAGAGACTGCGACATTGTCAATGTCATCTCTGGCCCTGGAACCATGGGAAACTGGCATGTATCCCCACACCAGCTCAGCTCCGGAGGAAAGCACTGTCCCTTCCAAGGTGTCCACTGGTATTAGTCCTGAGGCCTCCAGGACAGCCGTCATCTCCCCTAAGGGAACATCCATCCCTGTCCCTATTTGGCCCACAATTTCAAAAGACTTCACCTCGAGAATCAACACCAAGCTCTCTACCTCCCCCGTCGTGGCAGAAGCTGCACCTAAAACCATGGCGACTGAAACTGTTCCCCTGGGGGCTACATCCCAGGGCACATTTCCTTGGAACACATCAGCCACAGCCTCAGGGGCTCATATGCACTCGGGTATGACTCAGGATTCTACAGGAGCAGAGATGACCACTAGTGCGGACAGAGGTTCTGAGGATGAGTCACGTACCAGCCCATCCTCTGAGCAGGACATCAGTTCTCCATTTCCTCTGGTGCCTTCCCATGCCATGACCTCAGCTTCTGCAGTGTCCAACACACTGCCAGCCAGTAGTCCTTTTCCTTCTGACTCTGTCACCTTACCTGTCACCACTGGCCTGCTGAGGTCCCACAGCACATGGGGTATGAGCTCAGAAAGTGTGACCAGTTCACCTTCAGGTCTGAGTCAGACCTCAGTGGAAATACAGGCCATGTCTGAAGCCTCTACCACTGCCAAGTCCATTCACCCCCCCGAAAACACAGCAGTGACCCATGTGGGGACCCTCAGTACTGCATGGGAAGTCCACTCCTCAGCCCCAGCTGGCTCAATAACAGCCCCACGCATGTCTCCAATTGAGACCTTCTCCGTTGCTGGAGACACCATGGCTCCCACACCAATGTCTGGCCTCTCTGGAACCATGGAGACTGACACACAGTCAACGTCACCTCTCGCCCCGGAAATGAGGGAAACCATCATGTCCCAGCCCACCAGCTCAGCCCCAGAGGACATCAGCATCCATTCTGAGGTCTTCACTGGGACCAGTGCTGAGGCCTCCAGGACAGACATCATGTCCCCCAGCAGGACATCTGTGCCTGGCCCTGTTCTGCCCACAATGTCACCAGACATCCCTATGGAATTCAACACTGGGCTTTCTACCTCTTCCCCTAGTGTTGATATTGGAAAAGTCACCATCATCACCAAGAAAGGTACTCTATGGCTGTATCATAGGATACCCTTACCTTGGACACATTAACTACAGTTGGTGGCTGAGTGACTCACATTTTAGTGGTTGAGAGAGGATCCATAGCACGCAGATTGTTGCAAGGATACATTAAGCAAGAGTTTTCTTTTCTTTTCTTTTCTTTTCTCTTTTCTTTTCTTTCTTTCTTTCTTTCTTTCTTTCTTTCTTTCTTTCTTTCTTATAAACCCTGCTTTTGCTTTTTTGGTAGTGTTCCATGCTTCACCCTTCCTTTCTTTAGATTCTTTCACAATAACTGATATTAGAAAATTATTTCCTATTCCTCTCACCTCACCTCACATTTCTAGCTCTGACAGAGTTTTATTAGTCATAGTCTTGGGATCTTTAATCATTTTATCTCCATTATTGAAGAGCACCTCCTTTGAAACAATGGCCACCCTTGACATTACTGTAAATTAAAAGAATATAAGTTTCTTTTCACAACTATAGTTGTAATTAACGTGTAGACTAGCTTTTCTACAATGTGGCACCTTTCTCTGTCCTAACAAGCCTTGCAGAACCTCTTATCCAATGGGCATTATCTGTTCCACGGAGGAGACTAATATTTCCACTCCAATACTGATCTTCTTTGGCCCCAGAACATTGAGGCAGGGCCACTTTCCCATCTCTCTCCTGGACTGCAGGAGACATTCATAGCCCTAGACTCTAGTTTATAGTCACCTTTAAACACACCTTTATCTCCTCTGTCCACTAATGTTTTTCTGTTTTGTTTTATTTTAGAGACAGAGAGGGAGAGAGAGAAAGAGAGAGTATGCACAAGATCAGGAGCTAGGGGCAGAGGAAGAGAGAGAGAGAGAGAGAGAGAGAGAGAGAGAGAGAGAGAATCTCAAGCAGACTCCACCCTTGTCACGGAGCCTGACATGGGGCTCGATCCCACAGCCCTGGGATCATGACCTGGGCTGAAATCACGAGTCAGACACTCAACTGACTGACCCACCCAGGTGCCCCTCTCCACTCATACTTTAAAGGTTCCAAGCCTTAAGTCACTGGGAAAATATGAGTTTTGGACCAGCCTTCATCTTGGCAGTGTGATGGAATTCAAGTCGATCTCTCTCTCTTATGCATCTCTCTCTTTCGCAGGACCTGCCAGTGTAACCTCCTTCCCAGAACCCAAGCTTTCTGTGTCCATATCAGAAAGGACTCATCACCTGAGCACAGTAATGCTGTCTTCAGCTGAGACCCTTTCAGCTGACACATTGGCACCTTCTCCGTCAGCAGCTACATCTAGAGTCCCAGGTGCCAGCTCAGCCGCCTTCTCAGCCAGTCCATTATTTTGGACGCAACCAGGCCCTAGAGATGCTCTGTCTACTGTGGCAGACAGTCTACCTTCATCAGTTTCAATGCCTTTCCCCTCTTCGGCCTCCACTACCACAGATGTTTCAACCAGCCCAGTCCCCCAGGGGAGCACTTCCTCAATGGCTACCCCGCACACGGTGGCCACCAACACTGGGACAGAGGGCAGCACTGCTGAAGGACCCTTGGTTGTGGCCAGTACTTTGGAGACATGGACCAAGCCAGTCAGGACATCTTTATCATCCAGTGTGGATACCAGAATGACAGAGCAGATTCACTTAGGAACAGAGACGAGGGCTTCTCAACTTCCTCCACACTCAACACAGCTGACAAGTAAGGACCCACTGATCCTGTACTCCCATTATTAGGGGCTCATAGGAAATGACTCTTTTCCTGAGAGGTATAAAGGAGTTATTTAGGAGTTTATTACTGCACAGAAATTCTTTCAGCAAACATTTGTTGATCTATCCTCAGTTCTAGGCACTGGAGAAGCAAATATAAATAAGCAAGTCATTGGATGACTCCAGTACCATGATAGATGTTTTAACATTACTATGATTATGACAACGATAATGCTAATAACAATAGATTTTTATTTCTTTAATGCTTATTTATTTTTGAGAGAGAGACACACACACAAGCAGGGGCAAGCAGGGGAGAGGCAGAGAGAGGGGGAGACACAGAATCTGAAACAGGCTCCAGGCTCTAAGCCGTCAGCACAGAGCCCAATGCAAGGCTTGAACCCACGAACTGTGAGATCATGACTTGAGCCGAAGTCAGACACTCAACCAACTGAGCCACCCAGGCACTCCAATAACAATAGATTTTCCTAGGGCACTTATTCTATGTCAAGGCACTGTTTTATTAAGTTACATAATCCTCAGGCGCCTGGGTGGGTTCAGTTGGTTAAGCATCCGACTTTGGCTCAGGTCATGATCTCGCAGTTCGTGGGTTCCAGCCCATGTCAGGCTCTGTGCTGACAGCTCAGAGCCTGGAGCCTGCTTTAGATTCTGTGTCTCCTTCTCTTTCTGCCCTTCCCCCACTCTCTCTCTCTCTCTCTCTCTCTCAAATAAATATAAACATTAAAAAAATTTTTAAGTTATTTAATCCTCATTCCAACACACCTTTTTTAAAGAAAAGATGATTATAAGCTAATTTTACAGATGAGTAAACCAAGGCACAGAAGGTTAAGTGATTTGCTCAAGATCACAAAGCTAATAAGTAGTGAGAACTCAGACTATATGGCACTAGGAATCTATGCTTTTAATTATTAGGCTAAGCAGCAGTGGTCAGGAGGGAGTAGAAAAAGAAAGAGATTCTGGCATCACAGAAGCTATAGGAGGGGAGAGTTTTAGGAAGGAAAATTGTCAGTCCCATCAGATGCTTGATAGTCAAGTTGAAATGAGGTGAGTCCTTTGACAACGTGTGGGCCCTCAGGGACTCTAATGAAGGGAGTATGAGCGAGTTGAATAGAACTAGCAAAACAGCTAAATTACACATAGACATAGGCTCAATATCCCCCTTTGAAATGATTATGTTTTTATATTAAGGACAGAGTCAAATACAAGGGAAAAGTGAAGAAATTGGTGAGCAAATAAAAGATGATGGAACAAAGTATGTATGGGATGTGGGAAGAACTTGGGGCCTAGGAAGAGGTACACCCCCTCCAAGAGATCTGAAGATGAGGAAAGGAACCTCTTGGGGATTCCATTCCTCTGAAAAGTTGAATTTGGCCCCAACTTTTGTTTGGGAGACAGGTGCGCTAACCACTTTAGCACCTGGTTTGATGGACAACATCTATAGGAGGATGACTTGGTTACCTCTCAATTCACATTAAATTGATTGGTACAATGACAGGTATTGATCCGGGTCTTAAAACATGGCTCAGTAGTTGAGTCATGGGTGTTCAGGAAGCAAGGGATGAGCAGGATGGTAAGAAGGTAGAAGGGTGATTGGGGGAATAGGAGGATCAAAGGAAGAATGGGAAAATGGATAAATGAAAGAAGGAAGGATGGATGGGTACATATAGCAATGGTAGAAGGAAAGATGGACAAATCTATGGGTGGATGAATGGGCAAATGGACAGGGCTGGTCACTCGTGGCATATAGCCCTGGCTCAAGTCCTGGACTTGAGAAGAACTGAGTTATATAGTCAATGAAGTGGATTCATTTGAACAGTGCTCTCTCTCTGGATGAGATGAATTAACCCAGGTTTCTTCTCCACCCTCACCCACAGGGACTGATGGTGTCGTGGAGCGTATTACAAAGATACCCAATGAAGCAGCCCATGAAGGTGTCACAGGACCAGTCCATGTACATGTGGCACCCACATCATCTGCCAGTCCTACAGGTAGGTTCACCTTTGCTTACTTCCCTGTAATCCCACTTGTGACCTTGTTTCCTCTTCCAGAGAGATGAGATGTTTCTTAAGAGAAAGAATAGTGTGGGGTGGTCATGGGCTTCCCTGTCTTAGCTGGATCTTTGTCTAATTGTTACCAGGTGGATGTTACCACTTTTCTTCTCCTCATAACATGCATAGTGAGTTTAGTTCAAGGGTGGATATGCCAATCCCACAAATATGACCCAGTTTAACTTAATTCTGAAAATGCGTATTGATCACTCTCTCTGTGTTAGAGACTGTGCTATAAGCTGAGGATGTGCAGATGAGAATCCTTGGGCATGGTATCCTCAGAGCTCTCAGACCCCCGGGGAAACAACAAAGGAACAAAATTCCTGTGATGCAAATGTAAACGTATGCAATGAAGATGTATTTGAACTATAGAAGGAAGGCTTCATGGGGGGGGGATAATATTTGAACTGGGTTTGAAGGGATGACTAGGGATTTACCAGAAAGACAAAGGGAGTTGATGAAGACATTCTGGATAGAGGGAACAGCCAGCCACATGCAAAAGCACAGAGAGGGGTAAAACTGGAAATATCTTGGAGGAACAAATAATTCACCTTTGCTAAAGTGTGAGGTAGAAGGATGGAGTGGTGGGAAATGATCCTGGAGACAGCAACAGAAAACAATATTCAGGAAACCTTCTAAGGCTTGGTAATGCTTGGATACCCTTTAACAAAAAGACAAAGAATTTTGTGGCAAAAAAAAAAAAAGTTTGGTGAATATATTGCTCCTTCCTAAAGAACGATAGCATGCATAAATATATTAAAGGCTCTGAGAAATTCTACTGTAAAGAAATTTGTTTGGCTTTATTCAACCTAAGGTTTTACACCATTATTGACTGTGGAATCTTTCCCTCTAAAAGGCACCTGTTAACATTTCTCAGTATTATTGTTCTGTCTGAGAGTTTAAGAGGTGCAGGTGTATATGGCAAGGGGTCCTCCTCATTGTGTGGTTAAAAGGTAAAGCTCCCCATACCCATTAAGCTGTTCCTGAGATTTTTGGAGACCAGTCTATTTTACCAGTACATTTTGGAGTCTTTTTCCAAGATGCAGGCTTTGGACAGAGTCACTCCTACCCCCCAGTCAGGTTATTAGTCTTATCTTGTGACCAGGCATCTTTGATTGGGTTCCCCCAGAAGCAAACTTGAGTTAAGGATATGGGACAGGTGGTTTGTCACAGGTGGGGGATGGTCCCAGGAAGCACTGGAGAAGACCAGGAAGGGAAGTCAACGCAAGGTGCATTCATGATCAGGCCACAGCTACAGGCCACAGTGTCGGTCCCACTGGGGAGCTCTGGGAGACAGCCTAGAACATCTCAGTGTTGTCTAATCTGAGGAATGAAGCAGCTGGGGCTTTTGTCAGCCAACTTTCTTCTGTCATTGGCTGTGGGATGCTTGACCCTGCGGTTATAACCCTCAGCACTTCCAGCCTGCCCTGCACCCCAACACACACAGGCTGAGTGAACGCCCTTAGGTGTGGAGTCACAGGGGCTGCATCAGGATCCCATCGGGGTCACTGTATAGGGTATAAGTGGGGCATTGACAGGATTGACTATGTCAGGTCACCAAGAAATGAATCACTGGGTTTCATTCAGGTGGTGACCAGTATTTAGATGGCAAAGCTTCTGAGGAATAGCTAACCGTATTCACTGAGTGCTTTCAAAATAGAGCGGGGTTTCTCAGCCTCAGTCCCATCGGGCAAATAATTACTTGCAGGCTGTCCTGTGCACTGTGGGATGTTTAGCAGCATCCTTGGCCTCTACTCACCACATGCCAGTAGCACCCTCCACATATACACAGTAGCGATGACCAAAAAGGTCTCCTGACATCGCCAAGTATCCCCTGGGAGCAAAATCACCCCAGGTTTGAGAACCACTGAACCAGAGAACTCTTGTTTAACCTCTCCGGATGGACATTTTCTCCTTACGTCCTTCTCTTTTCATCCTGGCTCCCACAGGATCTTGAACTTCAGTTAGGGAATCATAGATTTCAGTGCTGGAGAGTGCTGGTTTAGCACTCAGGCAGAACGATGTTCAAATTTCCACACCAGTGGCCAGCAGCTGTGTGACCTTGGTAAATGATGAGCTCTGAGTTTCTGTCTTTCTCTTCTACAAAACTGCAAGAACAATATAATGTATATTAAGTGCTCTGATGAGGATCAAAGAGATAAAGCACGCTAGGTGCTTGGCAATTGTCCCTCCCCACCCCCCTCCTCATCAACACCAAATACATATAAAGCATTTTAGTATATCCACTCCCAGAAATGTGGGGTTTTTTTTAGATGGTCTTAGTAAAAGAGGGACATGGCTCCCCATCAGAGTCCAAATCCCTTTTATTTTGTTCCTGGACTAAGTCAATGGGCTTTGTGGTCTTTATGGAGAAGCCTCCCGATGGTCCTCCATCCTTCCCTCGGACCATTTTTTGAGGCCCCAGTCAGTAGCTGCTGTCTCGGCCAATGCAACTTTACTCGTCATCAGAATCTGAATTCCATACTACGTGGCAATGAGAAAAAATGAAATATGGCCTTTTGTAGCAACGTGGATGGAACTGGAGAGTGTGATGCTAAGTGAAATAAGCCATACAGAGAAAGACAGATACCATATGGTTTCACTCTTATGTGGATCCTGAGAAACGTAACAGAAACCCATGGGGGAGGGGAAGGGAAAAAAAAAAAAAAAAAAAGAGGTTAGAGTGGGAGAGAGCCAAAGCATAAGAGACTGTTAAAAACTGAGAACAAACTGAGGGTTGATGGGGGGTGGGAGGGAGGGCAGGGTGGGTGATGGGTATTGAGGAGGGCACCTTTTGGGATGAGCACTGGGTGTTGTATGGAAACCAATTTGACAGTAAATTTCATATATTAAAAAATAAATAAATAAATAAAAATAAAATAAAATAAAATAAAATAAAAATAAAAATACTCAAAAAAAATAAAGACAATGCAGCTCTAAAAAAAAATAATAATAATGTAAATAAATATTTTATGTACAGTTTAAAAAAAAAAAGAATCTGAATTCCAGTCACCTTGGCCAGCTTTGGTCTAGCATGGTTCCTGGCAAATTCCGACTCAGCAAACATTTATTTTGTAGTGGAAACACAAAAAGTAGTAAAAATAGCAGTAATAACCCCAGTGAGGTAATAGTAGCCGAAGTAATGGTAATAATAAATAGGAGTTAACAGCAGTGATAGCAGGTAGTAGCAGTATTTGAGCCAGGCACCATGCTTGGTGAATTTTTATCAGCATTCTGAGATGGCCACTGTACTTATACCTACTTTACAGATGACAATATGGAAGTCCAGCAAGGTTTGGTAACACATCCATTTAGTGGGGGAGTCGGAATCTGAGTGCAGGACCACCTTCTAACGGAGCCCAAGCTCTTAAGCACAATGATATCTGATCTCTCTCAAGCCAGAGAAGACATCTCTCTTTGCATACCTCCATCTATGTATCCATTCATTCACTCGCTCATTTATTCAGCAAATATTTGTGGGCACCTACTGTATGCCAAGCAGTCTTCTGGCTACGAATAGCTCTTACCAAGCCAACCATGAGGAGTTCCACTGTGCCGATTCAGACATTAGGATAAGGAAATATCAAGAAGGGAAAGATGAATTCTGACATGGATTTGTAAAGGTAGGTTCATGCTAGGGTTTGAAGAAGGGCAGAAAGTAAGGAATCTGATGAACGATGGATGAGGCAGACAAGAGAAACAGCCTTAAGAAAAGGCTCGGGGGCCGGAGAGTACAGAAAATGTTTGGGAACAAGGAGTGGTTAAGAATTCATGGAGTTACAGTGCCACACGAGAAAGGGAAGGTGCGGGGATGCCTCTGACAATTCCTTCTCCCATTCCAGAAGCATATACCCCAGGCAGAGACATTTCTCTCCGTTTCCTCATGTGGAGAAAAAAAAATAGCTGGTGGCAGTCCAGTAAGCGGCAATTATTTTGTGCAAACTATGTGTCCATCCCCCAATTCACAGGACTACCAACAGACTGGATGGAGAGAGCAGAGACCACAGCTCTGAAGACCACCTCTACAGCAACTCTGACCACTACTGTCTCTACCCCTGCTTCGGGAACATGGACTCTCCTCAGGACATCAGGCAAGGTGACCAGCACAAGCACAAGAGGAACGATCATTTCAACCCCAGATATTTCCTCTGATGTTCTACAGATGACCACCTCGTTGGCCACCATACCTGGAGCAGAGACCAGCACAGAGGTTCCCAAGACAACCCCGTCTGTCTTCAATAGAGGCTCACAGACTACACCCTCACTGGTCCCTAGTTCTGATGCAGAGAACGGTCCAGCTTCTCCAACTCTGGCTGTTTCCCTTGGTGAGCCAGAGACCACAACCTCACGAGCCTTTCATTCTGCAGAGACCAGCTTGACTGGTTCCAGGGCAACCTTGAGTGTTTCCCACAGCGAATCAGACAGCACACCCCCAACAGCTACTGGTTCTGGGGAAAAAGTCAGTTTAGCAGTTCCAACTCTGACTGTCTTTCCTGGTGTACCAGAAATGGTGACTTCACTGGTAACTAGTCCTGGGGCAGAGATGAGCACAGTTATTTCAACTCTGACTGACTCCCAAGATGAACCAGAGACCAACACCTCATGGGTCACCCAACCTGGGGCACTGAGCGGTTCATCTATTCCAGTTCCAAGTGTCCTTCCTGGTGAGCCAGGGCTGGTGACCTCAATGGATACTAGTTCTGGAGCAGAGACCAGCCCAACTGATCAAACTGCGACTACTTCCCCTGGTGAGCCAAATGCAGCAGCCTCATTGGTTACCCATCCTGGGGCACAGACCAATTCAGCCATTCCAACTCCAGCCATTTCCCCTGGTGTATCAGGGGTGGGAATCTCACCAGTTACCAGTTCTGGAGCAGAGACCAATACAACTTTTACAACTCTGACTGATTCTCCACATGAACCAGAGACAACAGCCTCATGGGTCACCCCTCCTGGGACAGAAGCCATTTCCACTGTTGCAACTTCAACTGTTGCCCCTGGTGAACCAGATGCAACGGCCCTGTGGGTTCATTCCACAGAGAATAGCACACCTGTTTCCAGAATAACTCCAAATTTTTCCCAAAGTGAATTAGACACCATACTCTCAATGGCCACCACTCCTAGGGTAGAAGCCAGTTCAGCCATTCCAACAGTGACTGTCTCATCTGGTGTACCAGCTACAGTGACCTCCCAGACCACTAGTTCTGGGACAGACACCAGTACAACCTCTTCGACTCTGACTGAATCCCTGCATGGATCAGACACAACAGTCTCCTTGGTCACCCATCCTGCAGTGTCCAGCCCAACGGTTCCCAGGACAACCCCTAGTGTTTCCCATAGTGAATCATATAGCAAACCCTCAACAGCCACCAGCCTTGAGACAGAAGCCAGTTCAGCTGTTCCAACTACACCTACCTCCCCTGACGTACCAGATATGGTGACCTCACAGGCCACTAGCTCTGGGACAGATGCCAGTATGGTTATTTCACCTCTGACTCTTTCTCCTGGAGAACCAGCGAACACAGTCTCATGGGTTAATCATCCTGGAGCACAGACCAGTTCTTCCATCCCAACTCTGACTGTCTCCCCTGGTGTATCAGGAGTGGGGACCTCACTGGTCACTAATTCTGAGGCAGAGACCAGTACGATTTTTCCAACTCTGACTGATTACCCACATGAATCAGAGACAGCCTTACGAGTCACCCATTTCTCAGAGACCAGCACACCTGTTTCCAGAATAACTCCAAATTTCTCCCATAGTGAATCAGGTACCACACTCTCAACAGCCACCACTCCCAGGGCAGAAGTCAGTTCATTTTCAGCTACAACTATCTCACCAGGCATACCAAGGTTGGTGACCTTAGTGGTTACCAGTTCTGGAGTAGAGACGAGTACAACTTTTTCAACTCTGGCTGATTCTCTGCATGAACTGGAGGCCACAGCATCATGGGTCACCTTTTCGGAGAAAGAAGCCAGTTCAGCTATTCCAACTCTGCCTACTTCTTACCCTGAGGAGCCAGATACAGCAGTCTCATTGGTCACCCATCCTGCAGAGACCAGCTCAACTATTCCCAAGGCAACACCCAATTTTTCTTACAGTGAATCAGATACCATACCTTCAATAGCTACCAGTTCTGGGACACAGACAAGTTCATCCATTCCAACTCTGACCATCTCCCCTGGTGTACCAGAGGTAGAAATCTCACTGGCCACAAGTTCTGGGCCAGAGACAAGTACAACTTTTACAACTCTGACTCTTTCTCCAGGTCAAATGGAGACCACAGGCTCATGGGTCACCCATGAACTGAACTCTGAGACAGAGTTCAGTTCAGCTGTTCCAACTCTGCCTGCTTCCCCTGGGGAGCCAGATACAGTAGTCTCATTGGTCACCCATCCTGCAGAGACCAGCCCAACAGTTTCCAAGACAACTCCCAATGTTTCCCATAGTGAATTGTATACCACATACACAATGGCCACCAGCCATGGGGCAGAAGCCAGTTCAGCTGTTCCAACTCCAACTGTCCCCCCTGGTGTACCAGATATGGTGACCTCACAGGTCACTAGTTCTGAGAAAGATGCCAGTACAGTCATTCCCACTCTGAATCTTTCTCCTGGTGAGCCAGGGACCACAGCCTCAACAATCATTTATTCTGAGATCCAGACCAGCTCAGCCATTCCAGCTCCAACTGTCTCCTCTACTGTGCCAGAGCTGGTGACCTCACTGGTCACCAGTTCTGGGGTGGAAGTCAGTACAATGTTTACAACTCTGACTGATTCCCCACAAAAGGCAGAGATGACAGCCTCGTGGGTCACCCATTCTGGGACAGAAACCAGTTCAGCTGTTCCAACCCTGACTATTTCTCCTAAGGAGACAAATACAACAGTCTCATCAGTCACTCATTCTGAAGAAACTAGTCCAACTGTCCCCAAAACAACTCCAGTTTTTTCCAAAGGTGAACCAGACACCACACAGTCAATAGCCACCAGCCGTGGGGAAGAAACCAGTTCAGTGGTTCCACCTCCAACTGTCTCCCTTGGTGCACCAGATATGGTGACCTCTCACGTTCCTACTTCTGAGACAGATGCCAATATGACTATTCCAAGTCTGACTCTTTCTCCTGGTGAACCAGCAACCACAGGCTTATTGGTCACCCACCCCAGTGCAAAGACAAGTACACATTTTCCTGGTTCAACTGCTTTTCCTCATTTACCAGAGACCATAGCCTCACTCTCTGTCCAACCTGAGCTGGAGATGAGTACAGCTCCTCCAGTTCGGACTGTTTCCCTCGGTCTACCAGAGACAACATCCTTCACCACATCCATGACAGAGACCAGCAGAGTTGATCTGGGTCCAACAGTCTCACCTGGTGTTCCTGTAGAAACAGCCTCACTCTCCACCCATCTTGGCACAGACATCACAACTATTTCAACATCAACTCTTTCCCCTGTGTTATTGAAGACCACAGGCTTATTGGCCACCAGCCCTGCATCAGAGGCCAGCACAGGTGGCCCAACTTTGACTGCTGGTGTTCTTGGGCCTGTCAGTACCCCTGAAACCACTGGTGAGTCTCATACCTTAACTTCCTGGAGCACAGAACCCTCACCACCTGTGACCTCAGTTGAACTCCTGGAATTGTCCAAGACTGTGACAGGGGACACTGTGACCTTGATAGCATCAGAGACCCCAACACCACCTAAAACCAGTCACAGAGACGGATTGAGTCCAACTGCTATCCTGAAAACCACAACTCCTGAGACCACTAATTTAGCTGCCACAGGCTCAGGCCCCATCATGGCGGAGACCGCAGCCACCTTCAATACACCTGTGGCAACTCCCTTTGTCCCTGAGACCTCACCTGGGATGTCCACCTTGACCTCTCTGAGTGTGACTTCAGAAACAAGTAAGAATGACTTTTTTTTTTTACGGTGGTAAAAGTGTGTATATAATATAGAACTGGCTATTTTAACCATTTTAGATGCATAATTCAGTGGCATTAATTTCATTCACAGTATTATATGAATATTGTCCTTTTTCCAAAACCTTTAATCACTCCCAATGGGATCTGTGTCCCCATTAGCATTAGCTTTCTTTCCCCACTCCCCTCAGCCCCTGGTAACTCTAATCCACTTCTGTCTTCTTGAATTAGCCTACTTTAGATATCTCATGTATGTGGAATCACACAGTGTATTTGATTTTTTGTGTCTGACTTATTTCACTGAGCACAGTGTCTTCATGGTTCATCCATGTTGCAGTGTGCACCAGAACCTCATTCCTGATTATGAATGGATGACATTCCATTGTATGGATGGACCACATTTTATCTGTCCATTCGTGTATTGATGGACACTCATGCTGTTTCTACCTTTTGGCTACCATAGATAGTGCAACTATGCACGTGGGTATGCACAGATCTGTTTGAGTCCGTTTCCACTTCTTTGGAGTATGGTCGTGTGGTGTGCTAATTCGTTAGAGCAATAGCAGTGAGGTATCACACACCAGCTGCCTCGAATGGTAGAAATTTATCAGGTCTGGGGGCTGGAGGGGAACCCCAGGAGAATGCATAGAACGTGAACTTTGGAGTCCTCCTCTCTGGGGAGCGGGTTAGGGAGCTGGGATATGTATCCGCTAACCCCCATCAATCATTGCTAGCAGGATGCTCCCTGGGGCCTGTTCATTCCCCTGCAACAAAGAGATACAGGTGCTATTGCATGCTGAAATGGTAAGAGCCAAGGGGAAGTGGCAGGAGGGTGACCAGCTTGGTTTTCCCAAGTCTATATCACTTTTCCAGCTGGAAGTCAGCATCCCAGGAACCCAGATGGTCCTGGAAAAACTGGGATGGTTGGTCACCCTATGTGGGAGGGTCTTAAATGGTGACATGATGTGTTCTCAAAAAGGACAGCTTAGGCCAAGCCCCGGCTAGGTGCTGGAGTTAAGGTGTGTCCTCAGAGCCTCACCTCCCACCCCCAGCCCAGGCCTGACTCGGGACTGGCCTCATTTTACTCTCTCCACCACCACAGCTGCAGCCCCTTTCTTGATGCCTTTTACTGTCAACTTCACCATCACCAGCCTGCACTACACTGAGGACATGGGGAACTCGGGCTCTGAGATATTCAATGCCACTGAGAGACACCTGCAGCACCTGGTGAGAGCCCCCCACCAATGCTCATCTCATCCCAAGACCTCCACACCCTGCCATCTTGGCCCCTCCGGCTCATCACTCTCTCATTTGTTCCCAGCTCAGGACTCTGTTCGAAAACAGCAGTGTTGGTTCCCTCTATGATGGCTGCAGGCTGACCTTGTTCAGGTGAGTCTTCTTCTAAAGCACCTACAGATACCCCGATTCTCTCCCTTCTTGGTCCTTCACGTCTCAGTCAACCACAGCCTTGGGCCTTTGCCAAGAGACAGTATATCATAGTGAATCCAAAGTTTCTAGCTTTGAACCTTGATCTCTCACTTGTTAACTGTGTGACCTTGGGCAAGTTGCATAACCTCTCTGTGCTCCTACAACCAAGTGTTATAGACTAAAGTCATCCTAAATGAGCTCCATCCACCACACCTGCCCCCATCTCCCCATGAGGTGGGGACGTCAATAAGATGATATTGCCCATACAACATGCCACCGAGAATCTACGTGAGGTACATGTTTTCGTTCACCTCATCTTTACGACACGATTATTATCCCACATTGCAGAAGAGAACACTGAGGCTCAGAGTAGTCAAGTACTTGAGAGGAGCCAGGATTTGAACCCAGAGGTCCCAGTTCTTGAGTCCCTCCCTTTAACCACAATACAGCAGTGTTCAAGGTTATTGGGCTCAACAACCTACATCCTTAAAAGTACTCAGAACTCCAAAGAGCCTTTGGGCTTGGGGGTTGTATCTGCCAGTATTTACTGGATCCAAAATTAAGACAAACACTATATTAATATGTTCATTTATTTAAAATAACAAACCTATTATGTGTTAACACAAATAACATTATTTTTATGAATAATAGCCATGTTTCCCCTCTCCCCTCGCCCCCCCAAAAAAGCATAACAAGAAGAGGACCATTGTTTACATTTTTGTAGATATTTTTAATGCTTGTTTTAGTAAAAGACAGTAGGCTGTCTGCTTCTGCATTTTTAAAAGTTTATTTATTTATTTTAGTAATTGGTACACCCGACACAGGGCTTGAATCCATGACCCCGAGATCAAGAGTCATATACTCTTCTGATAAAGCCAGCCAGGCCCTCCTCTGCTTCTGCATTTAATCTTTTACAATATTTCATCTCATAGCCTCTGGAAAAAAAATTTCATTGTGTACTCCTAAGAGAATAAAAGTGAAAATAACGTCTTGGTATGAATATGAAAATATTTTTACTTGGTGGGCTCCCTGTAAGAGTTTAGGAAGCCCAGGAGTCCCTGAGCCACACTTTGAGAACCACTGCCCTACCCTAGATGAGCATCAAATGGGATGCTTTGACTAGCGTGGGTAATAGCGAGAACTCCCAGACAAGGAAGAGAGGGGATCTCTCTTTTTGTAAAGCCCTCAGTCTGGATGAATCACTATAGATGCAGCTTAAATTCAGGACAAAAGTATTTTTGAACCACATTGCCCCTTATTACCTCTTATGTCATTTTCTCTGTTTTTGTTTTCCTCAAAATTTGGTTGTCTGCTCCAAAGGTGTTCCCAAGGGGTTGGCCTCAGCCTTGGGGTTCACCAACTTGAAACAAAGTCTTCCCTTCAGGTTCCATGATGGCTGTTAAGACAGAGTCACAGCCAGACACAGAGGTGACTCACTCACCTCCTCCAAGGTCTTCAGTCATGCTGCCTGGGTTCAGGATTCTCATTTCCTCCCTGGGAGCCCCACACCCCCAATCCCATGGCCCAAGCAGGACTCCACTCTTACTGGAGGGGATGTCACCTGTACTTACCTTCTTGAGTGGACAGGGACTGTACTGGCTCCTGGTAGTTGAAACAATGAGCATGAACCAATAAGGAAAAGATTGGGGAGCAAAAGCAGAAGACTAGGTATGGAGCAGCCCTGGAGAACAGTACATTTCAGAAGGTGAGGTGGTCCCCATATGAGACAGAAAAAGATGTGTTTGAGAAAGTAGATGAAACCCAGAGAAGAGTGCTAACATAAACATCAAGGGGTAAAATTGAAGGAAGGAGCTGTCAAGAGTAGCCAACTCTCAAGTGTCTTTGCATGTCCCTATTCCTGTGCCCTTCCTTCCGCAGGGCTGAGAAGGATGGGACAAGCACCAGGATAGATGCAGTCTGTACCTACCGCCCAGATCCCACCGGCTTCAGGCTGGACAGAGAGCAGCTCTACCAGGAGCTAAGCCAGCAGACCCATGGCATCACTCAGCTGGGCCCCTACACCCTGGACAGGAACAGTCTCTGTGTCAATGGTGAGAACCTCTATGGCTGTTGGGGTCTCCTCCCGAGTCCCAGATGGGGTCTCCTTGCAGTGCAATTTCTCAGTGCCCAGGTTCATAGTTCTGGGCCAACCTAGAATTTCCATGGGGGAATTCTCTTTCCTCAGAACACCTACAGAGCTTTCTTCCCTCCCTCTCCACCTCCCTCCCTTCTCTCCTTCTTTCCTTTCCTCCTTTCTTCTTCTTCTTCTTCTTCTTCTTCTTCTTCTTCTTCTTCTTCTTCTTCTTCTTCTTCTTCGTAAAACTAATATTTAATAACCTGTCATTTTAAATATTAGAAACTGGGGCGCCTGGGTGGCGCAGTCGGTTAAGCATCCGACTTCAGCCAGGTCACGATCTCACGGTCGGGTCCGCGAGTTCGAGCCCCGCGTCAGGCTCTGGGCTGATGGCTCGGAGCCTGGAGCCTGTTTCCGATTCTGTGTCTCCCTCTCTCTCTCTGCCCCTCCCCCGTTCATGCTCTGTCTCTCTCTGTCCCAAAAATAAAAATAAAAAAACGTTGAAAAAAAAAAATTTTAAATATTAGAAACTTTGGGGCGCCAGGGTAGCTCAGTCGGTTGGGCATCTGACTTCAGCTCAGGTCATGATCTCACGGTTCATGAGTTTGAGCCCCGTGTCAGGCTTTGTGCTGACAGCTCAGAGCCTGGAGCCTCCTTTGGATCTGTGTCTCCCTCTCTCTCTGACCCTCCCGCCCCCCTCTCTCTCAAAAGCAAATAAACATTAAAAGTTTTTTTTAACATTAGAAACTTTGAGAACAAAACATTTTTTTTTTCTTTTGGAAAATTCTTAGGACCTGCACTTGCCTTTTTCTCATCACATTATTTATAATACAGAGCACATCTTTTTCTGTACCAGGGTGAACTGTCATATCGCTTTCTAAGTTTCCATCAGATTCTAGCATTTTTCCCTGTGTGCTTTCAGTGTGGTAATTTATCTCTGAAAATTTCATTAATGTGAACTTTTGTCTGTGGATGTTACCTCCTTTAGATATTCTCACCTTTTCTGTCACAGCTTTTCTTGTGAATGCTGATAAATCTGTCGCCACTACAGTCTTCTGGTTGCATAAACGGAGCCTCTCCAATATCAGCAGCGTGAACATCCATGTTCGTTTAATTCTTCTCTAAGTCCTACTATTATTTGTTTTTATGCTTTTAATTTAAGTTTTTATTAAAAAAATTTTTTTAAGTTTATTTATTTTTGAGAGGGAGAGACCGAGTATGATCAGGGGAGGGATGGAGAGAGAGGGAGACACAGAATCCGAAGCAGGCTTCAGGCTCCGAGCTGTCAGTACGGAGCCCGATGCGGGGCTTGAACCCAGGAACCACGAGATCATGACCTGGGCCAAAGTCGGACGCTTAGCCAACTGAGCCAGCCAGGTGCCCCTAATTTAAGTTTTTATTTTAATTCCAGTTAGTTAACATTACAGTGTTACATTCGTTTCAGATGTACAGTATAGTAATTCAAACTTACAACACCTTATGCTCACAGAACAACTTCCAAGGTCTGGAAATAAAGGCTCTCTCCATAGTCTCTCATTGCAGTGACCTTTCACAGAAACCCAACATCAGAGAAGGAAGAGAACAAAGCAAGCCCGCAGTGGCTGCTGATGTTAACTCCTCCCCAACAAGCAACGAGTTCCCAAAGTGGGGACTGATCCACTTTTTTCTCTTTGTTATAACAGCTTGTGGCCCTTTACTCATCCTCCAGGGCCCAGGCAGAACTACAATCCACCTGAGAAGCAAACAATAAAGCTGTTAGCATGTTTTTAGCAATAAATCCCTCTGCATCAATGTTCTTAGCAACAAAACCCACAGTAACGCCTGCACTAAAGGCTAATATTTATTGAGGGATGCCTGTGATCTGGAACATTGTGTGTATTGTGTCTTACTAATCCTGTCCAACACTCTGTGAGGCATTACGTACATTTTACAGAGGAGCAAACAAGGATCAAGGAAGGACATCTATTTATCCCAAGATCAGAAACCTTATATCAATGGTAACATCATGACGCAAACCCTAAATTGGCTCTAAGGCCCCCAGAAGGGACCCCAACTACAAGGCTACACTGCAGACTAACCCAGCTAGAACAAGCCTCAAATCTCAGGATGGGAAGGCATATCAAGGAGCCTCTAACACAACAATTTAAACTAAAGCTCAATCATGTCCCCTGTGGATTGCCTTTGACATTTTCTTTCTATCTGGATTAAAATCTGTATCGTATTTCAATAGTCTTTGAGAGTTACTTAAAGCTGTAGTTGACAGTGTGGGTTTGGGTGATTTACAGGTCTTTCTTTAAGTGCTGGTCCTGTTTTTTTGCTCCCCCTATGGCCCTGAAGTGTCTGTTTTTAGCATGGAATTTTTAAAACCCTCACCTAAGCTTATTGTAAAGGTCAACTGGGATAAAACCTGAGTAATGTAAGTAAAGCACAGGGCTCCCTCTACTGGGTCTAGTCTCAGAGAAGAGTTTCATTTCAAGAAACCTAGTCAGACCATCAGATATAAAATAAGTCTAAGTTTTACTTGCATTGCTTACCAAGCCTCAGAGAGGATCCAATCCATGACCCAGAACCATACTTATTCAAACCCTCTTTTCCCCACTCCCTCTTATTCTCCAACTTGATGCTTTCTGGTTGACTCCCCAGTCTGTCTGTCTATCTCACTCTCTCCCTCGTTCGACATTACAGAAATCCAGGAACTGTGTCAAAAATCAAGCTGTTTCTGAAAACCGGAGAAGTAGGAAAAACTCAGAGATCAAGGACAAAGTTATATTTAATTGGTGGGGAAAGGGGCACCTGGGTGGCTCAGTCGGTTGAGCGTCCGGCTTTGGCCCAGGTCATGATCTCACGTCCGTGGGTTCGGGCCCCGCGTCGGGCTCTGTGCTGACAGCTCGGAGCCTGGAGCCTGTTTCGGATTCTGTGTCTCCCTCTCTCTCTGACCCTCCCGCATTCATGCTCTGTCTCTCTCTGTCTCAAAAATAAATAAACGTTAAAAAAAAAAATTTAATTGGTGGGGAAAACACAAATAAGGCTGGAAACACATAAAGCTGCTGTTCCTATGACTCATCTGATGAGGTTGCTGTTGCTTCCGGCACCTCATGACCCCCCGCAAGGTGGGGGGTATTTTGATTATTGTGGTCTTTGTGGTTAATGATACAGAGGATGAAACAGTCCTGAGCAGGCAGTTAACTCATAAAGAGCAGCCATCGTTATCTTTGATGAGCCTCAGAGAAAGCACTGGAGAAGGGTCTGTGTCCATGTTTCAAGTCCTACCCCTCACCCTTTTCTCCACCTCCTCCCATTGACTGCCTCTTCCTCTCTGGCTCTCTCTGCAGGTTATAACCATCAGTACTGGACCCCCACCACCAGCAGTAAGTCACAAGGGCCCAGATGTCCCTGTGTCCCTGGGACACTTCTTTCCTGCACCCATTCCCAAGGGACAGTACCCATGTATCCCACTCCCAGATTCTCAGCCCCAGAGCAGCTCTAGACCACCAATTAGAGACACACGTTCCCATCAACAGCCCTGTCCTCTTACTGCTTCATGATTTATGTTGATGTTGTGTTTTCTTTCAGCTCTGGTGACCTCCACATTTTCTCCAGGACCATCGATATCTCTGCCTCCCACCCCCAGCTCTACAGGTAGGAGTCTGATCTCTGAGTCCCATGAAACTTCAACTCCCATTCTGGCTGATCTCCAGCCTGTCTCCTGTGCTCCCCCATCTCTGGCCATACCAGCCTTGTTTCTGTTTCAGGGACCAAACATCCTCCCATCCTCAGTGCCTTTGCTCTTATGTAATGGGAACTCAGCTCTATTCCTGATTTCCCATTGTCCTCCAGATTCAGCTCAGCTGGCTTTTGCTCAGACTTCCTCCTATAAAGTAGCATCATGTCCCCATATCCCACACACAGGTGGGATCTAACCTCTACCTCTATGATCGTTTCCTTCATGGAAATTACTACCGTTTGGCTTTCTTGACTTCTCAAGAAATTTGTGGCCCATGATCTGAGCACAAAAGGTCTTGGTGCCTCCTCTTGCCACCAAAATGTCCGTGACAGGTCAGCCTTTGGGGACACTCTGGGATGAGAAGATTGAGGTTTCCTTTTGAGCTGACAGGACACATCTAACATGGAGGTCCTCCCTTGGCTGGCCGAGGAGGGAGGTATCCCAGATGGGATATCTCAGGCCTCACCTACGGGACACTATGGACAGAGAGATGGCACTAGTCCCTTCCCCCTAATGTATAGCTCAGGCCTATAATTGTGATGGGTCTCCTCTCTCTCCTTCCCTCTGGCTGCAGTTGTGGGCCCAGCCCTGGTGCCATTCACCCTCAACTTCACCATCACCAACCTGCTCTGCACCCCAGACATGAGGCACCCAGGCTCCATGAAGTTCAACTCCACTGAGAGGGCCCTGAATCGCCTGGTAAGAGCCCAACAACGCCTCCCCTGGCCTGCCTTGTCCTTACCCCACCCAGTCACCTCAGCCCCTCATGCTCACCTCTCTCTCCTTCCTCCCCAGCTTGGTCCCTTGTTCAAGAACACCAGTATTGGCCCACGGTACTCTGGCTGCAGACTGACCTTGCTCAGGTGAGACTCCCCCTCCCTCACAATGGTTACAGGCAAGTTCACCTGGCGGTGAGGACCTAAACATGGCAACTAGAAGATGCACAAATGGCTTCGAATGGAATTCCAAGAATTCAGATGGAAGGCATCCCCTCTGGCTGAGTGTATCGGAGAGGGCTTCCTGAAAGAGGTGGCTGTCCAATAAAGGTCTTAAATTACTTGGATAAGAAGAGCCATGGAGCATTCACACTCACTGGTCAGAAATGAAATGAGGTACCTCAGGCCATGCCCTGTGACAGGTGCTAAGGGCACCTAGAGATTGAGTCATGGACTCTTCCCTCAAGGTACCCACAGTATGGAGAGGACAGCAGCCATATAAACTTAAACATAATAGTAACAGGGTTAGTACAATGATAAAGCACTACATGGAAGCCATAGGAGCCTGGAGGATGGACTTTTAGCTGAATGTGGGGGAGTTGAGTAGAAGCAGTCTGGAGAAGGTGATGCCTGAGCTGAATGAGCATTAGCCAAAAGAATTGCCAGAAGACATTTTGGCAGAAGTGTTTCAAGGGTTGGCATATCTCAGATCAGGCGGGGATTCATGGAGTTTTAAGCAGAGCCTTGATGTAATGTCATTTATTTTAAGTAGTACACAGGTAGATATGGGTATGGGAAAATTTGATGTGATAATGGGACAAGAGGTGGGGAAATCAGTGAGATGTTGGGCTCACCTAGATGTTGCTTGGATGGGGGGACCAAGGACAGGGGAGGTCCAGGATGCCTCCCACATGTTTGGTTCTGGCCCCAATATGGGAACATGGCAGAAGGAGGAGACTCTGTGTTTTTAGGGGGAATTAATAAACTTAATCTGGGACAAATGGAATATAATAAGTCTGAAGGACATCCTTGGGGCTGTTGGTGACATGGCACAGAGCTCAGGAGAGGGGTCTTGGCCAGAGAGTAAGATTGGATCTCATGAGAATAAAGCTGATAGCTGAACCAATGAGTATGAACCATATGACTCAAGAAGAATGAGGCCAAAAGAATAGAAGTTGGCTGAGGCTGAAGCCTTGGAGATTAACCACTTTAAGGAGTAGGAAGATACCTAGATGAGAAGGTCCCAGAAAAGAATGTGCGTGAGAAACCAGACAAGACCCGGTAAAGAGAAATGTCATAAGGCCAAGGCTGGGGGTGGGACAGGCTGAAGGCAAGAGGTGAACAAAGTATGTAACTCTCCCACATCTCAGGATGTCCCTATTCCTACGTCCCTACCGCCCTAGGACTGAGAAGGGTGGAACAGCAACAGGAGTGGACGTGATCTGCACTTATCATCCTGACCCCATGGGCCCTGGGCTGAACAGAGAAGAATTGTACCAGGAGCTGAGTCAGCTGACCCACGGTGTCACCTGGCTGGGCACCTACACCCTGGACAGAGACAGTCTCTATGTCAATGGTGAGTGTCTGTGCGGTAGCTGGGATCTCCTAGCCCCATGTTTCTCTCTACCAGTGCTCCTCAACTGGGGCGATTCTGCTCTCCATGGGACATTTGGCATGTCTGGAGATATTTCACATCATACCTGGAGCGGTACTAATGACATCTAGTAGGTAGAGGCCAGGGTGCTGCTAAACATCCTACAGTGCACAGAGCAGCCCTCCACCATGAAGAATTATCTAGACCAAAATGTCAATAATGCTGAGTTTGAGAAATTGCTGTACACAAATTGATGGTTCCAATGCAAACCTAGCATTTCCTTGGAGACTCATTTTTGAATGCCTAACGCATCATGGGAAGCTGATTTCCTTTCCATTTTCACCTCCTGGAATAACATTTTTCTTCCTCATTTTCACTGCTTCCCATAAGAGACCAACATGCAGACTCTAGGAAAAGAAGTGGGTGATAAAGAACTCTGTGGTTAAATTTTCCAAATGGGCAGCAGGTGACCATTTCAGCCTTC
This sequence comes from Neofelis nebulosa, assembly GCF_028018385.1. Classification (NCBI taxonomy): domain Eukaryota; kingdom Metazoa; phylum Chordata; class Mammalia; order Carnivora; family Felidae; genus Neofelis; species Neofelis nebulosa. The sequence continues at coordinate 163,448,171 of NC_080785.1, forward strand.
ACCCCATTTCATTCTCTCACAATGATGACCAATTTACTAAGTGCCCACAGACCAGTCAGTATGACTGGTCTTCATGAGATAACATCACACTTAGCAAATAGTCCATGAATAATATCTACTTACACAACACCATTAGCAACAATGCCCCTAACAGCAATGCTAATGCTGAGAATAATAAGTACAATAGCGACTAACTCTTATCAAAAGGTTCTTATGTGCCAGGAATTGTGATAAAGTCTTTTATAGGTATTATCTCACATTGATCTTACTCAAAACCCTGTGAGTTGTTACAGTCATTTTAATGGAGACAGCCATCATGCTTTCAGACAGGAAGTCATTTCCCCGAGATAATCCAGCCATCATGCCTGACAGGGTCAAGACTCAAACAAACTGGAGATTGAACCTAAACTCCAAGTTCCTAACTACAAGACAACACCACAGACCATCCAGATAGAGAAAGCCTCAAATCTCAGGATAGGAAGGGGCATAACTGATCTCTAGCCTAACAATCTAACCTAATGCTTGGTTAGTTATGTCCCCTCTATATCAACTTGGATATTTCCTTAAAACGGTGGTTGACAGTGATTGGCAAGGGACAGATCTCTGTTTTATGTGATGCTGGGCAAGCCATGCAACCTGTCTAGGCTTTAATGTCCCATTTACAGAATGGAATAAACATATATACCATGCAGGATTTTCCTGATGGTCAAATGAGATAGTTCACAGGAATAACCCAAGTAAATCATGGGGCTCCTCTGGGTCCAAAATGACTCCCACCCCTCACAGAACATCCAAGGAGATGATCATGACCCAGAGAAACACTGATGAAAAATTATCTTCTCCCCAATTCCTTTCAGACTCCAATTTTTATGCCATCCATCTGACCTCGAAGTCTCTTCTCACGTTCATTATCCTAGCCCATTCCCAAAGTTTCTCTAATATTCTAAACCACATGTACATTCCCTCTCCTCCATCTTGTTTGCTTCCACAGACCGCTCTCTCTAATGGCCACAATTTTGTCACTTAAACACCACCACCCCCCCCAGAAACTAAGCTAGAAAGATAAAGTCGTACTATCATAAAATTTTGTGAAGGGAGAGAAGCTGAGAGAGCAATGATAAAGTTGTGGATAAGCCTTGGAACACTCTTGTTTGTAATTACATTACCTTGTAATGTACTGTTTAGTATTATTTCTGGTGCATAGTATATTCCCAATAAACAGGGGCAGTTATTATTATTGTATTTTTATTTTGGCAATAATAATGGGAACGATGTTCATCACTATTTTCAAGGGATAAGCCACATGAGGGCACTGAATGAAATGTAGGAGCCATTATTGTTCATTTATAAATCACAGCAAGTTTGCTAATGAATTTCATCTCTGGGTCTACTGTCTACCCCTTCCTTAGCTCTTACCCATTATAACAGTCCTTTACTCCTTTCTACAGGTTATAACCACCGGTACTGGAACCCTACCACCAGCAGTGAGTATTCAAGACCGAAATTTCAATGCCCACTGGACCCTTATTCCCCAAAACACATTTTTCTGGAGGGAAGCTGCCAATTCTCCTTCCCTAAGTGTCTAGCTACAGACTCAGAAGAGCCCCTAACCCACCCAGGGTCTTGCCCTGAGTCCAGACAGAAGACCAAATTCTAATGAATAGCTTTAGTCCCCCATTCATTCAGGATGGGACTTCATAATTTTTCCCCTGTTCTTTTTTTTCTCAGCTCCAGTGATTTCTACATTCTCTCCAGAATCTTCCACATCTCAGCCCCCCATCCTCAGCTCTACAGGTAGGAGCCTACTCTCCGGGACCCATAAAACTTCAACTCCACACAGTCTGGTTCCTGTAGACCACCCACCCTCAGAATGTCCTACTCACTCCCTCCCTCACTCTCCAAACTTTGGCCACATCAGACACTGTCTGTTCTCTAGTGTCCTAACCTCTGGACTTTATATCAGCTCTTCCTGGAGATCCACTACACCTGGAACCTCATTGCTTTTCAGATCCCAGCGCAATCTCACCTTCTTTGAAAGACCTTCCTAGACCCTCTTATAGGAAATAGCACATCTGAATACACACCTGGACCACAGGTTTTCACTATCCACAACCATGAGTATTTTCTGATGGAATTTACTGCTATTTGCTTTATTCAGTATTTATGTATCTGTCACCTTGGAGCTGAGCACCTAGTCTGCACTCACTTTATACTGATTGACTGGTTGAATGAATGAATGTAGCAATCTTGCGTATGTCCACATTTGTGGATTTTATTCGAACGTCCAGAAAATCATTCAGGATCTTAGTCCTGGACTTCGTTCTTGCTCTGTTTCCTCATCTGACCCAGATGTGGGTCTAAGGGCTCTTGAGTCCCCAGGAACCTGAAACAAGGGCTTGATTTATGTCGGGAAACTTGTCTTACTCCAACCCTTAAGATTTATTTTAAAATTTGAGTCTATAGGTAGTTTTCACACTTATGTCATGACCAAGACAGGGCATCCCTGACCTTTAATCCTGCTGTGTGCATCTACAGTTATGGGATACAAGCCGGTGAGCTATAATTTGAATCCTGCCTTCTGGAATTCTGGGTTTTATGAGTCAAGACACTGCAAACTTTGCTCAAGCTTTAGACAGAATGTGCATTCTCCACTCCTTACTGTTCACCCTGATCAACTCAACCATTTCTGTAACAGGCTTAGCTCCTACAAGCTTGGCATGTGCTACAGACCAAGTCATTCCATGACTGATGACGTCATTTTTTCTGTAGATGCATTCAAGATTTCTTCTTCATCTTTGGTATTCAGAAGTTTGATAATGATGTATCGGAACATGGTTTTTCTTTGAGTTTCTACTATTGGGGATTTTTGAAGCTTCCTGAATCTGAAAATGTATGTTTTCAAGAAATTGGGGCAAGTTTTAGCTCTGATTGCTTTTTTTCCCCCAGTTATGCCAGTACCATTTATTTAAAAAATTTCCTTTCTCCATTAAATTATACAGGTGCCCTGGTTGAAAATCAATTCACCATAAATGTGAGGCTTTGCTTCTAGACTTTCAATGATATCCCATTGATCTACCTGTCCTTCTTCATGCAGTACGTCACTGTCTTGATTACCGTAGCTTCGTCTACTGTAGGTTTTCTTTTCTTTTTGTTGTTTATTTGGATTCCAGTTAACATACAGTGTGGGAATACTTTCAGGTGTACAATTTAGTGATTCGGCACTTCGTACAACACCCGGAGCTCATCTCAGCAAGTGCCCTCCCTAATCCCCATCACCCATTTAACCCATCTCCCCGCCCACCTCCCCTCTGCCAGCCATCAGTCTGTTCTCTATAGTTAAGAGTCTGTTCCTGCCTGGTCTCTCTCTCTCTCTCTCTCTCTCTCTCTCTCTCTCTCTCTCTCTCTTTTTCCCTTTCACTCATTTGTGTTGTTTCTTAAATGGTACTTATGAGTGAAATCATATGGTATTTGTCTTTCTCTGACTTATTTTGCTTAGCATGATATACTCTAGCTCCATCCGTGTTGTTGCAAATGGCAAGATTTCATTCTTTTTTTTTCAGTTTTTTAAACATTTTTATTTATTTTTGAGAGAGAGAGACAGAGTGTGAGTGGGGGAGGAGCAGAGAGAGAAGGAGACACAGAATCTGAAGCAGGCTGCAGGCTCTGAGCTGTCAGCATAGAATTCTAATATTCTGTGAATAATATTCACCTATTGTGAATAATGCTGCTATAAGCATGGCTGTACAAACAGAAAGATATCTACTTTTGAGTTAAAAAGGTATTGTAGGGGCGCCTGGATGGCTCAGTCGGTTGGGCAGCTGACTACAGCTCAGGTCATGATCTCGCAGTCTGTGAATTCGAGCCCCGCATCGGGCTTTGTGCTGACAGCTCAGAGCCTGGAGCCTGCTTCGGATATGGTGTCTCCTTCTCTCTGCCCCTTCCCTGTTTGCTCTCTGTCTCTGTCCCTCTCAAAAATAATAAACATTAAAAAAAATTTTTTAATTAAAAAAAAAGGTATTGTAGCTGTGCTGTTCATTTGTGGGACTTGGGCAAAATTTACTTTCTCTGAGCCTCAGTTTCCCAGACTGTAAAATGGAACTGGTAATACTTGACTCTGAGGATTGTGGTTAGGGTAAGCTGAGATGCCAGAAATGAAATGCCCAGTACAAAGGCTGGCCCCCAATTGGTGCTCCTCAGATGAAATCTGTAAACGGTACTGTCACCCAGTTCAGACTTCTGGCATTCGATTCTTCACACCCTAACCCCAGAATGACCATACAGTGTTTTTGTGTTTGTGTTTGTTTTTGTCTTATGGGACACTTTTGACAAAGAGAGGGAGGGTTCTAATTAATATTTACATGCAAGCCACATGACTGTTCAGGGAAAACTAGGAGATGTGGTCAGTCCATGTAAAATCCACTCTTCAAAGACAGTTTAGTGAAACTGAGACAGGAGTCACTCTCAGGGGGAATAGACAGGCCCACTCAGCGGTTGCAAGTTCTCTCGTGGTGACGTCAGAAGACAATGGGAGACCTCCACCCCAGGGGGCAACTGAGTGATTTTGCTTCTTTTCCTCCCACCCAAATGTCCACCAGCTGTTTTTCTTTAGACACACTGGGCTGAAGAGTTGAGGTTCTTTTTCCAGCTAAAATAATCTATCCAGGTTGGAGGCCAAGTGTGGCTGTATGCAAGGGTGACACAGATACGGTGGCCACCCTTGGATCTGCCACCTACAGCCATCCCCACCAGAGAATCATAATGGAGCCCTTCTCGCCCTTTCTGGCTGCAGGTGTGAGCCTGTCTCTGGTGCCCTTCACCCTCAACTTCACCATCACCAACCTGCGCTACACAGAGGGCATGGGGCCCCCAGGATCTGAGCTATTCAACTCTGTAGAGAGGATCTTGAATCGTCTGGTGAGAGCCCCTCCAATGCGTGCCCTCCAGTGCCTACTTTTGTCCTTCCCAGCCCCTCAGCCCATCTTCTTACTTCCATGTCTTTCATCCCCAGCTCAAACCCTTGTTCCAGAACAGCAGCATTGGGCCCCTCTATTATGGCTGCAGATTGACCTTGCTCAGGTGAGAACTCCAGAGTTCACATGCAGGCCATGTGCAGGGGGCAGAGGGACCACGAGCTGGACCATCATCCCAGAACAGCTGACCACCAACTGCCAGTCTGTCTCACATTGCATTCCTAACCAGAAAATGCAGAATCCTCTTGGACTGCCCTTCCCAGGTGACAAGGTTGAACTTTTCCGAAAGATCTTTCTTCTGGAACTCATCAAGAAAACAACTGGTCAGTCGTGCTGGCTTTATCACAATGGAGCCATAGTTTTCAACCAAGAATGATTTCCCTCCCAGGGGATATTTGGCAATGTCTGGAGACATTTTTTGTTGTCAAAACTCAAGGGTCGGAGTTGCTACTGACATCTAGTGAGTGAGGCCAGGGATGCTGCTAAATATCCTACAATGCAGAGGATGGTCTCTCAGGGCCACGAACGATCTGACTCGAAATGTGCACAGTGCCAAGGTTGAGAAACCTTGCTCTAGGGGATGCATAATTCTCTCTCCTGCTTATGTCACATTTTTGATAATGATTGGCCTGCCTGTAACACCTAGCCAGCAGTGACCAAATCCTGCTTTCTGACCTCTCAGAGGTGGACTTGCGATCACTGAGTAGTAAAGTACAGTGGTTATATAGTGGGTTTTTTTTTAAGTTTATTTATTTATTTTGAGAGAGGCAGAGACAGAGATAGCATGAGAAGAAAAGGTGGGGTGGGGGAGACAGAGAGAGAGAGGAAATCCCAAGTGGGCTCCACACTGTGACCACAGAGCCCAACACGAGGCTCAAACTCCTGAAACCATGAGATCATGACCTGAGCCGAAACCAACTTAGCCACCCAGGTGCCCCTATGCAGTTTTATTTAGAGTCTGACAGGCCTACCTTTCCTACTTCAAGGCTGTGTGACCTGAACAAGTTACTTAACATGTCTGTGCCTCTACCTACTCACCTGTCAGCTGAAGTATCTCAATTTGCTTTCTTGTACAACAAAGTTAGCCCATGATTCTGCTGGAAGATTCTCCTGCCTGGGTTGGCTCAGCTGATGTCAGATGAGGCTCATTCCTGTGTCTGCAGTCAGCTGCTGTCTGGGATACCTTCGTTCTCCTCCACATTGTCTCATCCTCCAGAAGGCTAGCTTGGGCTCATTCACACGCTCAGAGTTCCAAGAGCAGCAAGAAATGGCAAGCCCTATTGCACACCTGCCTTCCACGCCATTGCTGGTATCACATTTGTGAACGTGCATTGGCCAGTTCCAGTTCTATGGCCAAGCCCAGATTCAAGAGATGGAATCTCTTTGCTTCTTTTTTTTTTTCTTAATGTTTATTTATTTTTGACAGAGACAGAGATAGAGTGTGATCAGGGAAGGGGCAGAGAGAGAGGGAGACACAGAATCTGAAGCAGCAGGCTCCAGGGTCTGAGCTGTCAGCACAGAGCCCAATGCGGGGCTTGAACTCCATGAGATCAAACCGCAAGATCATGACCTGAGCTGAAGTCAGACACTTAACTGACTGAGCCACCCAGGCACTCCGAAACAGACTCCACTTCTGACTGAAGGAAAGAATTTGTCGTCATTTGTGTGAGCATAGTGAGGATTAAAATGAGAGGTGCTTAGTTAGCAAAAGAACTAACGTATAAAGAACACACAGTAAATTATTCGTGACCTTGCCTAGACCTAGGTACTGAGAATAACTCTAGCATGTGGGAGCCCCCACATGTGCACTTGGCTCACCTTACTCTTTGTGTGAGATCTCCCAATCACTGACCTTTTGTCTGAGGATGGAATGCCCTCAGCTCCAAAGACACCACTGTCCTCCAGCCACAATGCTATGTCTTCCCCTTTCTGCTGGCCTTGAGATTTCTCTGGCTCTCAGATACCACACAGCCTCATGCCCCTCTCCACCCAAGGCTGCCTGCTGACCTCACTGTTTCTTTGAAAAGGCTCAGTCTCTCTCACTGCAAGGTCCATTCACACCAAGAACTTTGGCCCTATTAATGCCTAATAAAAATGGCTGTCTTCTACTGAGCATTTACTAGTGCTAAGTGCTGTAGGGTCTGTCCTATTACCTCATTTGGTGGATGAAAAAAACAATGAGCTACAGACAGGTTGAGAGACTTACTCAGAGTCAGCCAGCAACTGAGCAGCAGAGCTGGGGTTTAAGCAATTTGACATTGCCTTTTCTTACCTTGTCTAAGTCCTCTCCATCATGCATCTGTTGTTAGCATCTGTTTCAAGAATAAAACCCAGTGATTCATCACTTACATACAACACCCAGTGCTCATCCCAACAAGCGCCCTCCTTAATGCCCATCACCCATTTAGCCTATCCCCCACCCACCTCCCTCCAGCAGCCCTCAGTTTGTTCTCTGTATTTAAGAGTCTCTGGAGGCGCCTGGGTGGCTCAGTCGGTTAAGCAGATGACTTCAGCTCAGGTCGTGATCTCACAGTCTGTGAGTTCAAGCCCCATGTGAGGCTCTGTGCTGATAGCTCAGAGCCTGGAGCCTGCTTCAGATTCTGTGTCTCCCTCTCTCTCTGCCCCTCCCCTGCTCATGCTCTGTCTCTCTGTGTCTCAAAAATAAATAAAAACATTTTTTAAAAAGTCTCTTATGGTTTGCCTCCCTCCCTGTTTTTATCTTATTTTTGCTCTCTTTCCCCTATGTTCATCTGTTTTGTTACTTAACTTCCACATATGAGTGAAATCATATGATATTTGTTTTTCTCTGACTGACTTGTTTCACTTAGAATAATATACTCTAGCTCCGTTTTAAAGCTCAGCACAAGGCATCAGTATTTGGAGATGCTGCATATCCTCTGTGCTCAAGGACCTTGGTTGTCCTAATCATTTCCAACCCTCCTCCAGCACCAAGGCTGTTCCAGGTTGTCCACCAGCCCTTCTGCTTTCTCTGTCCCCTCCTTCAGTAGGGCTTTCCCGGGCTCCTACCTGGAGTCCCCACCTCCCCTTTCCCGTGTCTTTCCCTGCCCAGGCCTGAGAAAAAGGGAACAGCCACTGGAGTTGATGCTGTCTGTACTCACCATCCTGACCCCATGGGCCCTAAGCTAGACAGAGAGAAGCTGTACTGGGAGCTGAGCCATCAGACCCATGGTGTCACCCAGCTGGGCTCCTTCACCCTGGACAAGAACAGCCTCTATGTCAATGGTGAGCAACCTTTTTTGTAACCACAAGTTGAAGCTAAGAATCTGCCCCCCACCGCCCGCCCGCAAGGGATGTGAACTCTCCAGTTCATCATAGAACCCACCCTATGTGTTATTCTCCACCTGCGTGATATCCCTTAATGAGTCAAGGGCCCCCATAGGCCCTCCAGTTTGCAAATCCTTTTTTTCTCTTTGCAGCCCTGCATTTCAGGGCTGTGATTTATATACTTGTCTGGGCCACAAAGTCTTTATCCAGACTGATAAAAGAGGATATCTCTCTGGCTGAAGTCAATGGCTATTCAAAGATCTGGCCATCTCTGTTCCTGTCAATGTCTATCTCAAAATCCCCTCTGGAGCCTGAAAAGCACAGTTGACAACCCCATTTCTAGAAATGTTGGTGTATATGTCTTCCCAAATAAATTGCAAGCTCATGAAGACAGGGGACTGGGTCTCTGATTTCTCAGCCTTTTAGAAACAAGGTAAAGTTACCCCTGAATCACAATTGCTGAACTGCATAGACTTGAAGTCTTAGTTGGGGGTAGGGACTGGTGGGCTTTGGGCTATATCATGGACCTCCCTTTCCTGCTTGCATCCCAGTTCTGTCTCCTTTTCTCATTTCAGGTTACACCCACTGGACCTCAGCCCCCACACCCAGTGGTGAGTACCCACAGCCCTGATGACTACATGCTGTGGACCCCTGGTGGACAGCCACTGATCCCCTGCCCCAGGGCCTGGGGAAGAGAAGTGGCTAGGAGACCTGACGGTCTTACCCAGTTCCTCCTACATTCAGTGGCTCTAGCTGGACAGGAAAGATGCCCTACTCTGAGTCCCCTTCTTACTCCAGACTATTCATCCTTAGCTCCTGTGACCCCTGTGCACTTCCCAGGGACCTCGATGGTGCCAGCCCACTTCTCCAGCTCCACAGGTAGGTGACTTCTCTCTCCAGCTCCTTGTGAGGAGTCTCAAATCTATATCTGGAAGTTATCAAGAAAAACCCTGGAGCTACCATGGGCTCCCCTGCTCTGCTCTGACCTCCTCAAGAGCAGAGAACGTGTCCTCATCTGTCCAGCTGCATTGGCCTTAGACAATTGACCAGCCCTCTCAGTGCCTCAGCGCCCTCATCAGCCAAGTAAGAATAATCATGCCTCATAAGGTCGTTGTGAAGGTTGAATGAAAATGTATGGAAGCACACAGCACAGGGACTACCAGAGAATTTAATATGATGGACATCACTGGGCACATGACCTGTGCCAGGCAGAGGGGAGAAGATGCTGAGCCAGGTGTGGTCCCTCCCCTCACCAAGTTGACAGTGTACTAAGACTGGAATTGAATGTGCAGTTACAATTGATAATAATTGTAAAAGATAACCATGGGGCCCCCGGGTGACTGTCAGTGAAGCATCCAACTCTTTTTTTTTTTTTTAAGTTTATTTATTTTGAGAGAGAGAGAGAGAGAGTGTGTGAATAAGCATGAGCCGGGGAGGGGCAGAGAAAGAGAATCCCAAGCAGTCTCTACGGTGTCAGCACAGAGCTCTTGGGCCACCTGGGTGGCTTAGTGAGTTGAGTGTCCAACTCTTGGTTTCAGCTCAGGTCATGATTTCACAATTCATGAGTTCAAGCCCCACGTTGGGCTCTGTGCCGCCAGTGCAGAGCCTGCTTGGGATACTCTCTCTCCCTCTCTCTCTCTGCCCCTCCCCTGCTCACGCTCACTCTCTCTCTGTCTCAAAATAAATAAATAAACATAAAAAAATTTAAGATAACCATGTTATTCAGCACATAAACATGCCACACTCTGTACTTCTGCTTCTTAGTTTTATTTTTCATTTTTTTGATAGGAAAAATATTTTCATTTATTTATTTATTTTAATATAATTTATCGACAAATTGGTTTCCATACGACACCCAGTACTCATCCCAACAGGTGCCCTCCTCAATGCCCATCACCCACTTTCCCCTCTCCCCCACCCCTCATCAACCCTCAGTTTGTTCTCAGTATCCAAGTGTCTCTTACAGTTTGCCTCCCTTCCTCTCTGTAACTATGTTTTTTCCCTCTTCCCCTCCCCCATGGTCTTCTGTTAAGTTTCTCAAGATGCACATATGAGTGAAAACATATGGTATCTTTCTCTGACTGACTTGTTTCACTTAGCATAATATCTTCCAGTTCCATATTCACGGAAAATTGCAAAATATAGTAGAGTTCCCTGTATGCTTCATTCAATTTCTCCTCAGTGGTTACACCTTCTGTAACTACAGTATAATATCAAAACCAAGAAATTAATTATGAAAATCTATAGACCTCAGATTTTACTAGTTTTACATGGATTTCTGTGTCTCTGTGTGTGTGTGTGTGTGGTTTTATGCCATTCTATTACATAGGCAGATTTTCATAAGCACTGCTACAATCAAGGCTCAAAACAGTTCTATCACTGCAAAGGTGTTTTACAGGCATACCCACCCAGCATCACTCTGGCAACCACTAATCTGTTTCTCATCTCTTTAATGTTATTATTTTGGGAACGTATTAATAGCATAATACAGCATGCAATCATTGGGGATTGGCTTTTTTTAATATTTTAAAATTTTGTTTATTTTTGAGAGAGAAAGAGACAGAACATGAGCGGGGAAGGGGCAGAGAGAGAGAGAGGGAGACACAGAATCCAAAGCAGGCTCCAGGCTTTCAGCCGTCACCACAGAGCCCAACACAGGGCTCGAACCCACAAACTATGAGATCATGACCTGAGCTGAATGAGGCACCCAGGTGCCCCTCAATGACATTGAGTTTTAATGACAACAGAACAGGGGTGCCTGGGTGCCTCAGTCAGTTAAGCGCCCAACTTCAGCTCAGGTCATGATCTCACGGTTGGTGGGTTCGAGCCCCGCATCGGGCTCTGTGCTGACAGCTCATAGCCTCGAGCCTGCTTCAGATTCTGTGTCTCCCTCTCTCTCTGCCCCTCCCCTGCTCATTCTGTCTCTCTCTCTCTCTCTGAAAAATAAATAAACATTAAAAAAATTGTTTTTAAAGACAACCAAAAGAAGCTGGTTTTGCCTTCTTGCTTTAAATATACTTTTGAATGAGGATATACTTGAGAGGACTTATTCATAAAATAAGTCTTATTAAATGAGTTAATTGGGGGAAAAATTGTTAGCTGACAAATTGTTCCTCAGGCAAATTTTCAAACGTGGCATTGAAGGCTGAACCTACCTGGGAGGGTCTTCAAAGGTGCCCTGGTAAGAGAAAGAAGCTGGCTGGAGCCAAGACAGTCTTAGGGTCATTAGTTCTTGGTTCGTCACCTGGTCTCATGTTCGTCCAACCCAGCCTAGGGGTTTTGAGGGATTTGGGCGTTGAGCAAAGAAAAAGATATGACCAGTAGATGGCAGTAGCGCACACAAACGTGGGTGGGCAGCGCGGGTTTGCCTGCCGGGGAGGAACCTCCGAGGGGACATCTTTAAGAGGTTAGGGCATGAGGATCCAAATAGAACATACCACTGCCTCCGCTCCCCACCCCCACTCCATCCCCAGCCTCAGATGAACAGAGAACGATACCCAAAAAACATCCCAGGTGAGGGTAGTCTCTCCCTGGCATCTCCAAGATGATAGAGTCCTCTGAGCAGGCTAGGGTCGTGTGTCCCAGTGGCCCATTGCCTTACAGCTGGTCCAGACCCGACTCAGTGCATAGCCTCTTCTCCTCCTTCCCCACTGCAGCTGCTGGTCCTGCCCCAGTGCCCTTCACCCTGAACTTTACTATCATCAACCTGCACTACACGAAGGACATGCAGCCGAGCTCGGCAAAGTTTAACTCCACAGAGTCAGCTCTACAACGCCTGGTAAGAACCCCCTGAAACCCATCCCTCTCTTCCAACGTCCTCCCCACCCCTCTTTGAGTCTCCTTCCTATACTTCTGGAGGATACGGACGGCTGGAGGGGAAGACAGTTTCTAGGTGCAAAACTTGGATCTGCCATGGAGAAGTGATGTGCCTTCGGAGTAGTGATCTTGCCTTCTGGTACCATTTCTTCCTCTGTAAAACTAAGATCATAAAAGCATTGATCCCAAAGGGTTCTTCTGAGAATTAAGTGTTGTATCGAGATGACTGGGGAGCTGCTGTTTTATTTTTGAATATGGTGTTTTAAAATGACGGTTGCTTTTACGTCTATTTTTCATTCACCTTCTTCCTCCTTCCCAGCTCAAGCCCTTGTTTGCCAACAGCAGCATTGGTCCGCTCTACATTGGCTGCAGAGTGACCACACTAAGGTGAGACCTCTTCTTTTTTTTTTTTTAATTTTTAAAAACATTGTTTTAATGTTTATTTATTTTTGAGAGGGACAGGGACAGAATGCGAGTGGGTTAGGGGCAGAGAGAGGGAGACACAGTATCTGAAGCAGGCTCCAGGCTCCGAGCTGTCAGCACAGAGCCCCATATGGAGCTCGAACCCACGAACTGTGAGATCATGACCTGAGCCAAAGTCGGACTGAGCCACCGAGGCGCCCCTGAAAACACTTCTTTGTCTTGCCTTAGGAGGCATAGTAAGGGATGGGCTGGTTGGGCTGGCCAGGGCCTGGCCTGGGGAGGGAAGTAGGTGCCGAGGGCACAAAATTTAAGGAGGTGCTCCCCCTCAGGTGCTCACCCTGTGTCTGCAAAGCCCCCTGAGAGCAAGCACTCCCTTAAATGTTGCATCCAGGCACCTTGCGTGTCTCACACAGTTCCCAGCTCTGGTGCCAGCTCTCTCTAGGTCATCTTAAATCCAATCCAATCATCAAACTTGCAAGATCCGAACAGGTCACACTCAGACAAGAAATGGCATGCCAGCACGGCAAGCATCGGACGTTTCTTTTTTCTAAGAACCTTCTTGGAAGTCCAAGGACTTTTCTTTTGGAATCCAGATGACGGTTAATGTGCAAAGAAACATAACATCAGTGGATAGGAGATGGGGCCACTCTGGCTTACGTGTTCCATGTCCAAAAGGTAACCAGTATCTCTTGTAACAGTCCTGACACGTTAAGAGGTTTACCATGCCTAAGGAAGCCCAAAGCGATAGCTTCCGTCAGGTATTGTTGTCCATTTTCGGCCCTCCCAGAAAAGATTCAGGCCGTCAACAAGGGGTCATTGTCACCATAAGCAGCATCACCGGTAAACACGAGTGACATTGCACCTTTAACAAGTTTCTAGGAGACCAGAGCTAGAAGCAGCTTGGCTCCAGGTCACTTCCATCCTGTTGAGGTGCAAGGGACACTCTGTCCGTCCCCAGTAATCTGGCAGTGCTACCTGCCCTTCAGGGTTAATTTTTCCTGCTTCCTTTGCCAGGGAGCTGGGAATACAAGAGGCAGGTAGACGGTGGGTAGGGGGTCTTTGCTAGGCAGCATCTCATGCTCAGGTGCTCAGGCCCAAAAGTTGGGTTGGATCAACTGCTCAGAGCAGAATCCAGTGCTCAGAGCTGCTAGCCAGTGCTAGGGACTGTAAATGCTTGGTTCTGTGAATATTTGTTAAACAATTAAACAGTTAATTAAAGAGTTATCTGGCACCAAAGCTAGATATTAGTATCATTTCCAAACCCCATGACATTCTGAAATGATATTTTTAAATGTTTTTATTTATTTTTGAGAGGGAGAGAGAGAGAGAGAGAGCGAGCGAGCCCAAGTGGGGAAGGGGCAGAGAGAGAGGGAGACCCAGAATTTGAAGCAGGCTCCAGGCTCCAAGCTGTGAGCACAGAGCCTGATGCAGGACTTGAACTCACGAACCATGAGATCATGACCTGAGCAGAAGTTGAGTGCTTAACCAGCTGAGCCGCCCAGGTACCCCCCAAACACCATGACATTCTACACTTGATCTTAGCCAAAAGGCCGAGAAGCGATCACCATGACATTCTAACAAAAGGGTTAGAGCATTATCCACACTGCAAAGATGGGAGAACCGAGTTAGACCCACTTATGTGGATTATTCAACAAGTGACAGAGCCAAGGTTTGAACCGATGGTCATCTGACTCTAAAACACCCACTCTGGTCCTTTGTTGTGTAAAGATGCCCCTTCTCTTACGATCAGCTCCTGTCTGGACAACAAAAAACAGGGAAGCAGGCATTCACATACAGGCGGGCTGATAGAATGATGTCCTGCCCGGGATGCCGCTCTGTCCCATACCCATGCCCAGGTCCTTCTCTCCCCAGGCCTGAAAGGGGTGGAACAGCCACTGGAGTTGACGCTGTCTGCACCTACCGACCTGACCTTTCGGGTCTCCAGCTGGACAGGGAGCGCCTCTACTGGGAACTGAGCCGCCAGACCCATGGTGTCACCCAGCTCGGTTCCTACATCCTGGACAGGGACCGTCTCTATGTCAACGGTGAGCATCTGGTGCTGACAGGGGTCTCCTCCCGTACCCCAGATGGATTATTCTGTTGGTGCCCTGAGCTCTGGACAGAGGATACATCCCTGTCTGCCTCTAGACGCTTCTGTCCTCATTCTTCTTTTCCTTGTGAGATCCTCCTTCCCCACCAAGGGCTACATCATACACAGGGAGATGGAGAGTCAGAGAAAGGTTATAGGAGGCACTACCCACTGTCTGGAAGGGACAAGACCTCCTGACGGAATCGGTCCTTCCAGCAGTGGCCCAACCCCTTCATCCTTTGCTTAAACTTTTCAAACATCCCACCTCTCTCTTATCCACTCTCTGCAGGTTACACCAGATCACCACTGACCCCCATCCCCAGTGGTAAGTGCTCAAACCCTACATGGCTCTATGCCCCCACATCTCGTGGGAACAGCTGCTCCCTCTACCCTAGCCCAGGGCCTCATGGAGGAAAGAAGCCTTGAGGGGCCTGGTCACCCCCATACCCCTACCTCTACCTTCTGTGGCTCGGGCTGGGTATCAAGGGCCCCTGTCTTCGGCATCTCCAAGGTTATAAGGCTGCATCTTTCTTATTTATGCTGTTTGCTTCTCAGTTCCTGTGATTTCTACACCCTCAGGAACCTCAGTAGCTCCAATCTCCTTCTCCAGCTCTACAGGTAAGAGCCTTTTCTCCATGTCTCCTTCCTTCCCACCCACGTGCCTCTGTGCTTAGCAATGAGAAGGGCAAAAGGTATGTGCAGGCAGGTCACAACAAGGGGACAGTGTGGGGAGGATGATTTTTGGGGACCATGCCTTTGTAACAGACCAGTCCAACTCCATCCCTAGGTTTGGAGAGCTCTGTAACTCTGGGTTTTCAATCCCAGGCTAAAGCAGTGACTCCTTTTAATCCATTCTGCTTTCTGTGAAGGTGTTGTATCAGCTAGGTTTTACTGCATAACAAATGACCCTCAAATTTACTGGATTAAAACAATCACATACTGCTCTGCTCTCTAGTATATAGGTCAGCTGGACAGTTCCTTGGGTCTGAACCAGGCTCCCTTATGTGTCTGTAGTCACCTGCCCGTAAGCTAGGTGACTCTGCTTCTGGAAGATAACTGACGTATGGCTGGGGTGCCTCAGTTCCCTTCATGTGGACTCTCATCATCCCATAGACTAGCTGTGGCTTCCTCATATGGTGATCACAGACTTCCTAGAAGCAAGAGAGGCCATCCCATTGGCCACAGCAAGTCACGGCCAAAAGTCAAGAAATAGGCTCTTGGCAGAAGGGGCTGCCACACCACACTGCAAGGGTGTAGAATCTGTGGTCACTTTTACAATCTACCTCAGGTGACCTGCCAGGGACCAACCTGTGACCGTGTTGGCCTTAGGGGACCCATGGGGGGGTCGGTTAGTGAGATTAGATGCAGTGGTACATTCTGGAACAACTCTCAAAGCTTTACCTCCTGCTAGAGTAGAATGGAAATAGTCATGGGCAAATCCAGGACTAATTCCCAAAGGGCAGAGACGAAAGCAGAGAAAGCAGATGTAAGTAGCAACAGCAACAATGTCTACAAAGCAGTGACAACACCATTCACAGCTTGTTTGTCACATCATGCAGACTCTGCTTTACGTGTATGATCTTCGACCCCAGCGGATGGACACTGCTCTTTCTCTGTTTGAGAGAGGCATAGACTGGTTCTTGCGGGGCTGAGTGTTTTTTCTGAGGTCACACAGCCAGAAGATGGGCAGGACTCCTATTTAAGTCATTCAAGCTCTAGAATTTGGGCTTTTGTCCTAAAATAGCTGTGTGGCTTTGGGGAAGTGACTTAACTTCTCTGAAACTTGTTTTCATCCTCTGTCAACTGGGACTAAGTAAAAGGATTCACTTCCAGGGTTTGTTTGAGGACTACACGAGATACTGGATAGAAAGTTCTGAGCATAGAGGAAGCTCTTACCAAACATCAGCTCTCATGATTGCTGTTATTTTTGTTGTGATTATTAACATCATTACTATTAGTAGAATAACAAAATAAAGTCTCCCATTTGGGGAGGAGATATTCTGAGCTCTTGAACTAGATGTGAATATACTGGGCACCAGGGATGTGGATCCAGACTCTACCCCACCATCCCTAAATCCAGCTTAGACAGTGGCTCAGGGCGTGACTTTTCTCCCAACCTCACTGCAGTCTCCGGCCCTGACCTGGTTCCATTCACCCTCAACTTCACCATCACCAACCTGCGCTACACAGAGAACATGCAGCTTATGGATTCAGCCAAGTTCAACGAAATAGAGAAGGTCTTGCAGAGCCTGGTGAGAGCCCCGCCCACCTCATTCCTTTACCACTTGCTGATGCCCGCCTACCCACCCAGCCCCACCTACCTCTCCCATGTCCCGCCTACCTCCCCCATGCCCCACCCACCTCTCCCTGTCCCTCAACAGCTGCCATCCCCACCCAACTTGCCCCAGCCCTGCCCTCGTCAAGCTCAGACCTTCCGCTCACCTCCCTCTCCTTCAACAGCTCAGACCCTTATTCAAGAACACCAGTGTCGGCCCCCTCTACTCTGGCTGCAGACTGACCTCGCTCAGGTGGGACCCCCAGAGAAGATGGCCCAGTGAGGCACAGTGGAGATTCTTACCATGGTCCTCCAGGGCTCACTCCTCACTTTGGCCTCAGCCCTTTCCAGCTCCCAGCCTGGGATAACCACTGTCCCTTGGGCTGCTGGCCCCCAGGCCCTGCTCCAGACCTTCCCATCCTCCTGAGTCTCAAATCTCCCATGCAATATTTAATGGGAACAAAATGACAGATCATAGCAGCTGGAAAGTTGCTGGAACTGAATTTCTTCATAAAGGACCCATCCCTGATCCTTCACAAAGGCTATGATCCCCAGTCTACCATGTCCACACTACATGCAAATATTTCTGAAGGCTGACACACAGCAAATACTTAGTCAGACATTGGAGTTCTTGGTGTATGGTCACTACTGACATTCTGGGCCAGAGAGTCCTTGTCATGGCTGGCTGTCCTCTGCACTGTAGGCTAGTTAGCAGCATCTTGACTACTCGATAGATGCCTGTAGTATCCCCACCCCAAAGTAGTGACGACCAAATCTGTCACCAGGCATTGCCAAATGGCTCCTGATCCAGAGCGCCCCAGGTTAGAGTCACTGGGCGAGATGCTTCCTGTCCATCATCTCCCTGGACTCTCTTAATGTCACTACTATTACCCCTATGTTATAGATGGGAAATCATCAAGGCACAAAAAAGCTAAGGAGCCTTCTCAGAGCCAGTGGCTGTCAAGTGGTGGGGCCAGGACTCAAGCCCAGCCTCCTCAGAGTCCATACCTGTTCCCACTAAGCTTCTTTGCTTCTTTTCTTTGGGAAGAACCGTGGGTTCCCTTCCCTTCCCCATAATCCCAGCCTTCAATTCCCTGCTCCCTTCCAGTGCAGACATGTGCAACTCAGCCCCCCTTCACTGAGTGATGGGGCTTCTGAACATGAGGGGGCCCTCTCCATTCCGAGGTTCCCTGGAGGGTTCAGCCTTGGTGGGCATCTCCCCAGGATATCTCCATGGCTCCAAAAATAGAATTTGAGAAAGGATTCCCTCCCTGCGGTGCTAAGATAGAGCAGGATGGAATGAGGCCCTCTTTCTTGGGGTCTAGCCCAGGGTACTGATGCATCCACAGCAGAAGTGACCTCCTACCACTGCCCTGGTGTTCTACAAATTTTCTTTGCATTCACAAGCATTGCTTGAGCACCTACTGTGTCCAAGCTCCATGCTGAGCTCTGAAATCTCCATGGAGGCCAAAGCATTGACTCTGCCATCAAAAAGAGGGTACCACGTTAATTATATGCAAACACATGCAAACATATGCACACAAATTAATTATATGTAATTATTATATGTGAATTATGTGATTAATGATATAAAAACACATAACTTAATGGTGAATAAAACAATAGTGGCAGATACTCCCCTAGCACTTAGGGATGTACCAGATACCGTTGTAAGCCTTATACTTACAACAACAGACTTAATCCTCACGAGACATACCTGGGTACCATGATTACACCAATTTTATAGATGAGAAACTGAGGCCCGGAGAGACTGTTGCAGTGCCGAGAGATGGGAAGTGTAGTGGGTCCAGGAGGAACTGAAGTGGCAGCTCATACCTGGAGAGGAGGACTCGGTGGCCAGGAGACATGGCTCCGGGCCAGGAGGAGTGGTTCAGGGAGAGGGAGCCACAGCTGAGAACCTAAGGTAGCCAGCATGCAGAGCAGACATTCTCACCCACAAGCGGGGAGGCGCGGGGTGGCCGTGAATGCCGTGATGTGCATGTTGGGACAGCACAGTGGGGCTTCATCCACAGGCAGTAGGGAGCCGGAAGGATTTCAGCAGATTCCCGACAAAGGCAGATTCCCATTTTAAGTGAGACTCGGCAGTGTGACGATGCTGCATCATAAAACACAGAGGGGCCCGGTCTCAGGAGGCGGCCCCGGAAGGAACCATTTTCAGCATGTGGAGCAAATTCCCTCAGTGGTGGATGACGAGCATCTCGGGGCCTGTCGACAGGAACCGCACCGCTTCCTGGCTTTCCCCATGGTGCCCCCATAATGGTAGCCCTCAGGGACCCTCTGCAGATGGATCTTAACCTTCTGCCCTGCTGTGTCCTGCCCTCCCCAGGCCAGAGAAGGCTGGAGCAGCCACCAGGGTGAACACAATCTGCTCCTACCGCCCCGACCCTGCGGGCCGCGGGCTGGATAGAGAGAAGCTGTACTGGGAGCTGAGCCGGCTGACCCGTGGTATCACCTGGCTGGGCCCCTACACCCTGGAGCAGGACAGTCTCTGTGTCAGTGGTGAGTAGCGGCCACCTCCCCTTGGCTGAGCTGTCAACCTCACATTTCCCGCCCCCCCCCAAACCCCCAGGGCTTCTTTAGTCCTGCTTCACCTCAACACCTCCCCTCTCTCTCGCCCTCTCTCCGCAGGCTACACCCACCAGACACCAGTAACCGCCCCCAGTGGTGAGTACTCAGGGGTCTTCAGGAGCTCTCCCCCGCCCACCACCACCACCATCAGGGAAGGAGGCTGCGGGCCCCGGCTCACACCTCCAGCTGTCAGGGAGGGAAGAGATCAGGGACACAGGCTGGGAAGTCATTGCAGTAAGACTCAGCTGTGCGTCACCTCTGTGCTGTTGGCTGGACACAGAGAAATGGCCACCACGTGAGGGTGGTCGGGCGGACGGAAGGAAGTACCTGAACGTGGGCTTGAGTAAATAAGAATGTCAGGTGGTAAACTGTCTCCTGCAAATCACGCCCACCTTCGCCTGCATCATGTGATGGTCTCGTGTCCACACCGGTGGTTCTGAGATTAGGTCCCCAAGGACCCTCAGCCCTTGCTACAGTCCCCAGTGAGACGGCTGCTATTCCCAGGCCCTGCCGCGTATCCATCCCGGGCCTGACAGCCTGGCCTCTCCTCTCCCTCCCCTGCTGCAGCCACGGGACATCCCCTTGTGCCTTTCACCCTCAACTTCACTATCACCAACCTACACTACGCTGAGGACATGCAGCCTCCTGGATCCTTGAAATTTAACACCACGGAGAGGTCCCTGCAGCGCCAAGTGAGAGCCGCGCCCACCTCACCCTGCCAGCCCCGCGCACCTAGTCTCCATCCTGCATTCTGGTGCCAGCCCCGCCCACTCCTGCCCGGTCCTCCGGGAGCTAGCCCCTCCCACCTCATTCTTGCCCCGCCCACCGATACCCATCCTGCCCCTGCATCACAGATCATCTATGTTTTTTAAATTTTTTTTTTACATTTATCTATTTTTGAGAGACAGAGAGACAGAGCACAAGTGGGGGAGGGGCAGAGAGAGAAGGAGACACAGAATTCGAAGAAGGCTCCAGGCTCTGAGCTGTCAGCACAGAGCCCGACGCGGGGCTGGAACTCACGAGAGCCGTGAGATCATGACCTGAGCCGAAGTAGGACGCTCAACTGACTGAGCCACCCAGGTGCCCCACAGGTCATCTATTAAGTTTCCTTGCCCTCACCCACAGCTCGGACCCTTGTTCCAGAACACCAGTGTGGGCCCCCTGTACTCAGGCTGCAGACTGACCTTGCTCAGGTGAGACCTTACAGTCCCTGGCCAGGGCTGCCTTAAGGGCTTTCAGACCCTAGGAGTTCCCTCTGCTTCCTTCCTTCCCTCTCTGCCCTCAGCAGAGGTGGAATTCAGGAGGCACTGGCTCCAGGATCAAGGCCTCTTCTGATTGTAACCGCCTCCCTCCCCCCCCACCCAAACTGTTCTCAGATTCTGCAGAGCCCCTCAGTAGGATGGGGACCCTAGTCTGGTCATCCTTCTGAATTTCCTCCTGCCTCGATTTGACCAAAGAGGGTACTTCCTTGAGGTTTTCAGTTCTATCCCCAGGATTCCTCTCAAGACAAGCATGCCTTTTCCACTTGCTTTAATCCCCAATTCCAGCTCTCCGCCTGTCTCAAGTAGAAGCCCTCCCGTCCCCATGCCGTGAGGCTGCAGGTTTCAGACTTGCGATTTAATAAAAATCCTCCCACCCATTGACAGTGTGCATGGTCCCAGGCTGGCCAGAGGTGGGTTCCAGCCTCCTCGCTTCCCCTGGCTCCTTCCTGTCCCGCCCCAGGGGTCCCAGGAGCCCTGCCTGGGGACTGCATCAATTGTTACCTCTACCTGCCCTCCCCAGGCCCGAGAAGGATGGGGCAGCCACTGGAGTGGATGCCGTCTGCACCCACCGCCCTGACCCCACGGGCCCTGGGCTGGACAGAGAGCGGCTGTACCAGGAGCTGAGCCAGCTGACCCGTGGTGTCACCAGGCTGGGTCCCTACACCCTGGATCCCAACAGTCTCTACATCAATGGTGAGGGGCTGCCACCCATGTCTGCACTTCTCCAGGCCCCACATCCTCCTCTCCATCCATTCCTCCCTTTCCCTCACTCCTCCCCCTCCTCACCCTTTCTCCCTCCACCTGTGCAGGTTTCACCCACCAGACGCGGGCCACCACCCCCAGCAGTGAGTATTCAGAGGCTTCAGAAGTCCCTGCAACCACGTGAGGCCCTGCCCTTAGAACAGAAAAGGCCAGGAGCCCACCGCCTGCCCTCCACACCCCTGCTCCACCCCAGCCTTGGGTGAATGGGGATCCATGCCCATTAAAGCCCCAGACATAGGCCCCCGGTCCCTGGCATCTGCAGGATGACGAGGTCCCCACCCCAAGCACCTGTCTCCTCCCAGTTTCCGGGATGACAGACTCTCCATCCGTGGTGCGGGCTGTGCCGGGCTGTGGGTCTCCTGCTCCCTGTGGCTTCTGCAGCAGTAGGCACTACATGAGTTCAGACTTCCCCTGGGGCTCACATTTCCTGTGCTTTGGGCAAGGTTTTGGTCTCTCCGGAGATGTCTTCCCGATTGTCTTCCTTGTGAGGAATCATGGCTGGGATGGTCCAGCTGCCTCACAGCCAAGTTGCCCCTTCACGCAGGACCTCTCCGTTCCCCTCCTCCTCATCTTGCTTTCTCTTTACAGGTCACACCCAATCGGCTTCAGCCACCACCCCCAACAGTGAGTATTTCCGACCTCGACCTCCTGTGCCTGTGACCACCACCCTTCCCCTAAAGATGGGGGCTGCTCAGTCAGCCAGGCCTTCCCTCCTGTTCCTCCCCTTCTGGATGGGAAGTCCAGAGGACATGTATGGAAATGCGGGCCGAGCTGGAGGTGACAGGAGCCGCCTCTCCCCCCAACACAACTGAGGACGATGCCCTGACTCCAGGCTAAATGGGCAGAGACACAAGGACACAATTTATCACAGGAGCCACCACTGTTACCACCATTCCCACACCGATGGAGCACACCTCTGATAGCATCCCTTGTGGTTTTCTCCCTCCGCTGCTGTCACCTCCGCGTCCTTCTCTAG
Organism: Neofelis nebulosa; assembly: GCF_028018385.1. Classification (NCBI taxonomy): domain Eukaryota; kingdom Metazoa; phylum Chordata; class Mammalia; order Carnivora; family Felidae; genus Neofelis; species Neofelis nebulosa. Next base: position 163,470,618 of record NC_080785.1, read on the forward strand.
CTCCAACCCTCAAGCCCTCAAGTAGGAAGGTCCTACTGGTACCAAAATCATTTCTACGAAATCCTTCATTCAAGATCACTTCTTCTCTCGTTGCTTATTCAGCTTCCCCAAGGAAACTCATCCATTCTCATGGGTTTTAGGGAGCATCTAGCTTCTGTGGGTCTAGCTGCTCAGAATCCAAATCTCGAGTCTAGCCCACTCCATGAAGCAGCTTCTGATGCTTGGTCCACCCACCCACCTCCTGGACATCACCGGGGCCCTTGGTCTCTGACTCTGAAGTCACAGTCTCCTCCCAAACTTGCTCCCTTTCCTTATTACCGAAGGCAGGGACATGGGTGTCAACCTTGGCCCTCCCTCTCATTCACCTCCCACATCCATCCATCCATCACCAAATCATCTCTTCTCCCTTTGTAATATCTTGCAAGTCCTTTCTCTGTATCTGTGTCACTCAGCCTTGATTCAGGCCATGGGCATTTTTTTTTTTTTTTTGCCAGGACTAATGCAGTAGCCTCTTCTCTGGCCTCCTACAGTCCTCTGCACAGCGGCTGCAGCGTCCCTCCCTCTGTCCACATAATTGCTGTCTTGTTGACGATCTTTGGATGACTCCACCTTATCTACATGTCCAAACCCCTGAGCTGCATAGTCACTGCCCCCCCTTTCTGGGCTCCCAGGACCCCTCCAGTCTCACATCTATACTTCCTCATGGCCACAATGAAAGCATTCAAGTCCCTTGAGTACAACTACCCTGTCCTCCTGCTGGGCTTGTGTCCAGAGGCTGATTCTTCCACTTGAGTGCTCTTCCTCTTGCTCAGCTGACTCTTACTCATGCTCTTGGTCACATCTGAAGTGATGCTTCCTCCTGGAAGCTGTCCTCAGTCGTTTGTTGGATACCCCTCTGGAAATGCACAGCCTCTGGGCTCCCCTGCAGCATGATGGTCTGGCCACTCTCCTGGCTTCAATATTAGCAGCCTATGCCCCACCTTGGACCCGCAGAGCCCAGCACAGAGCCTCACACACATGAGACACCTGGTACACGCTCACTGAATGAAATGAGTGAAGAATTCCATGTTCTCTCCTTCCGCCTCTGCAGTCCATGGCCGTAGTTAGGTCCTCTGCCAGTACTCTACCGTTAGAGCTCCAAGCAACCTTGGCCCTTACCGTGGTCCAAGCTGGACATTTTTCTCTTCCTCCCTCACTGCAGCCACTGGCCCCGCTCTGGTGTCCTTCACCCTGAACTTCACCATCACCAACCTGCACTACACTGAGGACATGGGGCACCCCAGTTCCTTGAAGTTCAACTCCACCAAGATGATCCTCCAGCACCAGGTGAGAGCCGCTCGATGACCACCGTCAGCGCCACCAATGCCCGCCCGCCTAGCCCTTCAGCCCTTCTGCTCACCCTCCTCTCTCTCCCCACCAGCTCAAGCTCCTGCTCAGTAAGACCAGTGTCGGCCCCCTCTACGCTGGCTGCAGACTTGCCTCGCTCAGGTGAGACCCCCGGGTGGAGGGATGTGTTGGGTCCAGTGGATCCTCACGCGCTGGCCAGCAGGGCTCAGTTTCTGGGCATGCCTTTGGCACAGCTGGCCTCCAGCACCCCTCACAACACTTTCGTGCCTTCTTCATGCCCCCGGAGTAGGAACGCTCAAGACCTAGAAGTGAGGCATCGTGCTTATACTTACAAAATCCAGACGATCATCTGTTTTAGATGAAAGCTTTCCTCTTGGAAGAACCACTAGATCTTGTCTGCCAATTCCAATTAAGGTGTTTTCTGTTCTTAGTTGTGAGGGGGTCATCTCCAACAAGAGACACTTAGGAGAGCCCCTCTGGCCTTCAGAGCCAGCCCTTTTATACCCTCTCTGCCTCCTGCCTTCTACCTTCTTGCTGTCCCCATCCAGAAGGACCCCTCCAACAGTATTCAACATCCCCATGTCCTTCTTTCCCCAGGCTTGAGAAGGGTGGGACAGCCACTGGAGTGGACATCGTCTGCACCGTCCACTCTGACCCTGTGGGCCCCAGGCTGGACAGAGAGCGGCTATACTGGGAGCTGAGCCGTGAGACCCATGGCATCACCCGGCTGGGGCCCTTCACCCTGGACAGGGACAGCCTCTGTGTCAACGGTGAGGGGCTGTGCTCCCACAAGGGTCTCTTTCCCAGCCAGAGTTTGTGTTTCTCTAAAGGAAGCTGTGGCCCATCTCCTTCCCCTCTGCTCTGGGTTCGTTCCAATGATGGTACCATGGGCTCCAGCCACCTCCGATCCCACTATTTGGACACCTCCTCCCTAAGCATCCCTCTTCTGCCTCTCCCTCTCTGCTTTTCCCACAAAGGCCCCTAAATCCTACCTTTCCCTTACTCCTTTATGCTCACCCCAACTCCCACTCAGCTCCTCTGGCCTTCTCTCTGCAGGTTACACCTATGGAGCCACAGCCCCAACTACCACTGGTGAGTATTCCTTGCCCTGGCTTCCCGGGTCTCGTCCCCACTTTGGGATTGGGGAGCAGCTGTTGTCCTTTACCACCTGTCCTTGATGAGGAAAACAACTGGAAAGGACCCTCATTCATCCCTTCTGTCCCTGGGATCTGGTGGAGAGTCCCAGCCCAGGGCTAGAGCATCTTACACACAAGTCTGTCCCCCCACTATTCTGACCCCCACATGTTTTTCACTCAGATTCTCCTAAAGCTGCCCTGGTACTCTTTCTTTCTTTCTTTCTTTCTTTCTTTCTTTCTTTCTTTCTTTCTTTCTTTCTTTCTTTCTTTCTCTTTCTTTCTTTCTTTCTTTCTTTCTTTCTTTCTTTCTTTCTCTTAATGTTTATTTATTTATTTTGAGAGAGAATGCACAAGCAGAGGAGGGGCAGAGAGAGAGGAGAGAGAATCCCAAGCAGGCTCCTTGCCGTCAGTGCAGAGCCTGACTCGAGACTTGATCCCACAACCTTGAGTCGTGACCTGAGCCAAAATCAAGAGCCAGATGCTTAGCCGACCGAGCCACACAGGCGCTCCCCTGGTTCTCTTCTCTTATCCTTTTACTCACCTCTCTGCTCATTGTTCTGAGTGTCTTGACATCAGAGTTGTGCAGTTGTTGGATTTTCAGTGAACACGTACTGAGGCTGGCTGCCTTGCAGGCACCGTGCTAAATTGCATACTGAATTAGTCAGCTCTGGCTGCCAAAGCTAAGTACCACAGGCTGGGTGGCTCAGAGCACAGAAGTGTATTTTCTCGCAGCTAGAACCTGGGGGGTGCCAGCAGGGCTGGGTTCTCTGGGGCCTCTCTCCTTGGCATGTGGGTGGTGACCTCTTACTGCCTCTTGGCATGGTCACTCCTTTGCACACACGTTCCCCATGTCCCTCTGTGTTCCAATCTCCTCTTCTTATACAGATAGCAGCCAGATTGGATTAGGGCCCACCCCAACAGCCTCCTTTTAACTTAATTACCTCTCTAAAGATCCTGTCTCCAAATACAATCACGTACTGAGGTCCTAGGGATTGGAGCTTCTCAAATTTCGGTGGCTGGGGGGAGACACAATTCATCCCAAAGCACATGCACCTTATCCTTTCATTCTTGCTACAAGCATGTGACTTAGCTCCAATTTACAGATGAGTAAACCCAAGCCCAGAGAGGCTGCCAAGTCGCACAGCAAATAAATAATAGAACCAGGAGTTCCTTGACTCCAAAAACTCACAGCCTCATTCATCTCTCAGTTAATTTTTTTACCAAGACACACTGATTTTTGGTGCACACTTGTCTTGTTCAAGTTCATGGGCCAAACTCCCATTGCATCCCCAGCAAACCCTGGAATGAGGACCTTGTAGCTTTTTCAAGAGTTAAATGCCCTTGGATCCGAGGTGTGTTTTTACAACCCTTGCAAACTCTTCGTGGGTCCATCTCTGGTCTTTTACACCACAGTATCCTCATTTGCTCCTTCCAACATCAGCAGGGTTCTGGGCTCCTCAGGTCCAATGAGAACCATATTTCCCCAAATGATAGGAGGAAAAATAAGTTAAATTCATTCAATTGGCTGTGGTTTGTTTATCAGTATCCAGTCCTTGGAATAGATTCAGAAGCATTATAGTCTTAATTCAATGTACATGGAAGGAAGGCAAGATGGATGGGTGGAGGAATGGATGGAAGGAAGAAGTGATGAACAGAAGGAGGGAAGGAGAGAAGATGGATGAGCAGATGGAAGGAAGAAAAGATGAGTGGAAGGGGAAAAGGAGGGAGGAACCATGTCTAAATAGATGGAAAAAATAGATGTGGAAGGAAGCAAATATGGATGGATAGAAGGAAGAAAAAGGGTGGAGGAAGGAAGCAAGGAAAGGTAGATAGGTGGAAGAAAGTGAGGATACAAGGAAAGACAGACAGAAGGATGCATAATGCATAGAAGGTATGAATGGGAAGAAGGAAAGACTAGGAGTGATGAAGGAAGGAATGATGTATGCAAGGATGGTGGCTGGCTGGCTGGCTGGATGGGTGGATGTCATGGGTGCACAGATGGATGAGTGAGTTGATGGATAGAGAGATGGAGGATGGATGGATAGAGAGATGGATGGATGGATGGATGGGTGAATTGATAGATGTAATATGGAGGATGGATGGATGGAGACATGGATAGATAAATTCATGGATGGATGTCATGGGTGCATAGATGGATGGATGGATGTCATGGGTGCATGGATGGAGGGAGGAAAGGAGGGAGGGATGGGTGGATGAATGGATGATGGAGAATGTATGAGTGGAGAGATAGATGGATGGATGTCATGAATGCATGGATAGATGCATGAGTGGGTGGATGAAGAGATGGAAGAAGGATGAATGGGTGGAGAGATGGATGGGTGCATAGACAGATGGCAGATGAAAGGAAAGAGTGGATAGAGGGAGGAAGAACCAAAGATGGATAGAAGGAAGGAAGGAAGGAAGGAAGGAAGGAAGGAAGGAAGGAAGGAAGGAAGGAAGGAAGGGTGAATGCATGGATGAATAGAAAGTTGGAAGGAAAGAAGAAAGGAAGGATGGAAGGAAGGATAGACAGAAGGAAGCTTGGAAGGAGTGATGAACAGAAGAGAAGGAGGAAAGAAGGGAGGTCAGCTTTTCTTGCAGAGGTTTGTCCTAAACAGTTGACCCTGTGCTGCTCCCTGCTTAGAGTCAAACCACCAGGCCTCTGTTCTTACTTGCATCATATATTTATTTATTATACTTCTCCTGGGGTCTATGCAGGTCACCCCCACTATTGAACACTGGGCCAGCTGCATGTGTTTAGGCAAGAGCATGTGTATTATCAGGGGAGTTCATGAGCAAGGACTCTGGGGTCGGAGACCCTGGGTCCAAACCCTGACTTTCCCTCCCTCCAGTCATGTAACCCTGAGCAGGAGATCATTTCTGTGCTGTGGTTCTCCTTTGTTTAGTGTGGAGAAGTCTAGTGCCCAGCTCATATTCATCTGGGTAAAAACTCCAATTGCAGTGAGTGATCAGGAAGTATTTGCTTATTTGTCTTCTATAATAAACACTCAAATAGGTGTTTACTCTGTGCCCAGCACTGTGCTTAAGCACTTTACAAAATTCGACTTGTTCAAACCTCATAACAACTTTTGAAGTAGGAATCATTATTATCTTACAGATGAGTAAATTGAAGTGCAGAGAGATTGGTTACAGCTGCTAGTTGTTTTTTTTTTTTTTTTTTACACAATGCCTAGAAGATTGGCATACCTGGGTATTATAGAGAGACAGAGAGAGAGGAAAAGAGAGACAGAGGCACGGAGAGATAAAGAGATAGAGATGGGGGAACAGAAAGAAACTGAAGGAACATGTCTGGGGTTATCCTTGGTCCCACATCAGCATGGTAAGCTGGAGCCTTTCCTTCTGGGAAAGAACAAAGCCACCAGCATTTCCACAGAACCCTCCCCTCCTGCACCTGGGTGGAAACACCATCTCCAGCCCCCAGATCATTAAGCCTGTCCTTCCTTGCTGCTGGAGTTGTCTCCATTAACACGTGGCCCTCGGGTTTCCTGGGAGGAGGACAAGAGGCCCTTGGAAGGCCCACTGTGGGTGGATGTTGGGCACCTGACCTCCCACAAGCCTTGGCTCTCTCTGCACTTACCACAGCTGGGGAGGCCCGTGAGGAGCTGTTCACACTGAACTTCACCATCGACAACCTGCGCTACTCAGCGGACATGGGCCGCCCCGGCTCCCTCAAGTTCAACATCACAGATACCCTCATGCAGCACCTGGTGAGAGCACTTCTTCTGCCTCTGTGCCTCCATGACCCCCTCTAGGGGCTGTTGCCACCTCTGACCACACTGGCTCTCTCCTTCCTCTCCAGCTGGGCCCATTGTTCCAGAAGAGCAGTCTGGGTACCCGATATACAGGCTGCAAGGTCACCTCACTAAGGTGAGAATCCCCCACCCACCATGGCCCACCGCCAAAGGACAAGGACTGTGGGGGCCACTCCCAGTTGTGGTGGACTGTCTGGAAGGGTCCTTTTTGGCATCATTTTTTTTTTAATATAATTATTGTCAAATTGGCTAACATACAGTATGTAAGGTGTGCTCTTGGTTTTGGGGGTAGATTCCCGTGGTTCATCGCTTCCATGCAACACCCAGTGCTCATCCCATCAAGTGCCCTCCTCAATGCCCACCACCCATTTTCCCCTCTCCCCCACCCCCATCCACTTTCAGTTTATTCTCTGTATTTAAGAGTCTCTTATGGTTCGACATCCATTTTCTGATATTACGTTGTTGTAATTGTCATAAAATATCTATAGACATAAAACTAGCCATTCTAACCATTTTCAAGCATACATTTCAGTGGCATCTGTTACATGCATGATGTTGTCACCCTTCCCCACCATCTAGTTCTGAAACTCTTCATCACTCTGTAGCCGTTGGGCAATTACTCGCACTTTTCTGGGTCAGTGTGTGTTCTCTTGGCGTTTATGAAGCCCTTCTCCATCTGTATTTTCATTCCACTGCCATTGGTGGTGTGGCTCCTCTGAGGCAAGTGGTGGGTCCCACAGTGATGGGCAGACACTGCCCCTGTGCTCATCTAGTGGATAAAGCAGAAAATAAGTAGAAGGAGAGATATCTAAAGTGGTTTCAAATGCAGTAAGGTGATGAGCATAATACATAAGAGATGGGAAAACAGCTTTACCTGGGATACTCCAGCTCTTTGTGGTGGTGATTTCTCAGCTGGGTCCCAACTGGAAACAAGGATTTGTCCCTGAAAACTGTTCCAGGCAGAGGAAACAGCATGGGCAAAGGTCCTCAGGTAGGAATGAGCTTGGCATGCTCGGTGAACAGCAAGGAGGCCAATGTGGCTGGAGCAGAGAGAGAGCAAGGGGCAGAGAGAAAGGAGGTGAATTTCCAGACATTTGGATTAGACTTTCCAGAGTCTTGTCAGGAGTTGTTGTTTTTTTTTTAAATTGTGGTAAAGTACACATACCATAAAATTTACCATCTGAACCATTTTTAAGTGTCCAACTAAGTAGTGTTAAGTGTATTCATATTGTTGTGCAACCAATCTCCAGAACTTGTAAAACTGAAACTCTATACCCATTAAACAGAAGCTCTCAGCTTCCCTCTACCCCCAGATGTTAACAATCGCCATTCTACTTTCTGTCTCTATGAATTTGACTACTCTGGGTACGTCATACAAGTGGAATCATATGATATCTGTCCTTTCATGTGTGGTTTATTTCACTGACCACAAAGTCCTCAAGGTCCATCCATGTTGTAGCAGGTGTCAGAATTTCCTTCCCTTTTAAAGCTGAATAATATCCCACTGTATGGATATGTCATATTTTGTTTATCCATTCATCAAGACGCTGGTTTTTACATGGAACAGGCAATGTGAGAGGTACTAGGGGTTCAGTACAACCATGAGCTAGACTGTCGTCCTATTTCCTGACCTCATGGAGGCCACTGTCTGGAGGGAACAGGAACAAATAATAGATGCTCACACTGAGGGCAACCAGGCCTGTGATGGGGGAAGCATGAGGTACTGTGGCAGCCAGAACCCTCTCCTGACCCATCCTGGGAGGGTTTTTGGAGAAGGAGGAGGTATCTAAGTTGGGACCTGAAAGATGACTGGAAGTTACCCAGGTAAGGAGAGACAGGGAGAAACCTCCAGACAGAAGTCACAGCATGTGCAAAGATCCTGGGGTGAGAGAATGTGGCCAGGTGGAGAAAGTGTGAATGGTTCAACAAGGCTGGAACACAGGATATGAGGTGTGTGGTGACCTCGGGTAGAGAGATGCCACGTGGGCTACAGTCCCCAAGCATCAACCTCTCCTTCCTCAGGTCCGTGAAGAATGGCGCCAAGACGAGGGTGAACATCCTCTGCACCTACCGGCAGCACCCCAGCAGCCCGGGTCTACTTGCCAAACAGGTGTTCCATGAACTGAGCAGGCAGACCCGTGGCATCACCCGGCTGGGCCCCTATTCACTGGACAAGGACAGCCTCTACCTCAATGGTGAGTTGTTCTCCACCCACCTCACTGCTTCTGCTTCCCCATCTCTGGAAACGTTTCTATTAACCACAGGTCAGTTCTCTAGCGGAACCCTTGGGACAGACTCAGGCATGAACCTCAACTCCACACTGACCCCCATCCTCCGACAGTCATTCTGCAAGGCTGTCCTTGATCACACCTATTTTACAGATGTAGAAATGGAGGCTCTGAAAGATTAAGTAATTCGTCCAAGTGGGTGTAGCTGGAGAGGGGTGAAGCCGGGCATGAGCCCCAGCAGTCAGCGTCCAGTGCCTTTAACTCCTAGAAGAGTCTTTTGGGAGAGACATGGGGAAAGAAAATCCCACATCTGTCTCCCCTACCACCTTCTCACCCTTGACCATGGATGGTCTACTCTTCTGGGTGGGACCCCAATGCCGGAACTAAGGTGGGTGCTCTGAACATCTGTGGGGCCCGAGCTTTGGACACACTGGACATCAGCCTAGCATCCAGGAAGGGACAGTGCTTAAGAGGGTGAGCCTTCTCTGGGGTTCTAAGAGGCAGAGCATGGCTGTAGTGAAGTTCATTGGAGTAACTCAGCTTCTCTCCTCTCTGTTTCCAACTTGGGAATGGAGTTTGGCAACTCACACTTTCTTGTCACCATTGCCACGTCAGGTGAGCAGGGGGGACATCCTGGTCCTTTAAGACACCCATTTTAGCAAAGAGGGAGCTGGTACAGAGAAAGGAAGGGACCTGCCCATGCCCGCAGTAGGTTTGTGGCCAGTCTGGGTCTTGGTGTTCCGAGTTCATATCTCTTCCCTTCGCCTTGGCCGTTGCAGAGGCCAGGGTAGGATGTTTCCTCCTGGAAACGGCACAAGTTATGTGCTTCTTCTTGCTCACTTGGTCAGTATTCGCCAGCATCTGCTAGAAGCTAGGCACTGTGCCTGGCACCAGGGACACAGACAGGAGGCATGTGCAACCTGTCCTAAGGTAAGCTCCAGAGGTGCAGAGACATTTTGTTTGGTGCTGTATTCCCCAAATGTAATGGAACTTGGTACATAGTAGGTTCTCAATAAATATTTGTTGGATGGAGGGATAGATTGGAGGGAGGATGGAAGGGCAGAGGGTGGGATGAATGGGTATGTGGGGGAATGAGTGTGTGAACATGAATGTGGTGAGAGTCTCATGGGGGCATGCTGGAGAGGTGGACAGGGAAGGGTTGTTTCTAACTGGAAGATCAGGAAATCCTTAATGGTAGAGATGACATTGGAGTCTGGTCTTAGAAGATGCATAGATGGCCACCTGGTACATAGAAAGAGAGGCATCCAGCTGGAGCACCACATGGACAAAGGCATGGAATGTCTGGGATTGTTCTGTCCCCTCCCCTTATGTGTGACATTTCTGTTTCCAGGTTATAACGAGCGTGGTCCAGATGAGCCTCCCACAAGTATGTATCTTTGCACCTCATACCCATCTTGAGCCAAGCTTTTCTCCTCACTAACAAAGGGAGCTTGCCCAGTATTGGCTTCATAAACTTTCCACACCCATCTGGGTTGGAGAAAGAAATTTGAGCAAGCATTTCCTATAGGGATGGGGGTTGAGGTCAGATAATGACCTTGTAGTTCGTGCCTCCTGGAAACAAAATCTACAAGGGCCACAAAAGGGGCCTCAATATCAAGCTGCAAATTGTGGTGGCCACTTAGTGGTTTGGCCAAATTTTCCCATTCACTTAGCCAATGGTCCCTTCATCTATCTTTTAACCCATCCATTCTTCCATTCTCCCAGTTATCCTTCTCTTAGACTTTTCCTTCCCTCCTTCCTTCCCTCCTTCTTTTCTTCCTTCAATCTTTCTTTCCTTCCTTCTTTCCCTTTGTCCATCAATCCCTTAATCCATCATCCTTCTTTTCCTTCTTCCTTCTATTCTCTCATCCATCCATCCTTCCATCTCTCCTTCCCCCTTCATCCATCCTTCATTCGTTCTGTCCTTCATTCATTCTTCCATCTATACATCTTTCATTCTTTCCTTCCTTTCATCCGTTCATCCATCCATTCATCCTTTCTTCCTTTTCCCTGCTTCCCCCATCCCTCATTCATTATATCCTTCATGTATTCTTCTACCCTTCCTCCATTCTTTCCTTCCTTCCTTCCTTTCTTCTTTCCTTCCATCCATCCATCCATCCATCCATCCTCTGCCTGTTCACTTTTTGTCCTTTCTGCCTTCTGTCCTTCCATCCATCTCTCTTACTTTCCTTCCTTGTGTTTATTCTTGCTTTCCCTTTTACCCCTCATTTGTTCATTCTTCCTCTGTCCATCCAGGTGACCCATCTGTCTGTCCACCTTTCTTCCCATTCATCTCTCTGCCTTCTTTGCTTAGTCTCTCTCTTGTTCACCAACTCTTACTCTCTTGGGTTCATTTCATTCATGGGCTCGCTCACCCCTCTGCTCACACAATTCTTCCTTCCCTTGCTCTCATTTATGGCACACCTGTGAACTCTTGTCTTGGGACCACCACTGCTGGAGTCCAGACAAATGTGGGGAGTTTCTCCCACTCTGTGGGGAGCTCTGTCCCCTCCTGATAACTGCCCTTTCCACAGCTCCTGAGGCAGCCACCACATTCCTGCCTAGTTCATCATCACCTGTGCAACCAGAAGCCACCACAGGTATTTAGGGAATCCTTTTTATTCTTAAGAGAAACTTTACAGCCCTCCACCTCTACCAGCCAGTTGTAACACAGGGGCTGAAAAGCCAGAGTGTAAAATTCTGGTTTAGGACAGTCATGCCAATCCAAAGATTCTACTGACAATTCAATCTAATGCATACCTTCATGGACCCCCCAGTATTGTGAGATCAACAGACCATTATAACAGTGTGAAATGTTTTGGGGAGAGGGATCTAACATAATTTGGAAGGTAAGGAATTTCTGGAGAAATTTGCACCCAAACTGATTCTTTAAGAATGAGTAGGAGTCATCCAGGCAAATAGGGGATGAAGAGTTTTCCTGGTGTAGGGAATCTGATGAGCAAAGGCTCAGTGGCCGGAAACAGCATAGTATATGGAGAGAATTGAGAGGGATTTAGTTTGCATGAACCATGAACCTTAACCTGGAATAGATGGAGAAGTGAAGCTGAAACACTGGCAAAAACCAGATTGGGAGGGACATTGAGTGCCAGGTCAAGAAGCTTGAACTTAACACTGAAGGCCAAAGGAAGCCATGGGAAGTGGTGACTATACTGAGATTTTCACTTAAAATTCTTCTAGGGTCTAGTCAGTTAAGTATCCAACTCTTGATTTGAGATCAGGATATGATCTCACGGTTCATGAGATCAAGCCCTTCATCAGGCTCTGTGCTGATAGCACAGAGTCTGCTTAGGATTCTCTCTCTCTCTCTCTCTCTCTCTGCCCCTCCCCCATGCTTTCTCTCTCTCTCTCTCTCTCTCTCTCTCTCTCAAAATAAACAAGCAGTTTCAAAAAATTTCTGGGACACCTGCATGGCTCAGTCCATTAAACATCCAACTTTGGCTCAGGTCATGATCTTGTGGTTCATGAGTTCAGGCCCCATGTCAGGCTCTGTGCTGACAGCTCAGAGCCTGGAGCCCGCTTCAGATTCTGTGTCTCCCTCTCTTTCTCTGCTCCTCCCCTGCTCATGATCTGTCTCTCTGTCTGTCTCTCTAAAAAATAAATATTTAAAAATAAATTAAAAATTAAAAAATTAAAAAATTTTTCTGCTAGAGTTCAGTGCAGAGAACATTCTTCAGACGGGGCATCCAGCAAGTCTGCTGGGATGTTGGTCCAGGTGAGAGAGGATAAGACTTGATCTGGGACAGGATAGAGAGAGGGTGTGTGAGGACCATTCTGTAAGTGGAAATGGTGTTACTTGGAGGGGAGAGAGAGGGAGCTAAGCAACGTGCTGGTTTTGGCTTGGGTGACCACATGGCGGGTGGTGGTGACACTGGAAGAGAAGATGACAGAGTAGGACGAATGCAGGATTTTTATTTGGTCTCAGGCCAGCTGTCAGTAGTCACCATCTCTCCCCCTCCTTCTTGTAGCTATGGGACACAACCTGAGGACATTTACACTGAACTTGACCATCTCCAACCTCCAGTATTCAACAGACATGAGCCACAGCTCAGCTACATTCAACTCCACCAAGAGGACCCTGCAGCACCTGGTGAGACCCTGCTCCTAGCAGCTCCTAGTGGGATAAATCCCACCCAGCCCCTCCTGCTCATCCACCTCCTCCTTCCTCCCCAGCTTGGATCCTTGTTCCAGAAGAGCAGCCTGGGCCCCTTCTATTCAGGTTGCAGACTAATCTCCCTCAGGTAGGACTTCCTCCTGAGCATTTGCCAGTAGTGACCATTTTGGTGACCAACCCTTTCAGTCTTCCCACTGACCTCCCATTTGCCCTTCCCTCCTTTTGGCCCCCATACTGAGGTTTCAGAACCTCTCTTTAAGAGTTCCCACATCCCTCTCTCCCCAGGCCTGAGAAGGATGGGGTAGCCACTCATGTTAACACCATCTGCACCTATCACCATGACCCCATGGGCTACAGGCTGGACCGAGAACAGCTTTACTGGGAGCTAAGCCAGCTGACCCATGGTGTCACCCAGATGGGCATCTATACCCTGGTCAGGGACAGCCTCTTCGTCAATGGTGAGTGATTTATAGCAATCATTATTTGTCTCTGTTCTATTTTATTTCTTCCTTAACAAGTCAGCCCAAGCTCTGATTGAAGGACACCCTCCCCAAACTCTCCATGGAGAGAGTCTCTCCTGTTATTTCAGGTAAAAAGAGTGAAATTCTTTGACCAAATTAATATAAATAATTTTAATTTGCACTCCAAATGTCTGACTCGTAGATCTCTTGGGACAGGATTTCTTCTATACAAGGTTCCTCCATGCCAGTGGTCCTCACCTGGGGGTAATTCTGCCCCTCAGGAGACACTTGGCAATATCCGGAGACATTTTGATCACCACAACTGGGGGAGAGTGGTACTGGCACCTAGTGGCTCGAGGCTAGGGGTGTTACTAATGTCCTCCAATGATCAGGGATCCTCACTGCCAAGAGTTACATAGCTCCAAATATCAGTAGTTCTGAGAACGAGAAACCCTGCTCTACATGGGCCTCTGGTCCCTAGATGGGCACCAACTTATCACACGTTATCACAATTATTTAATTATCCAACTCTATGAAATTAAGGTCTCGTAGTCTGGCGATACACCCTCAGTTCTTTATGTGTCGGTACATTGTCATCCCCAATGAGTGAGTAAATGAGTGAACAAATGGGAGATGAGTATCTCAGCCCTCATATTGGGGGATCCACTGTAGTTCACATTCACGCATTCAACAGATGCATATACAATACCATTCTGTCCCAAGCCATGTGCTGGATACAGAGATGGAACTCGCAGGTTCTCTCCCTGAAAACTAATAATCAAGAGAATGAATGTTATCTAGGGACACACAAACAAGGCAGGGACATTGTTATTAACAGGGTGCCGTGGAAGCACACAGGAGGAGCAAGTCAAGGAGGGCTTCTTGGAAGAGGATATTATGTACCCAGCACTGTAGTAGGTATGGGGACATGGCAAGAACAAGACAGATGGGTCCCTGCTCTCCTGGAGTCTCATCTCATCGAGGTCCTGAAACATGAGTAGATTTCCAGAAAAAGAGGATTGAAAATATTCCAGGAAGCCGGAACTGCCTAAGCACAAGCAGAAAAGCTCAGCTCAGGAGAATCACTGGAAAATTCCAGTTTTCCCCCTCTTTGGGGTGACTTTCCACTAGGAACCCCCCGGCATGTGGGCCTGAATTTGGCTGATTCTGACAGCAGTCATCAGGTCTCTCTCTGTGTGAAAGGGTAAGAGTCTCCACCTCTCTTCTCTTCCTATCATTGGCTCCAGGCTACGCACCCCAGAATTTATCTATTCAAAATGAGTATCAGCTGAATTTCCGCATCCTCAACTGGAACCTCAGCAACTCAGACCCTGCATCCTTGGAGTACACAACCCTGCTGAGAGACATCCAGGACAAGGTGACATCTCTCTCATCTTTCCTGTCCCTCCTTGCCCTGCCCCCACCCCCCACCATTCCTCTGTCTGACTCACATCTATTAAGTGTTTCAACTCCTCACTTTACCTAATGTGTTCTGGGTTCTCTCAGTTTCCAAAGGTGGTGCTCTGACTGCCTTCCCCACTTCCCAGATGGGCACACTAAGGCTCAGAAAGGGGAGCGGTGTGCCCAAGATCACACAGTGAGTTAAGGGGCAGAGCCAGGATTTGAACTCACGTCTCCTTTGTCCCAAAGCCTGTGTTCCTTCCATGACTCCAGGAGCTCCTGCCAGCCCCAGGCAATCTCCATCTTACCCTTTATTCTAGGTCACCAAACTCTACAGAGGCAGCCAGCTACAAGACATTTTCCGCTCCTGCCTGGTCACCAACTTGACGTAAGTTGGGGAGGTTGGCAGCACTGGCTGAGCTGGCAGCTTGTGGCTCTGAGCTACCATCCTGGCATACTCCTTGAGCTGGAAGTCAGTGGCATGGTGCCCATGCTCTCCCACGTCCCTGTCAGTTAATCCTACCATCTCCTTTCATAGGTCTTCGGTTGGTGGGGGGGGGGGGGGCGGTGGGAGGCAGGAAAAGGATTAACTTCCTGGGGCCACCAACTCCATTAACCACCACCTTCTCCTTTCTGGATGCTTTCAACAAATATCAGCCCAATAATAACATTTCCTATGGCCACACACCATCTATGACCATCTCCATTGTTCAGAGGGGAAGCTGAGGCTCAGAGAAACAGTGAACAGCCCAAGAATTGCCCAAGTTGGATTTTAACCCAAGTCTCCGAGGGATGGGTAGAGGAACTGAGACATCTACACTGGGGAGCAGGACAATCATGGGACACAGTGCCAACATTGAGTGTTTCCAAACTTCACTTCCTTTGGCTTTAAGATGGGGATAATTATAATAATACCTTCCACCGGGGTGATGGTGAGGGAATGTGTATTCACTTCCTAGAGGTGCTCAATAAATGTTCGTTAATTTTATAGTTATTTGTTCTATTCCCAACTCCTAGAAACCTTGTATTTTTGGTCAGGGTCTCTTCTCTAGCCTGAGGGAAGAGGAAGCCAGGTAATTTCTTACTTCTTGCCTGTAGGTCTTTGGCTCTATAAAACGGGAACTCAGGAGACACTACTGATGTTGGATGCTGGCTAAGTTCCATGGTCTCTGTCCCTAGGTTGGACTCCATGTTGGTCACCATCAAGACTCTGTTCTCTTCCAATGTGGACCCCAGTATGGTGAAGCAAGTCTTTCTAGACAAGACCCTGAATGTCTCATCCCACTGGCTTGGTGCCACCTATCAGCTGGCGGATTTGCATGTGACAGGTGTGAGATTGTGGGGTTGGTTTCATGGCTTGAAGAAATGGGGCTTTGAGGAGGAATGGGGCTTCTCTGTAGCAGTGGAATGGATGGAGGCTCTGGAGGGGAAAGGGTGTCTTTCTGGAGGCCCATGTTGATGGACCATGGCAACGGGTCATCCCAACAGGAGGAGGAAAGAAAACATGCAGCAACTGCACCCAAGGGGACAGTAATTTTTACATGTAGATATTTGTAACCCAAAGTGTGGAGTATCCTGCGTGTCCTTCTTAGGCCCTCCAGTTATGAGTCATGTACTGATTGATTGAAGGACTCATTCATGCATTCATTCAACAAATATGTCATGAAAGTAAATAGATGCTGATGATTCACTGTGATAACCGCTGTAACCAGGTAATTTAAAGAGCCTGTGGGCACTCACAAGGAGAGACACATGGCCCATCTTGGAAAGTTTTCTGGAGGAAGTTATTAAAAAACTGAGATGTGATGGCGAACATAGCCTAGCCAATGGGAAGAGGTGGGGAGTTGAGCTAGCTGTGTTTATAACCTAGAAGATAAAATATTTGGGGAGACTGTAAGGAGTTTGGTGTCACTAGAGCAAACACTTTGGCATGAGAGAAGTGATAGGTAAGGCTATAGATGCAGGCAGGGACTTTCTTGGGTATTGGGATGGTTTGCAGAAGAACACAACACAGAGTTCTGCTTTAGAAAGCTCATCTTCTGAGTTCTGT
Organism: Neofelis nebulosa; assembly: GCF_028018385.1. Taxonomy (NCBI): domain Eukaryota; kingdom Metazoa; phylum Chordata; class Mammalia; order Carnivora; family Felidae; genus Neofelis; species Neofelis nebulosa. The sequence continues at coordinate 163,487,146 of NC_080785.1, forward strand.
GTAGAGAGTGGATTGGGAGGGGGAGAATACCATAGGCAGCAAGACACATTAGGAACCTAGGTCAACAAAGGAGTATGACAGATGTCCCCTGAGGTGATCGGCACCTACACTTGCCATCTGTGCGCCAGGAAAGCCCAGTCTCATCTTCCCCACATTCTAGTGAGCTCTCATAATGCTTGAGGAAGAGTTGGATGGATAGACAGATCAATGGATTCAAAGTGGCCAGGTAGATGGAGATCTTACGTATCCCACCTTTCAGAATCCAACTCAGGTCACATTGCCAAGAATAATTAGACTAGCTGGAATGACTTCTTTGCTTAAATCTTCACCTGTTGGGGACCTCTATACCTTCTTTTTGTTATAGAAGTGGAGTCAACAGCTCATCTACCAACAGACAAACCAACAAGCAGTCCCACCTCTCAGCACTTCCAGCTGAATTTCACTGTCACCAACCTACTCTATTCCCAAGACTTATCCCAGCCCAACACCACCAAACACCAGCGGAACAAGAGAAGTATCGAGAATGCGGTGAGAATGGGTTTGTGTCCCATGTAGAGACAGACTGATGGACTCTGGGTAGTCAGAGGGTGATTTTTTGTGACAATTCATCCAGACAGGTTCTTTTGCCCATTTACAAATAAAGAAACAGGCACAGAGAGGTTCAGTAGCTACTCTAGGATCATATAGCTAAGTCACACCCTGGAATGGGATGTCCTTTGGTGCACATACCTGGGCTAGTATTTGTTGAGATAATAAAAAGTAGATGGGGAAGTATGCTCAGTGGCTAAAAATTCTCTGATGCCACTGTGCCTGGAATTCTGACCAAGGGAACATCACCCTGTTTTTCAGCTCAACCAGCTCTTCCGAAACAGCAGCATGAAGAGTTATTTCTCTGACTGTCAAGTTTTAGCATTCAGGTGAGTTCCAACTCAGGACCTAATCACTCTGGAGACTCCCACGGTCCTTTAAGTAAAAGTATCCCCATGTCATGGTCTCAGTTTCTAGTTCTTATGGAAGATAGCCCTACGAGTATAAAACTGTTACCTAAAAACCAGCTTGTTCCTAAACCAATGATGCCAACTGGCTTAGAAACTCAAGAGAGCCAGTGTAGACCTCAGTAGACATGGAGGTGCCTGGTGCTGGGAGCCATGGAATATGGAGTGTAGCATCAATGAATGCCTTAAGAAATCAGCTGCTGGAGGGGCACCTGGGTGGCTCAGTTAAGCATCCAACTTCAGCTCAGGTCATGATCTCACAGTTCGTGAGCTCAAGCCCCATATCAGGCTCTGTGCTGACAGCTCAGAGCCTGGAGCCTGCTTCGAATTCTGTGTCTCCCTCTCTCTCTGCTCTTCCCCTGCTCAGGCTCTGTCTCTCTCTCCTTCAAAAATAATTAAAACATTAAAAAGAATTTTTTTTTTAAGAAATCATCCGTTGGAGTCGGGATCCATAGAAGATGGGGGTGGGTAGAACCAGATGACTTAGAATCCAGCAGTCTAACCAAGTTACTCAGTCGTATAGCCACTAATCACATGAGGCAATAGAAATTGTTTATACATCTCTTGAGATATGATTCATCTATAAAATGCACCCTTTTGAAGTATACAATCTAGTGGTGTATTTATAGAGTGGTACAACCATCCCACTCTCTAATGGTAGGATGTTTAAAAAAAAAAAGTCCCGTCCCCATTAGCAGCTGCTACCTATTCTTCCCTCAGCCCCATCCCCTAGCAAACAATAATCTACTTTCTGTCTCTCTGGATTTGCCTATTCTGAACATTCCATTTAAATGGATCAATACACTATGTGGTCTTCTGTGACTGACTTCTTTCACTGAGCATCCTGTTTTCAGGGTTGATCCATGTTGTAGTATGGATAGGTACTCTATTCCTTCCTCTGTGACTGAACAATGTTCTGTTGTATGGCTATGCCACTTTTCGTTTATCCATCCATTCACTGATGGACGTTGGGTTGTCTCCCCCTTTGCCTATTATGAATAATGACCCTGGACCCTATTACGAATGATGAAAAACTTGTGTAAGTCTTTGCATCAGTTTGAGTTTGAAGTTCTTTTGGGCATATACATAGGACTGGTCTTGTAGGGTCATGTGTTAATTTCATGTTAACTTTTGAGGAACTACTGAACTGTTTGCCCAAGAGGCTCTACATTTGCCATCCCACAAGCAATGTATGAGGGTTCTAAATTATCCAGGTCTTCACCAACAATTGTTATTATCCTTTTTTTACTCTAATCATCCTAGTGGATGTGAAGTGGTATCTCACTGTGGTTTTGATTTGCATTTTCCTAGTGATTAGTGATGTGGAGCAATTTTTCATGTACTACGAGTCATTTCTGTACCTTCTTTGCAGAAATGTCTATTCAGGTCCTTTACCCAGTTTTGCATTGATTTTCTTTCTAATCGTTGAGTTATAATTGTTCTTTGTGTGTTCTGGATACTATACCCTTATCAGACATGATTTGCAAATATGTTCTTCCATTTTAGTAGGTTGCCTTTTCACCTTCTAAGTACTACCCTTTGAAACACAATCATTCTTAATTTTGATGACTCTCAATTTATCAATGTTTTCTTTGGTTGTTTGTGATTTTAGTCCCATATCTAAAAAACCATTGCCTAATCCAAATTCACAAAGATTTATTTACACCTAGGTTTTCTTCTAAGGATTGTATCATTATCTCTTACATTTAGGCATTTGATTTATTTTGAATTAATTTTTGTATATGTTGTGAGGTACGGGTCCAATTTGATTCTTTTGTATGAGGATATCTAGTTGTCTTAGTACCATATGTTAAAAATTTTTTTAACATTTATTCATTTTTGAGAACAGAGAGAGACAGAATGCGAGCGGGGGAGGGGCAGAGAGAGGGAGACACAGAATCCAAAGCAGGCTCCAGGCTCTGAGCTGTCAGCACAGAGCCTGAGGTGGGGCTCGAACCCACAAACCTTGAGATTATGACCTGAGCCGAAGTTAGGCACTCAACCGACTGAGCCACCCAGGTGCCCCATCAGTACCATTTGTTAAATAGACTATTCATTCCCTATTATCTTGGCAACCTTGTTGAAAATCAATGTCCATGATTGCATGAGTTTTTTATGGATCCTAAATTCTATCCCACTGATCTATATGTCTATCCTTATACTAGTGGCAACTGTTTTTATTACTGTAGCTTGGTATAAGTTTTGAAATTGGGAAATCGAGTTCTCCAACTTTGTACCTTCTCCATATTGATTTACCTATTTGAGGTCCCTTGCAACCCCATATGGGTTTTAGAATCAGCTTATTAATTTCTGTAAAAGAGTCAGCTGGGATTCTGATAGGGATTGCATTTTATCTGTAGATCAGTTTGGGGAGTATTGACATTTCAACAATAATAAATCCCCAGTCTATGAACATGGGATACGTTTCCATGTATTTAGGTATTTTAAAATTTCTTTCAACATGTTTTATAGTTTTCAATGTACAAATCTCACAATGTTTTTGTTAAATTTATTCCTACATGTTTTGTATTTTGTTCTTTGATGCTGTTATAAATGGAATTGTTTTATTTCATTTTTAAGAATGTTAATTGCTAGGGGCGCCTGAGTGGCTCAGTTGGTTGAGCATCTGACTTGGGCTTGGGTCATGATCTCACAGCTCATGGGTTGTGCTGATGGCTTGGAGCCTGGGGCCTGCTTTGGATTCTGTGTCTCCCTCTCTCTGTGCCCTCCCCCACTCACTCTGTCTCTCTCTCAAAAATAAATAAACATTAAAAAAATTTTTTAAAGAATGTTAATTGCTAGTGTATATAAATACAATGATTTTTGTACATTGGTCTTATATCCTACATTCATGCTGAACTAATAGTTTTCAGCTATGTGTGTCTGTGTCTGTGAGTGTGTATTAGGATTTTCTATATTTAATAACATGTCATCTGCAAATAGAGATAATTCTACATCTTTCCTTTCCATCTGAATTTTTATCATTTCTTTTTCTTGCCTGATTATTTTATTAGAATTACATCTATTAAAATGTAAATAGGACATGAAATGAAGGAAGACAACACTGTCTTGTCCCCAGTCCTAGGGGAAAACTTTCAGTCTTTCACCATTGAGTATGATTTTATCTGTGAGTTTTTCACAGATGCTATTTTTCAGGTTGAGCAACTTTACTTTCTATTCCTAGTTTGTTGTTGTTGTTGTTGTTGTTTAATCATAAAGGATGTTGTATTTTCTCATATTCTCCTTTTGGATGTGTTTGAGATTGGGTGGCATTTGTCCTTTATTAATATGCTCTATTTTACTGACAATTTTTTAAGATATTAAGCTAGCCTTTTAGCTAGAGGTGAGAGATTAAGGCCTACTCAAATATTTCCTAGGTATTCACACAACCCCACACACTTGTGACTTTCTAGATCCCCACAAACATATTGGAGCTTTTCAAAACCCCTCAGGGACATCTCATTCCCTACTTTTAAAAAACTTTTTGGCTCACCTCTTGCCTGCCTCAACTGTTACTGCTTCCTCAGGCAGCTGCCATGTTAAACAATAATCACTGATTGTTTTGGGCAAGTGCCCTGAGAATAGGCTTCCCTGACCGAAAAAGTTTGGAATCAAATAAAGTCAAATCTTGAAAATGGGGCTTTCTAAAAGGAATCTCCAGACAGGTCAAATATTGAAAAGTCAGTGGGAATGGGTTGTTTTTGGGAATTCCAAACAGATTATGGCTACTAGGCTGCTGGTTTTCACAGCTACCATGGTTCTCATACTGCTGGTTTTCAAAGCGTCTAGGGATATTGTGAGAGCAGCCTGGAAATAATGCAAGTTCCAATGCCATGTAGCTTGCTCCTTTTACCAAGAATCAGCCATTTTTTTCCTCAACTAAATGATCCTCAGATTATTGCAAACCTTTGGTTAATGAAAAGGTTGATTTTGGCCATTCTTGCCAGTATTCTCAATGATTTTATACAGTTTTGGAAGTCCTTAGTCCAAATGTTTCAAATGTGTTCTCCCCGTGGCTATTTATTTATTAATTCATTAAATTAAATTAAATGAGATATTCAGTTACTCACCCATAGTACCATACTTTAAGTGTTCAACAACAACATGGGTCTAATAATGACTGTATTTTGATATTTAGAAAGTCCTTTTGGACATGACTTCCTTCTAGAAGCAGGGTAGAATTCAAGATACCCTTGTTCATCCCTTTTGCCCTTCCAGGTCTGTCCCCGACAGCAACCACACTGGGGTGGACTCCATCTGTAACTTTTCACCATTGGCTCGGAGACTGGACAGAATTGCCATCTATGAGGAGTTCTTGAGGCTGACCCGAAATGGTACCCAGCTGCAGAATTTTACCCTGGACAGAAACAGTGTCCTTGTGGATGGTAAGGCATCCTGGTCATTGGGGCAGGAGTGGAGGGTTCCAACTTCCACACATGGGGCTCTTCCTGGGAATCTGGAGACCTGAACTTTTTCTGGAGCATTGAACTTTTTTTAGGCTGCCAGGAAATGGCATAGTCTCCCAGGCTTTATCCACCATCGAAGGAGAGGAAAGGACACCCCGTGGGATATTGGAGATACTTGCTCTCTCGGAGATAGCTCTGTGACTTCAGGCTGGTCACTTCCCTTCTCTGGAATTCTGTCTCTCATCTCTGTACTGAAGTCACTTGGCGAGACAGTCAGTAAGGGCCTCTGGCTCCAAGCTGTATGTGAGCCAGCCTTGACGGACATAGGGGATGGACCTCTTTTCTTCCTGACAGGCTGTACAAAAACAGGCAATGGACCTGGCATGGCCCATGGGCTGTCATTTGCCAAGTTTTGCTCTAGATCAGCACCATGCAGAACTTTCTGCAATGATGGATTGTTCTATATGTGTGCTGTCTAGTACAGCAGACATATGTGACCATTGAGTACTTGAAGTCTGGCTAATGTGACTGGCTTTTACAGTTACTGAGTTTTAATGTTACCAAGATACCATATTTTTATTTTTATTTAATTAAAATTATTTTTTTATTTTAGTTAACATACAGTGCAGTATTGGTTTCAGAAGTAGAGTTCAGTGATTCATCACTTACATACAATAGCCAGTCCTCATTACAAGTGCCCTTCTTAATAGCCATTACCCATCTAGCTTATCTCCCAGCCACCTCCCTCCGTTTGTTCTCTCTCATTAAGAGTCTCTTGTGGTTTGTTGAAAAAAAAGAAAAAAAAAAAGAAAAATTAAAATTATTTTTAATTTAAGAAGCCACTTGTAGCTGCTCCATATTGGACAGCACATCTATAAGAAATTGGCTAGGGAGAGGGTGTATACTAGGGGGGCCTGAAACCTGCCCCCAGGCCCAGTGGGTACTATGTGTCCCTACCCTCATGGGGTTTATGTTGCAGTTGGCAATAACAAGAATAGGCAATTGAAAATTATAAATTATTTAATGTGAAATAATTCATACTTGGGAGTGGTAATCAGAGAAGCCTTCCTGGAGGAAATTACACTGAAGGTGAATCCTGGAAAGTGGGTATAAAGCAACTTGGTAAAGGAGAAGGGGGTGAATGTGTTTGTAGGCAAAGAAGAGAGCATTTGGGAATTTACAAATTTAGAGAGATCCCTCGGGCTTACCAACTAGGATGACCCATTCTCCCCCAAACTATCATAAAATGGCTCAGCCCAATTTCGGTCCTCCTTGTCCACTGGTATGAATTTGATTTAATGAATTACACCCCTGTAGTGTGATAATAGCCTTGGATTAGGTAGCCTTTTTAGAGAAAAATGGGTCAACATCATAATTCCTACTTCAACATTTCAGTGAAAATATGAAGCAAGGGTGGTGAGTGCTGATAATTTATACATTGGATGAAATAATGTTTTAATCGGGTGAGATATGCATTGTTAAACCTAGATGATGTATGTTCATGATATTCTATGTTTCTGTGCATTTGAAAAGTTTTATTTAAAAAGCATAAAACAAACTCACGTGCATTCTCCATTTCATTCACTTCCAGGGTATTCTCCCAACAGAAATGATGTCTTGACTGAGAATTCAGGTAAGCCTCAAAGAAGCTCCAACCCAGATTGGGGAGGGAATGTCTTGATGCTGTACCTGGTCAAAGAGACCCATGTACCCAGAGTCATAGATGATGATGAAAGGTGGCCAAGGCATGTCAGGGACTGTTAGGCACAATGCAGGGACGGCAGGAGCCCTGGGAAATGACAGGAGGAAGCTAACACCAGCCCTTGTCTCCCCAGACCTCCCCTTCTGGGCCATCATCCTCATTTGCTTGGCGGGACTCCTGGTACTCATCACATGCCTGATCTGCTGTTTCCTGGTAAGTAAGGAAGGGTTGCTTGTCTTTTTATCATTGGGTTGTAAGAATTCTTTATATTTTATAAATACATGTCATTTGCTTGGAATATGTTTTGTGATTTTTTTTCCCCAGTCTGTTTGTGGCTTGCTTTTTCCTTTTTTTTTTTTTTAATGTTTTTTTATTATTTATTCTTGAGAGAGTTAGAGAGACAGAGCACAAGTGGAGGAGGAGCAGAGAGAGGGAGACACAGAATCTGAAGCAGTCTCCAGAGTCTGAGCTGCCAGCACAGGGCCCGATGTGGGGCTCAAAGTCATGAACCACAGGACCTGACCTGAACCAAAGTTGGACACTTAACCAAATGAGCCACCCAGGCGCCCCAACTTTTTCCTTCTTTAAAACAACATTAGTCATTAGGGAAATGTAAATGAAAGTCATAATGAGGTATTGTGACACACAAGGGTGGCTAAAATTAAAAAGACTGACTATAATAAGTGTTGGTGAAGATGAGGAACAACCGGGACTCTCAAATAGTGAGAAATAGCTTGGATGCATCTTTAAAGGTCACATACACCTACCCAGCCTTTCCACTCCTAGGAATTCATGCAAGAGAAATAATAAAATATCCTTTGGATAAATACCTAGTAGTACAATTGCTGGGTTATAGGGTAGTTCTATTTTTTTTTTTTTTTTTTTTTAGTAACCTCCATACTGTTTTCCAGAGTGGCTGCACCAGTTTGCATTCCCACCAGTCATGCAAAAGTGTTCCCCTTTCTCCACATCCTTGCCAACATCTGTTGTTTTCTGAATTGTTAATTTTAGCCACTCTGACAGGTGTGAGATGGTATCTCACTGTGGTTTTGATTTGTATTTCCCTGATGATGAGTGACGTTCAACATCTTTTCATGTGTCTGTTAGCCATCTGGATTTCTTCTTTCAAAAAGTGTCTGTTCATGTCTTTTGCCCATTTCTTCACTGGGTTATTTGTTTTTTGGGGTGTTGTGTTGGTAAGTTCTTTATAGATTTTGGTTACTAACCCTTTATCCAATATGTCATTTGCAAATATCTTCTTCTATTCCATTGGTTGCCTTTTAGTTTTGTTGATTATTTCCTTTACTGTGCAGAAAATAATAAAATAAAATAAAATAAAATAAAATAAAATAAAATAAAATAAAACCTATACCAAGTCATGTGCACAAATGTTCATAGTAACTTTTATTTTACTAGCCAAAAACTGAAAACAACCCAGAAGTCCATCAACAGGTGAATAGACAAACAAATTCCATCTATCACCTGATGGAATATTACTCAGCAATAAAAAGGAATGAATTATAAATATATGCACTGACATGCATAAATCTCAAAATAATAATGTGGAGGGAAAGAAGCCAGATAACAATTAATACATAGTTTATGATCCTGTTTATAAGCAAATTGTTGAATGTAAGCTAATCTATAGGGATATCAATCAGATCAGGGGTTGCCTGGGAATGAGAATGTGTTTGCAAATGGCAAGGAAGGAGTGATTACAGAGGGGCTCGAGGACACTTTTGGGGATGAGGAGCACTCCTTGTCTTGATTGTGGTGATGGTTCAAGTTATAATCAAAACTTATCAAACCATTTGCTCTACATGTATGTGGTTCATTGTACATCAGTTATACCTCAATTAAGCTAGAGGGGGTGTGTGTGGAAGGAGAGGAAGGGAGAGGGGGTGAATGAGTGAGATGGAGAGAGGGAGGGAGAGGGTATGAATGGGATATCAGTGAAAATGGCAGTAAAACAAAGTTAAAGGGAAGAGAGAAGATGAGAAAGAGATAAAAGAGAGACAAAGCGGGGCGCCTGGGTGGCTCAGTCGGTTAAGCATCTGACTTCGGCTCAGGTCATGATCTTGCGGTCCGTGAGTTCGAGCCCCGTGTCAGGCTCTGTGCTGACTGCTCAGAGCCTGAAGCCTGTTTCTGATTCTGTGTCTCCCTCTCTCTCTGACCCTCCCCCATTCATGCTCTGTCTCTCTCTGTCTCAAAAATAAATAAACGTTAAAAAAAATTTTTTTTTTAAAGAGAGACAAAGCAGTGGCACCTGGGTGGCTCAGTCAGTTAAGTGTCCAACTCTTGATTTCGGCTAAGGTCTTGGTCTCGTGCTTCATGGGTTCCAGCCCCACATCGGGCTCTGTACTGACAGTGAGAGCCTACTTGGGATTCTCTCTCTCCCTCTCTCTCTGCTCCTCCCACTCATTCTCTCTGTCTCTCTCTCAAAAATAAATAAATGAACTTAAAAATTTTTTTAAAAAAAGAGGGACAAGGGAAAGGAAAAGAAGGAGTAAGAGAAAATTATGTCGAGAGACATATAGGAGGCAAGCCTCTGTGGCTTTGGCCATCTCCGTCCCCGGAGTCCCATGTAGCGGATCAGACCATTCTCATGCCTTCTCCTTGCCCTTGCAGGTCACCATCCGCCTGCGGAAGAAGGAGGGAGACTACGAGGTTCAGCAACACAGCCTGGGCTATTACCTGCCACACCTAGACCTGAAGTTGCAATGAGCTCTGCCTGCGGCTCCAAGGGAGCTTGGCTGGAATAGAAATAAACCACATTGGTCGGACACAGCCTCTGAGCCCTTCTTGACTTGGCCCCTAACTAGTTCCCAGGGGACCAAGATGAAAGGTTTCCCCTTTCACTAAGTCCTCAAAGGGCAACTGCAACCCTGTCTTTTGGTTTTATGCCGTTTCGTCCCTCAAGGGCACTAGAACTGGCACACACAAAAAAAATTCACAGACATTGTCATTGTATAAAATCAACATCCCACCTCAGTGTGAGGTTTCTCTTCCTAGAAACCTGGGAGCACACCTCCCCTTGCCTCTGTGCCAGCCATCACTGCCATCTCTGTTCCTCCATCTTGCTCCACCCCCAAAGTTCCCCTTACACCGCCTCATTCCCTGAAGTTCAGGTGCACCAGGACTTCCAGACCAGTCTACCTCAGGGGCTCCTCTCCCATCATGGGTCCCCCATGATGGGAAATGGTCCAAGAAGGAAACGAGTGAGTCATAAATGACTCCATGATCAACTTTGGGACTTGGAGCTGGGATCACTAGGTATCCAGAAAGCCTCAGTCCCCAGAGTAATACCAAGACTGGAGAGAGATACTGGATCTGCTTTGGATCTAAAGACAAATAAAGCTCATTGGGGAAAAAAATCTAAAGACAAAGCCAGACAGTCTTTCTTCATCCAACAAGATAGAGCAGGGGCTCCCCAGGAAGCAGCCTAGAGTGACCCAGGGTCAGGGAGCTATGCTGTCCTGCCTTGGGTTCATGGTAACAGATGGCCCAATCTCTACGCAGTTTGCAGACGATCACGGCTGAAGACACAAGGGCTGAGAAGTAACAGTGATACCACCATTCGTACTTACTTGGTGTGAGGTTCACATCCTCAGTCCCAAGCAGTCTCTGAGAATGTCTTCTCTGGAGATTATAATAATAATAACAAGAGTATTGTTACTGACTACTTAATATCTACTAAGCAATATGACTGGCAAGCTCTGCGTGCACGATCTCACTTAAACTCACCATCCTTGACAGCTGCACTCCCATTTTATAGCTAATGATATGGACACTTGGAAAGACTAAGCAGCGAGGAAGGAAAAAATTACTAAGAACCTAAATTAAACACTTCACCACACTATCTTTCAAAGAAAAAGATAAAAGAACTTTCTGAAATACAGACAGACTCAACGTTGACCTGCCACAGGCCTTCAGTGATAGAACCAGTAGAGAATGTTCATCAGGAAGCAGAAATGTGAACCCAGAAAAATGTAACAAGAGTCATGAGGAAAGGAGAGAAAATCAGTGTATCTAAATCAGTTATCTTTTTTTAATTTTTTAATGTTTATTTTTGAGAAAGAGAGAGAGAGAGAGAGACATAGCATGAGTGGGGGAGGGGCAGACAGTGAGGGAGACATAGAATCTGAAGCAGGCTCCAGGCTCTAAGCTGTCGGCACAGAGCCCGACACAGGTCTCGAACTCACAAGCAGCAAGATCATGACCTGGGCCGAAGTCAGATGCTCAACTGACTGAGCCCCCCCCCCCCCAGGTCCCTCAAGATTCAATCTTAACTCCTTTTTAGGGAAGATAGAAATACTACAAATATTCTGTTATTTTCTATCAATTCATTCTCAGAAATTGATGAGTCCATGAGACAAACTAAGTAATGATGGAAGGGATTTGAATATTGCCACAGGTTAGTTGGGCAATTAAATCCCAACAAGCAGTGGCTCACTGATAGAGTAAAGATGCTGAGAACAGTCCCTCTTGACATCATGATCCCCAAAATGGCACATCAATTTTTATGGATCAAATTTTCAACACGTACGGGTATTTAAAAAATGGGAAGTTGGGGCGCCTGGGTGGTGCAGTCAGTTAAGCGTCTGACTTCAGCCAGGTCACGATCTCGCACTCCGTGAGTTCGAGCCCCGCGTCAGGCTCTGGGCCGATGGCTCGGAGCCTGGAGCCTGTTTCTGATTCTGTGTCTCCCTCTCTCTCTGCCCCTCCCCCGTTCATGCTCTGTCTCTCTCTGTCCCAAAAATAAATAAAAAACGTTGAAAAAAAAAATTTAAAAAATGGGAAGTCTCTTATTTCTTCTTTCTGTTGACCTCTGAGTTCACATGCAACAAAGAACAGAAAAATAGAGACCTACAGACATATCTTCTTTGAGAGCATAGATATAACAGCTTTAATGAAATATTATGTTGGAATCTGTTGGAATATTACACAAAATTAACTAGGCAGGTTTTACTCTGTGAGGCCAGAACACTAAATAATCCCGTGACTTTGATAACTCAGTTGACTTGAAAATACAAATAAATGACACAGTAAAGAAAGTAAAGGAAGACAAGAGTACAATACAGAAAGGAAAGATCTCCTTTCTCCCCTCACCGGAAACCCAATCTCACAGCTTAAAAAAAATCACTGTCTCCATTGTGTCACACAATACAATTTAATACAAGGAAAGTATTGGTACATACTTAAGTTTCAGGGGCTCAGAGCACGAAGACACAATGGACACTGCAAAGAGATATTAATAAAGTGCTGTGCTGCATTCCATCTACACAGGGCTCTCCTTTTCTTCATGGTGTTTTTCGAGATGTCCTTCTTGGCCCCTCACTTTTTCTGCCTCGCTAGCGAGTCTGTCTATAGCCAGTGCTGTAGCCAGCCTTTCTCTTGCCGTCTTCACTTTCTTTTCTTGTTTCTTGATATCCTCCTCAGTCACCAGAAATTGTTTGCACATGAGCTGCGGGATACCCAGACCAGCTTCTGGAATCATCTTGGCCAAATCCGAAGAGCTGGCAAGGATGGGCATGGGGCTCGAGTTCGGGCCACCTGCAAGAACACCTGGCAGATAGCCACCTGTGCACTGAGGTGCGAGTTTTTGCAAGGCTTTGGCAAGGTCCAAAGTGCTTAATGGTTCCCCTGTGCTGCTGCAGGCCTGGAGACCTTGCAGTCTCTTTTGCCAGCACACCTGTTGGGGCTTGTCCAAGGTTCCCTCCCAGTGATGGCATCTGACCTCGTTGCCAGCATGGGCTGTGATTCTGGTAACTGGCGTCTTAAATACATAACTGGACATCCTCAAAGGGATTGAGACACTTAAGCGAGACTTCAGTTTGGATTGGTTTCCACAATCATTTTGCTTCTGTGAAGTCTTGACCATCATACTTCTTTTCCTTTTGCCCTATAAAAATAAGTCATGATATTGGATTAAAATGATAAATGAGGCCTGCCTTCTTAGGAGCATTCTATTTGGTATCTTGTACATCCACCTTCCTTCTCTACCTTTGGGGATAGGTCTGACTTGTGTCCTGGGACATCATCAAATAGATTTGTGTCAGAACAAGAAAGTTCAAGGTTAAAACTCAGGATCTACTCCAGATCGTTTCTCCTCCATGGTTTTGTAAGATGCTCTCTGTTACGATTTATTCTCACTTGTGCTTGTCACTCTCAACCACACAATTCCTGGTCCTCCCTCTCTGGACACACGGTTACTTAGTCTTTCTCTAAGTCCCAACCCCACCATCCTTCTGTGTTATGTGACTATTCATTTGGTCACCCATGGACCTCTTTGTTTTCATAGCTCCTTCAGAGCTTAAACCAATAATGAAATTATCATCTGCCCCATTCTTAGCAACTCGCTCCTATATCCCAGACATTTACGTCAACTGAAATGGTCATGACCAAAAATAAATAATTCAGAAAACATATTCACCCACCATAAATTCCTCATTTTCAGTTTTCACTCAAACACTCATACAATAGTTACCTGTCCCTCAAGATCGGAAGTGATGCCAGATCACCATATCTTCACCTTACTTTCTCCCCTATCCCTATCATTCCTGGATTCCATGGTCTATGATCTCAATAATTCCCTTGGAATAATACAGAATTCTTTAACACTTGCCGTATCTGCCTTATAAAACTTCAAATCTGAAAGACCCTGTTTATCTGCTACACTAGATACTGCTGGTCTTATAACTACTGAGAAGAGCACACATATTTTGGTACCACTATAAATCCAAAATCACCTGCCTCCCCTGCGAAGCATCCATAATGTCTGGAAATTTTACTTTATTTTCATGTGTTGGCATTTTTATTCCCTGTTTTTTCACAAGGCTTGTTTCAAACATTCCCTACTTTTCTTTCTGCTTCATACCTATTTAAGATCCCCTAACTTGCCTGATATTTCGATAAGGCTCTTTCTATTCCTTCCCCTTTGTTGTGAGCTGCTGAGAAAAGGACCTCTACATCATGTGCCTCTGGAGCCTCGTCTTCAAGAACCTTCTCAGACTACCCCCACCCTTGTGTGTGCCCTCACCATTCTGTGGATTTTGCCTTGGTAAGGTCACAATGACTCCTTTGTTACTAGACCCAGTAGGAACTTTTCAGTGTTCATATGACATGATCTTTAAGTGGAAAACTTTTAAGTATGTTTGCAGCAACTTACATACGGGACTCCTATTTCACAGCTGTGAGTCATTTACAATGTAAATATAGAGCAGGTACATCCGATAAAACTCAATTTACAAACCGAGGTTGTGTTGTGAGTGGAAAGTGCAAACTGGATTTCTGATACACAAAAATACGTCAACTATCTCTATTAATTTCTACACTGATTGCATGCACAGATGAAAATATCTTGGTGATAATGTTTTAAAATATGCTATTAAGATTAGTTTCACGTGTTTGTTTTTAGCTTTTTAAAGGTGGCTGCTAAATAAAAATTTCAAGTCCGTAGTAAAGAGTGCTTAGCGGTCCTACTGACAGCACTTTTTAAGCCATGTGTAAAAATAAAGCCCAGAGCAAAATGTGTGGGAAAAATTTTCCCAAGGAGAGGGGTCTACCTTGACCCCACAGCAAGATGCAGAACACACACACACACACACACACACACTCCGAAGCAGACATCGGCCCCAGAATACCACCACTATTTCTCAAATGCCATGAGGTTTCCCTCCCACACAGTCCAAACTGGACTTGATCTCAAGAGAGACGTTGGAAGTTTACATAATTTACCAATTAGGAAGAGCCAAACCAGAGACTAAGCATCAAGACTTTTTGTGACTTGTCCATCCTTGGCTTCTCTTGTAAATTCAATAGGTTTGGAAATATTTTTCAGGGAGGGTCATTTTTAAAAACACACAGTAAATGTAAATAACAATTACTCTAGCCAATACTTGAAAATAAGAGGCTAGAATGCGAATATCATTAATATCAAATCACTACTGGGTTTGCGAGTCAGGGAACAGACAAGATTGGATTGACTTGGGCTCATTAGGCTGATGCTGATTGCGTTTGTTGACACAGAGAAGAAAACTTATAGTGTGCACAGTTAGCAGGGTCCAAGAAGCCCCAGTAATTCCTGGGTAGAATCAGAGAAGAGGACACAGGACAGAACAGGTATCTTAGGGTGTGATTTTGCTTGGGAATATCAGTAGGATGCTGTGTGTGACATAGGTGATGCATTCATAAATGTTGCTCGTTCATTTACCCATCGTTTGTTATTGAGTACTTTCTACATACATCAAGGCACTTGTTCCTGCCCTCTCGAGCTTACAGTCAGTGCCAGAAGAATTTATAAATGTTATGTATGATATACAGATATAGCACTTGAGATATGGTAGGTGTTCCAAGCATTTTTCAAACATTAACTCCTTTAGTGGTCTCTGTGACCTTAAAAGTAGGTACACGTGTTATTATGCCAGTGACAGATGGAGAAACTGAGACACAGATAAGGCAAGCCACTTGCCCAAGGTTGAAGATGTAGTAAACAGTAGAGCTGGAACCCAGGCCTGTCCTGAGAGGTATTCTGTGCCATGTCCCCTTCTTGTAATTCTCGTCTCTGACTTTATATATCAGACACACGGGCCACATGCCCACAGGCGTCGCAAATATTATCTTATATATCCCTGGTGATGTCAACAGAAAGTAGTTACCAGCATGAACCCCATCGTTGTTTGTTTGGTTTTTTTTAAGTTTATTTATTTTTGAGAGAGAGACAGAGCGTGAGCTGGGGAGGAGCAGAGAGAGAGGGAGACACAGAATCGGAAACAGGCTCCAGGCTCCGAGCCATCAGCCCAGAGCCTGACTCGGGGCTCGAACTCACGGACCGCGAGATCGTGACCTGGCTGAAGTCGGACGCTTAACCGACTGCGCCACCCAGGCATTCAGGTTTTATCTCCTAAATCTCTATCACATTTTTAGGCTTTTGAACAATAAACCACTCAGATACATTATATGTTTACTCATTCAGATCTTAGAAAACAAACTGTTTTACTTCTATCAAGAGATTTTCTCCTCTCCTTTTAAGAGTCCCTGTCTACGATTACCCTCGGCCATCAAGACTCACAGATAAGTGCTCTGTCTTGGATTAAGGGCTGTCCTCAAGGATTTTCCTGCTAAATTTAGCCATGTTATCCATCTTTGAGTACATGGCAAGCATATCTTCTATTGCTTCAGTCACTCCTCTAGCCTGGAAAGCTTATTTCCTAAGAACTTTTCAGCCCACCCTCCATTTACTTTCCATGTGTTTTTTTTTTTAATTTTTTTTAACGTTTATTTATTTTTGAGACAGAGAGAGACAGAGCATGAACGGGGGAGGGTCAGAGAGAGGGAGACACAGAATCTGAAACGGGCTCCAGGCTCTGAGCTGTCAGCACAGAGCCCGACGCGGGGCTCGAACTCACGGACCGCGAGATCATGACCTGAGCCGAACTCGGCCGCTCAACCGACTGAGCCACCCAGGCGCCCCCTCCATGTTTTGTTTCATCAACTGACAGTATAAACATTCATATTCGGGTAAAATATCTAAGTTATGCACGCTTTATCCATAAACTATTTAGAAAAGTTTTTAAATTTAAATTTTAGCTTCAAAACTTTTTTCTGAACTCAGACATTAGCCACATTTTAAAAGACATAAATATATTCTCCTTAAACAATTTTAAATAATCATTTTACAACTTACTTGAATGCTAACTTTATCAAATACTAAACTTCCATATATACAAGGGATTGTTTCTGGAACCTCCATATCCCTCTTCAATTTGATGGGGTTTTTCCTCCCACAACAAACTTTAGAGAATCTTTTGGTGTATTATTTTTCCATATCCTCCTTTGTGGTTCATTCCCCCCACCCCCAGAAAAGTTCTTCTCTTTGAAATATTTTGCTTCCTTGTGAATTTGAGAACATCTCCACCATCTAAAAGTTATATTATGGTTCTATTCTAACTTTATTACATTGAATCAAATATTTGGGGTGAAAATGAGCTCTTTACAATATTGTGACCATTGATAAATACAGTTTATTTGTATTTAATCATTGATTTTATTTCCTTTTTAATATTTTATCATTTTTTAAATTATCCATCACATTTGTTTTAGAATGTATAGATGTTATTATTGTCATTATTACCTTATTTCTGATTGCTTTGAGTTTATTTTCCTCTTTAAAATTTCTTGAGGGGCGCCTGGGTGGCTAAGTCAGTTGCGCGTCCGACTTCAGCTCAGGTCATGATCTCACAGTCCGTGAGTTCAAGCCCCGCGTCGGGCTCTGTGCTGATAGCTCAGAGCCTGGAGCCTGCTTCGGATTCTGCACCTCCCTCTCTCTCTGCCCCTCCCCCACTCACACTCTGTCTCTGTCTCAAAAATAAATAAAAACATTTTTAAAAATTAAAACAAAAAAATTTTAAAATGAAATTTCTTGAGGTGGGAGCCTAGATTATTGATTTCAGACATTTCCTCTTTCCTTTTTTCCCCCTAATGTTTACCCATTTTTGAGAAAGAGAGAGAGAGCACGAACAGGAGAGGGGCAGAGAGAGAGGAGGACAGAAGATCCGAAATGGGCTCTGCCCTGACAGCAGAGAGCCTGATGTAGGGCTCAAACCCGGGAACCATGGGACCATGACCTGAGCTGAAGTCAGATGCTCAACAGACTGAGCCTCCCAGATGCCCCACACCACATTTTCTTTATTCTTTCATCCAACAATGTACAATTAGGTTGTTTCCAACTTTGGCTATTGCAAAAACTGCTGCAGTGTGTTTTCTCAAATGTTTTCCTGGAACTTAGTGAGATTGAAAAAATCTTTTTCTTATATACATCAGCTAATGTCATGAATTACTTTCCTAAATTTCTAGAGTTTAAATATTTGCCACTTTATAGATAAATCTTGCCTAATTGTGATTTGTGTTGATATTAGTTCATTAATAATTTAAGAGTTTTCTCATCACATATTTTTCCATAACAGCTTTCTGTGTGTGTGTTCAGGGAGTTTGCGTATGATATGGGGATTCCCTAATTCTTGAATATGTAGTAGCGTTTTCTAGTAAACTTTTAGGATAGGAAGTGTCTTCCTAGGTCTGAGGCAGAGAGCAGAAAAATAATGTGATTGCTCTACTTAACTATATTCAAAGAAAACTGTAGTTTTATTTAATCATTAAAAATCTTTTTTAATGTTTATCTTTGAGAGAGACAGAGTCAGAATGCAAGTGGGTTAGGGGCAGAGAGAGAGGGAGACACAGAAGCAGAAGCAGGCTCTAGGCTCTGAGCTGTCAGCACAGAGCCCGACGCGGGGCTCGAACTCACGAGCCGCAAGATCATGACCTGAGCCGAAGTCGGACGCTCAACCGACTGAGTCACCCAGGCACCCCTTATTAAATCATTTTTTACATACTCATTGTTTATTTGTTAGAATGGCACATATTATTTTATTAGTGAAAAGAGAATTCAATAAATAATTTTAAAATAAGAGGCTATTGAGAACTTCTAAGAAATATGAAAATTTTAGCAATTTGCTACCATCAATTTCTTCATTTGTTAAATGGTGAGAGAGATAATAGCATCTTCCTTACAGATTTGCTGTGAAAATACTCAGGAGTGATGTACCTAAAATGCTTATCAGGTACATTGGAAAGTAATGCTCTCTTCATTTTTCCACAAGGATGATTATAGCTTTTTTTTTAATGCTTGAAGATTGAAGTTTTCAAAATACATTCTATTGTTGCAAAGTGAATCATTTTTAGAAATTCTCCTTACAGTTTGATGACCCCTTTGAAATACAAATTTAGGCTTCTGGCCTTGTGTGCATGTGTGTGTGTCTGGCTATACGCTTATGTCTTAAATAATACTTAAAGCTTGTAATGAAAAGCTACTCTCCTCATTCTTTTCTGACTCCCAGAAACAACTTCTTTAGTTTTCTGGTTGTACCTCTGTATTTCTAAATGAGCTCCTTATACAGTGGTTTCATTTTTCAGCTTTTGACTTTTTCTAAGTACTTATCTGAAAAAAATAGCATGTAGTTCTCTTACATATCTTAGGACACAATCCCCTTGTCCGATACAATTATTTAATGAATTAATACAAACCAAAATTCAACGTCTGTTGTTTTATCACATAAATGTTTAGCACTTTATGACATGTGAATCCTATCCATTGATATGCCATGTAGGATAATATGAAGACATTTCTTGTTTTTTCTTTTGACCTTAATTTTTTTTTAAAGTTCATTCATTTTTGAGAGACAGAGTGCAAGCGGGGAAGGGGCAGAGAGAGAGGGAAACACAGAATCTGAAGCAGGCTCCAGGCTCTACGCTGTCAGCACAGAGCCCAACGCAGGACTCTAGAACCCACTGTCCGTGAGATTGTGAGATCATGACCTGAGCTGAAGACAGACCCTTAACCGCCTGAGCCACCAAAACATCCCAATCTTTTGACGTTTTAAATGGTAAAATTCTCATTTCCTTTTCTTTTTTTCCTATCAATTCATCACTGGTTTATCCCTCTTCACCAGAAATTTAAGTCTCTTTTCAGTAGATCCAGATGCATGAGACGGTTTATCCATTTCTGTTGTTGCTTGGGGACATCCCTATTAGGCTTGAGCATATTACCTACGTGTTGGGGTTATTACTGAGGATCACCATTATACACAATGCTTGCTAGCTAAAATGTAACACGGGGATTTCTGGTCTACTGCACGTAGGCTTGGGAGGGGCGTGGGTCTCTTGGAATGTCCCAGGACTGCGTAACCGGCCAGGGCCAGCCTTCCCAGGTGTTTTTGCAGTCCTTGTCCGGAATTCCGTTATCTATACATTGTATACAAAGTTTAACAAAACAGTAGGACACATAACCCTTGCTGCTTATCTCTGATTTGATTTGTCTCTTGGGATTGTTCACCTTCAAGTCGTGCATCTTTTTAGCATGCCTGAAATGTTACACGCCCTCTGTACACAACAAGCCAGCCGAGATTTGTGATTGGCCTGACTCTGCAATAAATGAGAATACAAGTGAGGCGAACAGGATCTTGGTCTTCGTCTGCGAACGTTGACCTCCATGCCTTCTCCTCTTTCTTAGCAAACTGTGGAGTAATCTTTCATCCATCGGCGCAGGGTTTGCTGGCCATTCCCAGCATATATGCATATACACACTATATCTATAAAAATGGAAGAGAAGAGGACGTCTATCTCTGGGCAAAGGACTGAGAGACCGTGCTGGGAGTGAGGGTATTTTACTGCCTTGTGAATGTATGACCTAGTACCCTCCCTGTCCCCTCAAAATTCTTAAAATGGCGCTAAGGCAAGTTGTAGAGAAACGAATATACGTATGGTCTCATTTTTAAATAAAGACAGCAAACATATACAAAAAATTAAAAGCCCTAAATATGGGCACGTCGTTCTACAGCGTTATGTGAGGCTGTGTGAACCTGCAGAAAGGACTGCAGAAAAGTTGTTTCTTGGGCAGCCTGCTGCTAGTACGGTCTAGGCACCCACGGGAAGCCCCGCCTCCAGCCCCGCCCCTGGAGCTGATTTCCTCCCACTGTCCCGCCCACCCACCGAGCCTATTCCAGCCACACCCCTGCCCCGGGAATTGGTTTCCCTCGGCTACAACCCCGCCCACAGCCACGCCCCGGAACCAGTCTCCGCCCACCTCCCCGCCCGCCGTCACCCCGTTCCCGCCCACAGCCCCACCCACGGACCCGAATTCGGCCCGTCTGCCTGGCGCCGCCCACAGCCCGCCCCTAGGACTGGTCTCCGTCCCTGGTGCTGACGCAGCCCAGGGCCGTGGGGCCCTCCCTCAGAGAGCTAGAAACCCTCGCCCCAGGCTGGGGTGCGCGGCCGTGGCCCCCGCCCGCCCCAACCCGGAGCCCCTAAACGCCCGTCTCCGCCGCGGCTCGACAGAGACCGGAACTGGGGCGAGAGGCGGCCAGCCCGAGACCGGAAGCGGAAGCGTGGGGCGCTGCCGTGGAAGGAGCCTGCGGGGCTGGCTGCGTGGGGTGCGCCGTCTTCTTCGCGCGGGACCGGCTTCACGTGGTATGTTTGGCCTCAGCGCAACGGGCCGGACTCGGTGCGCGGCGGGCAGTCCGGAGGGTCCGGTAGGCGCCCAGGGAGGGGCGAGGGCCGCGGGCATTCCCGGTCACGGGCTCTGGCGTCCCCGCGTCCCCCCCGTCTGTAACCGGAGCCCCGTTTCCTCCCTGGGCTGTTGCCTCCGGTCAGTCCCGGGCTGCGGTTCCTCCCGACTCCGGGCGCCGCTGCCTCCTCCTTTGAGGGGTGATTTCCACCTCCCCCCTCTCCCCCAGAGGACTTTCAGCAATGTCTGGAGGCATTGTTTGGGTTGTACAAATGGGGATGTGGGGAGGCCAGGGATGCTGCTGAGCATCCCACAGTGCACGGAACAGCCCCCCACAACGAAGCGTTATCAATAGTGCCGGGGTCGGGAGATCTGCTCTAGGGCCTTAAAAGCTCTGAAGTCCTGATCAAAGTCAGCTGAGTCGCTTATCGGCGCCCTTAAGTAACAAGCCCGTGTTTAAAGTGTCTGGAGTCACCGTAAAATCTTGATCCAGCCAGATGAGTTGAGCAAGTCACATGCACACCCAGCATGACACTGCTTTCTCCCACTTGGGGTGCAGATGGCTACGTGGAAATCAGGTAAATCCAGTCACGGCCAACGTTGACACTTTAAGTAAATGAAAACGAAACAAAGATGAATGGGTGGTCTTTCTATCCAAGAACGATTACTTCCTATCAAAAGGCCTCAAAAGCGGTCTTCGTGCCTCCCCCCCCCCCCCACCCCAGTCTGTGTTAAAACCAGCTTCGAGATCCCACCAGCCTTGAAGTGTGCCATCCTCCCTGATCCGTGGGTTTCTGTGTGACCAGGTGAGCACCGCAAGGACCTTGTCACAACAGGTGCCAGCAACCTCCGCTATGCAGAGGAGAGCTCTTAGTGGGTTTTCATGCTGCTCAGGTTGTAAACGCAAAAAGCCACTAAGAGGGAGGGTATCCTAAGAAAAATTATTTGTCTGTTTGATAGATTACGTTCAAAGGAAGGATACTGAGGTGCGCGTGGTTATGTGTGTGGAAATAAGGCAGTAAATGCACTTATATGCAAATAAGTACACATTAAACAAATATGTAAATGAGTGTAACCGTAGAGAAATGCAGACTTTCTTGCATTCCATAATACTAGAAATTTCAGGATTTTATATAGAAACATAAATATATACATTTTTTGCATGTACATTAAGGTTACAAGACATCCCACTAAAGATAAGCAGGACTACTCAGCCACAGTCCTTAGACCCATTCGGTTTGACCTCTCAAGCCCTACAAATCCTCCACAGAGGTTCAAAATATGGGCACGTGGTGGGGTGGGGGGGAGTGCTTAGGACTTCTTTCTGTTAGTAATTAATTTAAAACCGAATTGACCAGCAACAAGATGTATTTTGAAGAAGTGATTTTCATTTCTTTATTTACTTAATGAGATTTACAATTATTTGGGGGAATATACAGCAACTTGTAGGTCGCAGGTTAGGGCACTAGTTTCCACAAAGATTGCCCTCTCTACCTTGCCTTTTGGTGGACAAGGAATTAACTTTATTTCTTCAAACTTCTCTGAGATAACAGTCTGGCGATTCACATCGTAGAGGATTCTGTTAAGTAATCTATTTAATTGTTAGGTTTTACTAATTACACGTATGTGTGCGTGTCCCTTTTTTGTTCTCGCTTTCCTGTAATGTTCTGGAGGGGGGATGTTTATTTGTCACGCAGTAGGTATCCTTTGAGTGCACAGTTTATGGCGACCAACCATCCTTGTGTATTGGAGAGTAAGAGGATTGCCAGGACATAGGACGTTTAGTGTCCAAACCAGGACAGTTCTGGGCAAACCAGGATGGCTCAGCATCCCCGGGAGCCAGGCCCTGAGCCAGATGCATAGAGACCTGGGAGAACCAAGAAGACCTTTTTCCATGTCCATGGAATTCACATTCTAATAGGGAATCGCGATTTTAAATAATTAATGACCGGAGTGATGTGGGAGCTTGGCCCAGAGGGCTCAGTGGCGGAAACAGGGAAGCCTTCTGGAGAAGGACGGATATTTACCTGGAGAGCTGAGGTTGGGGTCAGGTTGAACTAGCTGTAGGGTTAGCTGGAGCGAGCATGTGGGAGTGTTTTCAAGAGAGCGTTTCAGGCCAAGGGAACCGCATGAAGATAACCCCTGAGGCAGGAGAGAGCCTTGTGTGCTCCACGAGCTGGGAGGACAGGAATGGCTGGGCCGAGACGACAAAGTTGGGGGGCAGGGGGTGAGCCAGCCCAGAGCAGGGTAGGCTGGACCACATCAGGTGTTAGATTAGACTCTGTTCTAGGACCAGTGGAAAGACACTAGAGATGTGAGCCCTGGGAGGATGTGAGTCACAGCTGGTCTATGCATGTGGGTTAAAATGGACTTCGGATTAAGAAGGAAGACTTGATGGGGCACCTGGGTGGCTCAGTCTTCAGGTTAAGCATTTGACTTCGGCTCAGGTCATGATCTTGCGGTTTGTGGGTTCGAGCCCTGCATCAGGCTCTGTGCTGACAGCTCGGAGCCTGGAGCCTGCTTCGGGTTCTGTGTCTCTCTCTCCTCTCTCTCTGCACCTCCCCTGCTAGTACTCTCTCTCTCTCTCAAAAATAAATAAACATTAAAAAAAAATTTTTTTTCAAAGAAGGAAGACTTAAGAGGCAAGACAGGGAATGGTAAGAAGAAGTTTAGGAATAAGATGATTGTTCCCTAGGCTTGATGATGGTTGTGGAGAAAGAAAGAAATGGGAAGAAGAGACCCAGGAGCGTAGAACTGAGGAAATGTATGATGCTTTCATTGATGCTTGTATTTTGTGTGATGGGACAGGGCACGTACTATGCCCCTAGTTCCTGTCCATGCAAACCTGCAGGCATCCCCTCACCCGAGTCCATCCTTTCCCCCCACTTTGCCACCCACAGGCCCCCTCCTCCGCATCCTGAAAGCAGTCGGGCCTGAGTGTGTCCACAGCTGCCCTGTCCATGGCGGTAGCCACTAGTCACCTGGAGCTATTTTAATTAAAACAGTGGGAAGAGTTCTTTTCTCGGTCCTACTGGCCACGTTTCAAGTGTTCAGTAGCCACATGTGGCTTGTGGCTGCCAACTGGATGGAGCAGAATTAGAGGACATTTATGTCATCACTGAAAGTCCCGTTGGGCAGCACTGATAAGTGACCCATCATCCAGCACTGACATACATCCAGGAGCAGGAGTCACTGAATCTGTAAACTGAGCAGAGACCCCTCCTGCCTTCTTGTGAGGTTTCACCTGCCAGGAGACCTTGATGGGGGGACTCGGAGCCTAAAAGTGCCCCAGGCACCTTCTCAGTCTGCTTTTCCGCTTGGGGCCCTGGGGGTGGCTGGATCCCAGCCCTCTGACTCCTCAGCTCAGTGACTGGAACTCATCCTGACTGCAGATTGGGTCTCCAGTGGGGAGAAAGGAGACATCCTCCACCTGCAGAAGGTAAGGAGGGTCCACAGCAGTTGTCTGGGTCTGTTGGACTCACACCAAGCCTTAGGGAAGGTTTGGTGTGAGAGGCTGTATTCGTTTACTGTGGCTGCTCTCACCACTTACCGGTACTTAGTGGCTTAAAGCAGCACAGATTTCACCTGCCATTCTGGAAGTCAGAAGTCCGAAATGGGTCAGCAGGGCTGCATTCCTTCTGGAGGTTCTAGGGGAGACTCGGTGTCCATGTGTTTTCCATCTTGTAGACGCCTCCTGCATTCTGTGGCTTGTGGCTCCTTCCTTCACTTAAAGCCAGTGGGTAGCATCCTCAGATCCCCCCCCCTCTCTCTTTCTCTCTCTCTCTCTCTCTCTCTCTCTCTCTCGTGCTTGCATCACCACCTTCTTCTCTGACCTGACCTTCTTACCTCCCTCTGGTAAGGACTCTTGTGATGACATTGGGCTCACCTGGATAATCTCCCCATCGCAGGATCCTTACTTTAATCACATCTGCACAATCCCTTTTGCTATGGAAACTCACATATTCACAGATTCTGAGGAGTAGAATATGGACACCTTTGGGGCACGGGCATTAATCTGTCTGCACACAGGCCTGGGAGGCAAAAATGCCCCGCAGCTCTTTCTTTCCACCTGGCCCAACCAGACTCTTAGTGGCCAAGGTTCCCCTCCCTGCTCGTACAGACCTTTATGGCTTGTATCTTTTGGGTACAGGGAAGGCACACAGAGAGACCTCAGGAAGCTGGTTTTATGGAGTGACATTTGATTCCCTAACTCCAGAGAAAAGAGGTATTCATTCCCTTTTTATAAAAAGGAAACATTCCATATACACTGCTTTGAACATTGATTTTTTTTTTTCCACTTACATTTATTGGAGGGGCACCTGGGTAACACAGTCGGTTGAGTGCCGACTCTTGATTTTGGCTCAGGTATTATGTCACAGTTCATGGGATCGAGCCCCAAGCTCCATGTTGTCAGCACAGAGCCTGCTTGGGGTTCTCTATCTCCCTCTCTCCGCACCACTCCCTGCCGCCCCCCCCCCCGCCAATAAATAAATAAATTTTTTTTTTTTTAATATTGGAGATAAGAATATCAATACCTAGGGATCATCTCTTTCTTTTTTGGCTGCATGTTTCTTCATTCTGTGGATATTCCGTAGTTTATTGCACTAATTCCCTATTGATGCTCAGTTTTATTGTTTCCAGTCCTTTGATGTTACACGTAAGGCCATTGTGAATAATCACAGCCTGCCTTTTAGTATTTGTGTATCCTTGAGATCGGTTCCTAGGAATGTGATTGGCAGGGAAAGGGTAAATGATTTTGCATTTTGCATCAAATTGACAATTTTCCTTCCGTAGGAATTGGGCCCCAGTTGCATATGAAAGTGCCTTTTCAGACATCCTTGCCAATAAAAGATGTGGTCCACCAGGTCTTTGTCGATCTGACAGATTAAAAATGGTGCCATCGTAGCTACAGTCTCCCGTCTCTGTGGTTATGAAGAAGATCAGTGGTGATTCTGTCAAGGGTGGCGTCCTTGAAATGGTAGTGGTGGAAGCCAGAGTGTCCTGGGTTGAGGAGCCAGTGGGACGTGAGAAAATGAGACAGAGTGAAACACTTTCCCTGGGCTCACGGAGAGAGACTGGTACCAGAATGAAGACTGCCCTTACGATAGATTTATTTCACTACTAAAAACACTGCATGGGGTTTGAATGGTGTGGGAGGGGGTCCGGTGGAGGAGGAGAGCGGGAGGGGAGGGCAGACAAGAGACCGCCCACAGCGTGCAGCCCCTAAGAAGGCAGGTGGGAGGAGCACAGATCTGAGCCGCAGAGCCCGGCCCGCACCCAGGAGGGGAGACAGCTCCCGGCTTGTAACAGGAGGGAGGGCGGAGGCCGTGGTCACGTGGCCATTCTGGCGGCTTCCGAGGAAGCGAGATTCCTTCTCGCGGGGGTTACTGTAAGAAGTAGGAGGCAGGGCCGTCTGCGCAAAGTGAGGGTGTGTGTATCTGTTGCCACCTAACCGATTGTTCCAAACCTCGGTGACTTAAAACGATGATGATCATGTATCAGATCTCATGGTCTTTGTGGTTCAGGAGTTCAGGACCGCTTCGCTAGAAGGTTCTGGCTCAGGGACTTTCCTGAGTTCCTAGCGGGCTATCAGCCGGGCTGCAGCCATCTGGAGCCTGGACTGGTGCCGAGGGTTCAAGGCCAAGGCGGTTCGCTCCCAAGCGGGCAGTCAGTGGTGCTGCTGGAGGGAGGCCTCGGTTCCTCTCCAAGTTGGTCCCTCCATGGGGCTGCCCGAGTTCCTTGTAACGGGGCTTCCCCCGGAGCAAGCGGTGCGAGAGACCAAGCAACGCTGCAGTGCCTTGGAGCACCCAGCCTTGGAAGTCGCCCCCAAGGCACTCTTGTGACCCGGGTCAGCCCGACGCGGGCGGGTGTGGACACCAGGAGGCTTGGGTCATGGGGGCCAGTCAGGAAGCTGGTTGCCGTGGAGGGCGGAGGGGAGGGTGTGCGAGGGGTAAAGAGATTAGAGGCCTGATGGTGGGGAGCCTCACGGACTTACAGGATGTCCTGCAGGGTCAAGGCTGTTTGCATGTTGGTGACCGTGCTTCCCCAGAGGTGGTGGCATGACAGCCCTACCGCGGGGAGGTGCCCCGGACGCTGCCATGGAGCCGGCAGGTCATTGGAACCGGGCTGGGCGCAGCTCTGCTGGGCGGGGGCACGGGCAGGGTGTGTGGATGAGGAATGTGTGAGTGAGGGGTGATGAAATCCAGGGGGGAAGCGTGAGATGAGAACAGGACGTGCCTGAGGCCTGATGAAGTAGCGAGGGGCGGGGGAGAGTCCTCTGTGTGGTGAAAGAACACGTGTAAGGGGCGCCGGGGTGGCTCAGTCAGTTGAGCGTCTAACTCTCCATTTCGGCTCAGGTCACGATCTCACAGTTCGCAGGATCGAGCCCTGCATTGGGCTCTGCGCTGGGAGTGGATCCTGCTTGAGATTCTCTGTCTCCCTCTGCACCCCCGCCCCCAACTCACACTTGCCCTCTTTCTCGCTCTCTAAACAAACAAACAAACAAACAAACAAAAAACACATGTAGGGAAAGAAAACATGAACAAGGACAACGTTTGGGAGGCTGGATTCAGAGAGACCTTTCTCAGCTATTGTTTTAGGTGGCACAATAGTGTCAGGTGATGACAGGGTCTAGGGTGGCGCCCAAGGTGGAAGGGGACAAACTCGTTACACCGAGGGTCGTCCTCACGCACCCTGACGTCACCCGTCATCTGAGGGCGGTGGGGCTGGGGGAGGCAGACTAGTATCAGCCTTCATCATCTCCGGTAACTAAAGGGTCGGACCTGGGAATGTGTTTGTGACAGCCACCTCCATGGGAAGAATGTGCCCTGAGACTCAGGGAAGCTGGGGATTTAGGTGGGGCGGCGGAGGCGTGTCCCGGTCGAACCGTTAGGACCCAAGAGGACGAGCTCTGGCTTCGCCAGCCCTGGTTCATCACCTGCTAAGTAAAGACCCAATACTGGGGACCCCACCTGCATGTTGAAGGAGGGCACAACGGGCAGGCTGAGATGGGTTGGTCCGCGGAAGCCCGCGGTGGGAGAGAGGCTGTGAAGCCTTCCTGTTGTCCCTTTTCCACCAGGGCCCGGCCTGAGCGCGCTGTGCCGACCAGAGGAGCGTCCGGGTTCTTCCGCTGCCCGTTGTCCGGGGAAATTCCTGTCTGAGTCACACAGGATGGCGGCCGTGGTTCTGCCCCCCACTTGTGGTAAGTCGGGGGGCCCTCAGAGTCCAGGCGGTAAAGGCCCCTGCACCACGGAGCGGGAAAGGAGGGGCCGAGCGGTGAGGCCGGAGTGGAGCCAGATGCCCGGGGGTCACCGGTCCCCGATGTGGTTCTTGGGATTTGGGATTTTGGTGGTTCGAGTGTCTGTGGAGATGTCACCTGTGTGGTGAGTATGGGAGAGCCTCTGAACCGTATCTCTGATTCTTTCTATAAACTTGGAAAAATAACAGTGGTGTCCCTTGAACTTCAGTTTCTTCATCTGTGAAATGGGACTAATAATCTCTTCCTCCAGGTCAGTAAGACCCTTGGCCCTATTTCCTGGGCCTGGGTCCTGGGTGAGACCGGGCCACTCTGACACGTGTCCTGTGAAAGCTGTGTGTGTGTGTGTGTGTGTGTGTCCACCCACACTGTGTGGGGTGGTCATGGGTGTGGCCCTGTGTGTGCGTGTCGGGGTGTGGTCACGTGCAGGTGGGTGGGGAAGCCCCCAGACTGGCGAGTCCTGGCATACAGAGCCGTCCTGGGCTCTCCTGACTCCTTTCTTCTTCTCCAGCTCAGCCTTCCCTGTACTCAGCCTCTCCTCGGAACGGACGCACAGAGGAGGAAGGGTTGGCTAAGGGCTTCCTGACCGGCTGGTTACCGGTGAGTCACTACTCTTTTTTCCAAGTCATTGTTCCTTTGACCAGAAGCTGAATTTGTTCTCCTCCAGTGACCCGGAGCCTCATGGCCAAACCAGGTGTCCAGAGGGCCCCGGGTCTCCGGGCATCTGATGGAGGGTCAGGGGCCCCCCAGGCAATGTCGTGTTTGTCAACGTTTTCTACGTTGCCAAGGTTCCTCCAGGGTCACCGTCTCCATCACGTTCTGCAGAGAGGTTTTTAGGGGAAACTGAGGAAGACCTGACTGTGTCCTAAACTCAAGTACTTGGTGACAGCTGTGGGAGAATCGCTCACCCATTTACCAGGTGTTTCTCTGATCTCTGCCATGTCCCCGGCCTATACTCAGCCCTGCAGATGGAGGGAGATCAGCTTGCAGGACTCCGCAGTCTCCCTGGAATAAGAGAATCACCTCTGTGTTAGGGGCACGTTCACCGTGGGAGCGGGCATAAGCAGACAGGGAGGAGCACCGCAGGCTGAGCCCAGAAGCGGTTGAGAGCAGAGCTCAGAACCCCGCCCACACATCTTGCGCTTCGGGTTCCCGGCCCCTGGTCCCATCGTCCTCTGCCCTTTTCCTGCCCACTTGGTGGGGATGGTCCTTGCCTAAGCCGTGATGTTTGTGACGGTTCAGCACTCGGTGACCTTCGAGGATGTGGCCGTGGAGTTCACCCAGGAGGAGTGGGCCCTGCTGGACCCTTCTCAGAGAACACTGTACAGAGACGTGATGCAGGAGAACTGCAGGAACCTGGCCTCGCTCGGTAAGCCTGACCTCATCCCTGCGTTTACTTAGTCCCGTAACGAGACTTTGTTTGTCGTAGACTCTGGGTCTAGAGTTCTTTCTCGTCCAGCAAGAGAGCGGGACACAGGATTAAAAAATGCGAGAGAGATGGCTCATGTCCAGGAGAAGCCAAGAGCCCCGATTAAGGGTCCTTGCTCCATTTTTATTAGGATCAGAAGGCTTACAAACGTGGCAATGGACGTGCACAAGGAGACCGTGAATCTGTGAACATTAACTCATGGGCGCGAGGGAAACAGGGTCTTGAAGATATGCGGGGTTAGGGGTTTGGGTTGATACAAAACAAAGTCCTGGCACCTGGCCGAAGGTTGTTTACAGCAGATGTGAGGTCCCACCTCTGTTTACCTAAACTTGCCGAGGGGGACAAGACAGACAGAGCATGCTACCTCAGGGTCACCAAGGCACCTTTCTTTTGCTAATTAGCTCCGCTCTGGGCATCTTGGCCCAGCACTGGTCTAAAGTCCTGTTTTCCTGTTTTTACCCTTCCTTCCAGTGAAAGCAGCTTTCTGCTACAGTACTAACGTGGGGGGCGCTTCCACCCTGAACATATAATCTTGTTTACCTCATACACCTTTGGTCTATCCTGGAGCCTTTGCCCCGCCCTCTCTATACCTATTTACCTAATCTTGTTTACCCAAACTTGGGTGTGAACATTCTATGGCTTTCTAATTCTTTCTGCCTTGTTAACCCATCGGTGCAAGCCCAGGGAATTCCTAAGCTTATTCCCCACAATATTCCCCACATTATTGTCCTTTTTTTTATTTTAAATTGAGGTGACATTCACATAACATAAAAGTCACTGTTTTAATTATTAAAAACTCCTTTAATGTTTGTTTATTTTTGAGAGAGAGAGAGAGTGTGAGTGGGGGAGGGGCAGAGAGAGACACACACACAGAATCAGGCTCTGTGTCAGGCCCCAGGTTCTGAGCTGTCAGCACAGAGCCCGATGCGGGGCTGGAACTCACAGAACTGTGAGATTGTGACCTGAGCCAAGGACACTCAACCTACTGAGCTACCCAGGCGCCCCTGTTTTAGCTATTTTTTTTTTTTAATTTTTAAGTGTTTATTTATTTTACAGAGATTGAGAGACAGAACACAAGCAGGGGAGGGGCAGAGAGAAAGGGAGACACAGAATCCGAAGCAGGCTCCAGGCTCCGAGCTGTCAGCACAGAGCCCGACGCAGGGCTCGAACTCACAAACCATGAGATCATGACCTGAGCCGAAGTCAGATGCTTAACTGACTGAGCCACCCAGGAGCCCCTGTTTTAGCTGTTTCTAAGTGCACAATTCAGTAACTTTTGACATAGTAGTATTGTTGTGCAACCATTAATGCTATCTAATGTCAGAACATTGTCATCACCCCTCACCCCCTCCCCGGGAAGTGGCCAGGACCCGTTACCTTCCCCACAGCCCCCTGCTGCCAACCACCCATTTGCCTTCCATTTCTCTGGGTTTGCCTGCTCAGAACATTTCCTGCCAGCAGCATTGTGATCTCTTTGGTCTGGCTCCTTTCAGGCAGCAGAATTAATGTTCGAAGGTCTAGCAGTGTTGCACCATTTTGTGGATTGGCCACGTCTTTAAAATTCACTCATGGGTTGATACACATTTGGGTGGTTTCCATTTACTGGCTGTTACAAACCTTGCTGCTGAGAATATTGGTGCACGGTTTGTGCAAACATGCGCTTTCGGCTTTCTTGGGTATGTGTCGGAGTGGAATGCTGGGTCATATGTTTAGCTTTTTGAGGAACTGCTGAACTGTCTTCCCCAGGAGCTGCGCCAAGGTGGGAGGGTTCCGATTTCCTCACATCTGCCCCAACGTTTGTGCCTCTGATGGTAGCCGTCTTCACGGTTATGAGGCAGTATTTCTTTTCATTGTCGCCCTGATTTGCGTTTCCCTCATGACTGATGACATTGAGCACTTTTTCATGTGTCGGCTGTTCTGGATCTTCTGTGGAGAATGTCTGTTCAAGTCCTTGGCCTGGTTTGAAATTCGGTTGCTTGTCTTTGTTCTTGGATTATACACATTCATTATATGTCGTGAATACTGGTCCCTTGTCCAGAATATGATTCAGAAATAATTTCTCCCAGTTGGTGGCGTATTTTCATTTTCTTGATAGTGTCCTTTGACACACAACAGTTTTAATTTTTTTTAAGTTTGTGTTTGAATTCCAGTTAGTTAACATACAGTGTAATATTAGTTTCAGGTGTACAGTGTATTGATTCAACACTTCCATACCACACCCGGTACTCATCACGACAAGTGTGCCTCTTAATCCCCATCCAAACCGCACCCCCCCCCCCCCCGACCCACAACACACGTGCTCACCACCCTTCTGGTAACCATGAGTTTGTTCTCTGTGGTTAAGAGTCTGTTTCTTGGTTTTCCCCTCTTTCTCTCCTTGTCTCTTTTTTTCCTTTTGCTCATTTGTTTTGTTTCTTAAATTCCACGTGTGAGTAAAATCATGTTTTTCCAAAGAAGACATCCAGATGGCCAACAGACCCACGAAAAGATGCTCAGCGTCACTCACCATCAGGGAAATACAAGTCAGAACCATGATGAGACACCACCTCACACCTGTCAGAATGGCTGAAACCAATGACACAAGAAACAACAGGTGTTGGAGAGGATGTGGAGAAAGGGGACCCTCGTGCGCTGATGGTGGGAAGGCAAAGTGGCTCAGCCCCCCTGGAAAACAGTTCGGAGGTTCCTTAAAAATAGAACTACCCCATAATCCAGCAATTGCTCTACTAAGCATTTACCCAGAGGATACAAAAATACTGATTTCAGGGGCGCCTGGGTGGCGCAGTCGGTTAGGCGGCCGACTTCAGCCAGGTCACGATCTCGCGGTCCGTGAGTTCGAGCCCCGCGTCGGGCTCTGTGCTGACAGCTCGGAGCCTGGAGCCTGTTTCCGATTCTGTGTCTCCCTCTCTCTGCCCCTCCCCCGTTCATGCTCTGTCTCTCTCTGTCCCAAAAATAAATAAAAAACGTTGAAAAAAAATTTTTAAAAAAAAAAAAAAAAACAAAAATACTGATTTCGAAGGAGCACACACACCCCAATGTTTACAGCAGCACTATCTACAATTGCCAACTTATGGAAACAGCACAAATGTCCAGGGACAGATGAATGGATGAAAAAGATGTGTGTGTGTGCGTGTGTGTCTACATACACACACACGCGTGCGCGCACACACACACACACACACACACAATGGAATATTACTCAGCCATAAAGAAGAATGAAATCTTGCCACTTGTAACGAAGTGGATGGAGCTAGAGAGTATTATGCTAAGTGAACTAAGTCAGAGAGAGTTTTAATTTTTATGAAGTCCAATTTATCTCCTTTTTTTTTTTTCTTTTTTTGCTATCATACCTCAAAAATTCTTGCCAAATCCACCAAGGCTATGAACATTTACCCCTGTGTTTTCTTCCAGGAATTTTATAGTTCTCTTCAATTAGGTCTTTGGTCCTTTTGGAGATAATTTTTTATGTGGCTTCATTCTTTTATCTCTGTTTACCCAGTTGCCCAGCATTGCTGTAGAAGACTATTCTTTCCCCCAGTGAATTGTTTTGCTGCCTTGTCCAAAGTTGTGTGACCACAGACTTTACGAGTTTACACTCACTCAGTTCTCGTCCATTGATCTCTGCATCTCTCCTTGTGTAAGTTCTGTAGTGTGTTCTTTACTATTGCTTTGAAGTAAGCTTTGATGTCAGGAGGTGTGAGAATTCCTAATTCGTTCTTTCTCAAGACTGTTTTGTCTGTTCAGCATCCCTTGCAAATCCATGTGAGTTTAAGGATCAGTTTGTCCAGGAGCGCCTGGGTGGCTCAGTCGGTTGAGCGTCCGACTTCAGCTTGGGTCATGATCTCACACTCTGTGAGTTCGAGCCCCGCGTCGGGCTCTATGCTGACAGCTCAGAGCCTGGGGCCTGTTTCAGATTCTGTGTCTCCCTCTCTCTCTGACCCTCCCCTGTTCATGCTCTGTCTCTGTCTCAAAAATAAATAAACGTTAAAAAAAAAATTAAAAAAAAAAAAAGGATCAGTTTGTCCATTTTGCAAATAAAAGCTGTTGGAATTTTGGTAACAATTGCACTGAATCTGTCGATTGCTTTGGTTGTATGGAAGCTATGAACCACGGGAATCTACCCCCAAAACCAAGAGCACACTTACATACTGTATGTTAGCCAACTTGACAATAAATTATATTTAAAAAAATTTACAATTCTGTTGTAATTGGTCTGTAATTGTTACATCTTCTAGATAATTTGACCTTTTAATCACTAAATAAATCATTCTTTGTGTCTTGTAGCAGATTTTGTCTTAAAGTCTATTTTGCCTGAAATTAACATAGCTACACTCTCTTTTGGCTGCTGTCTACATGGAATCTATTTTTCCATCTATTGACTTTCAACCTCTTAGTATGTTTGTTTGTTTGTTTTTGCTTACCTTTTTTTTGTATATTAAATATAATTTATTGTCAAATTGTTTTCCATACCACACCCAGTGCTCATCCCAACAGGTGCCCTCCTCAATGCCCATCACCCACTTTCCCCTCCCTCCCACCCCCCATCAACCCTCAGTTTATTCTCAGTTTTTAAGAGTCTCTTATGGTTTTCCTCCCTCCCTCTCTAACTTTTTTCTCCCTTCCCCTCCCCCATGGTCTTCTGTTAACTTTCTGAGGATCCACATATGAGTGAAAACATACGGTATCTGTCTTTATCTGCCTGACTTATTTCACTTAACATAATATCCTCCAGTTCCATCCATGTTGCTGCAAATGGCCAGATTTCATTCTTTATCGCTGCCAAGTAGTATTCCATTGTATGTATAAACCACATCTTCTTTATCCATTTGTCAGTTGATGGACATTTAGGCTCTTTCCATAATTTGGCTGTTGTTGAAAGTGCTGCTATAAACATGTGGTACATGTGCCCCTATGCATCAGCACTCCTGTATCCCTTGGGTAAATTCCTAGCAGTGCTATTGCTGGGTCATAGGGTAGTTCTATTTTTAATTTTTTGAGGAACCTCCACACTGTTTTCCAGAGCAGCTGCACCAGTTTGCATTCCCACCAGCAGTGCAAGAGGGTTCCCGTTTCTCCACATCCTCTCCAGCATCTATAGTCTCCTGAGTTGTTCATTTTAGCCACTTTGATGGGTGTGAGGTGATATCTGAGTGTGGTTTTGATTTGTATTTCCCTGATGAGGAGTGACGTTGAGCATTTTTTCATGTGCCTATTGGCCATCTGGATAGTCTTCTTTAGAAATGTCTATTCATGTCTTCTCATTTCTTCACTGGATTATTTGTTTTTTGGGTGTGGAGTTTGGTGAGTTCTTTATAGATTTTGGATACTAGCCCTTTGTCTGATATGTCATTTGCAAATATCTTTTCCCATTCCGTTGGTTGCCTTTTAGTTTTGTTGATTGTTTCCTTTGTGGTGCAGAAGCAAATTACTTATTACTTATTACTTATTACTTTGGCTACTCAGGGGCTTTTGTAGTTCCATACAGGTTTTAGGATTGCTTGTTTTAGCTTTGAGAAGATAGCTGGTGCAATTTTGATTGTAATTGCATTGAATGTGTAGATTGCTTTGGGTAGTATTGACATTTTAACAATATTCTTCCAATCTATGAGCATGGAATGTTTTTCCATTTCTTTGTATCTTCTTCAATTTCCTTCATAAGCATTCTATAGTTTTCAGCACACAGATCTTTTACATCTTTGGTTAGGTTTATTCCTAGATATTTTATGGTCCTTGGTACAATTGTGAATGGGATCAGTTTCTTTATTTGTCTTTCTGTTGCTTCATCATTGGTGTATAAAAATGAAACCGATTTCTGTACATTAATTTTGTACCATGCGACTTTGCTGAATTCATGTATCAGTTCTAGCAGACTTTTGGTGGAGTCTGTCAGGTTTTCCATGTATAATATCATGTCACCTGCAAAAAGTGAAAACTTGACTTCATCTTTGCCAATTTTGATGCCTTTGATTTCCTTTTGTTGTCTGATTGCAGATGCTAGAACTTCCAACACTATGTTAAACAACAGCGGTAAGAGTGGACATCCCTGCCGTGTTCCTGATCTCAGGGGGAAGGCTCTCAGTTTTTCCCCATTGAGGCTGATATTAGCTGTGGGCCTTTCATAAATGGCTTTTATGATATTTAAGTATGTTCCTTCTATCCCGACTTTCTCAAGGGTTTTTATTAAGAAAGTATGCTGAATTTTGTCAAATGCTTTTTCTGCATCGATTGACAGGATCATATGGTTCTTTTCTTTTATTAATGTGATGTATCACATTGCTTGATTTGCGAATGTTGAACCAGCCCTGCATCCCAGGAATGAATCCTACTTGATTGTGGTGAATAATTCTTTCTATATGCCGTTGAATTCGATTTGCTAGTATCTTGTTGAGAAGTTTTGCATCCATATTCATCAGGGATATTGGCCTGTAGTTCTTTCTTGTTTTTTGCTGGGTCTCTGTCTGGTTTGAAATCAAAGTAATGCTGGCTTCATAGAATGAGTCTGGAAGCTTTTCTTCCCTTTCTATTTCTTGGAACAGCTTGAGAAGGATAGGTATTATCTCTGCTTTAAACGTCTGGTAGAACTCCCCAGGGAAGCCATCTGGTCCTGGACTCTTATTTGTTGGGAGATTTTGGATAACTGATTCAATTTCTTCGCTGGTTATGGGTCTGTTCAAGCTTTCTATTTCCTCCTGATTGAGTTTTGGAAGTGTGTGGGTGTTTAGGAATTTGTCCATTTCTTCCAGGTTGTCCAGTTTGTTGGCATATAATTTTTCATAGTATTCCCTGATAATTGCTTGTATTTCTGAGGGATTGGTTGTAATCATTCCATTTTCATTTGTGATTTTATCTATTTGGGTCCTCTCTCTTTTCTTTTTGAGAAGCCTGGCTTAAGGTTTATCAATTTTGTTTATTTTTTTAAAAAACCAACTCTTGGTTTCATTGATCTGCTCTACTGCTTTTTTTGGATTCTATATTGTTTATTTCTGCTCTGCTCTTTATTATTTCTCTTCCTCTGCTGGGTTTGGGGTGTCTTTGCTGGTCTGCTTCTGGTTCCTTTAGGTGTGTTGTTAGATTTTGTATTTGGGATTTTTCTTGTTTCTTGAGATAGGCCTGGATTGCAATGTATTTTCCTCTCAGGACTGCCTTTGCTGCATCCCAAAGCATTTGGATTGTTGTATTTTCATTTTCATTTGTTCCCATATATTTTTTTTTATTTCTTCTCTAACTGCCTGGTTGACCCATTCATTATTTAGTAGGATGTTCTTTAACCTCTATGCCTTTGGAGGTTTTTCAGACTTTTTCCTGTGGTTGATTTCAAGTTTCATAGCATTGTTATCTGAAAGTATGGTATGCATCATACATGGTATGATCTCAATTTTTTATACTTATTAAGGACTGTCTGTAACCTAGTATGTGATCTGTCTTGGAGAATGTTCCATGTGCACTCAAGAGGAAAGTGTATTCCGTTGCTTTGGGATGCAGAGTTCTAAATATATCTGTCAAGTCCATATGATCCAATGTTTCATTCAGGGCCCTTGTTTCTTTATTGATACTGTGTCTAGCTGATCTATCCATTGTTGTAAGTGGAATATTAAGTCCCCTGCAATTACCACATTCTTATCAATAAGGTTCCTTATGTTTGTGATTGTTTTATATCTTTGGGGGCTCCTGTATTTGGCGTATAAACATGTATAATTGTTAGCTCTTTCTGATGGATAGACCCTGTAATTATTATATAATGCCCTTCTTCATCTCTTGTTACAGCCTTTAATTTAAAGTCTAGTTTGTCTAAGTATGTCTACTCCAGCTTTCTTTTGACTTCCCATAGCATGATAGATAGTTCTCCATCCCCTTACTTTCAATCTGAAGGTGTCCTCAGGTCTAAAATAAGTCTCTTGTAGACTGCAAATAGATGGGTCTTGTTTTTTATCCATTCTGATACCCTATGACTTTTGGTTGGAGCATTTAGTCCATTTACATTGAGTGTTATTATAGAAAGATATGTGTTTAGAGTCATTGTGATGTCTGTAGGCTTCATGCTTGTAGTGGTGTCTCTGGTACTTTGTGGTCCTTGCAACATTTCACTCACAGAGTCCCCGTGAGGATCTCTTGTGGGGCTGGTTTCGTGGTGATGAAGTCCTTCAGTTTTTGTTTGCTTGGGAAAACCTGTATCTCTCCTATTCTGAATGACAGGCTTGCTGGGTAAAGGATTCTTGGCTGCATATTTTTCCTGTTCATCACATTGAAGATGTCCTGCCGTTCCTTTCTGGCCTGCCAAGTTTCAGTAGAGAGGTCTGCCACTACCCTTATGTGTCTGTCTACCTTTGTATGTTAGGACCCGTTTATTCCTAGCTGCTTTCAGAATTCTCTCTTTATCCTTGTGTTTTGCCAGTCTCACTATGGTATGTCGTGCAGATGATCAATTCAAGTTACGTCTGAAGGGAGTTTCCTGTGCCTCTTGGATTTTAATGCCTTTTTCCTTCTCCAGGTCAGGGAAGTTCTCAGCTATGATTTGTTCAAGTACTCCTTCAGCTCCTTTCTCTCTCTTCTTCTTCTGGAATTCCTATGATATGGATATTGTTCCGTTTGATTGCATCACTTAATTCCCTAACTCTCCCCTCATACTCATGGATTTTTTTATCTTTTTCTCAGCTTCCTCTTTTTCCATAATTTTATCTTCTAATTCACCTATTCTCCCCTCTGCCTCTTCAATCTGTGCTTTGGCTGTCTTCGTTTTATTTTGCACCTCACTTACAACATTTTTTGTTCCTCATGACTATTTCTTAGTCCCTTGATCTCTCTAGCAATAGATTCTCTGCTGTCCTCTATGCTTTTTTCAAGCCTAGCAATTAGTTTTATGACTATTCTCAACTCTTGCTCAGTTATATTGCTTAAGTTGGTTTTGATCAATTTGTTAGCTGTCACTCCTTCCTGGAATTTCTTTTGTGGAGAATTCTTCCGTTTCATCATTTTGGCTAGTTTTCTGTCCCTGATGAGTTTTAAAAGCTTGCTGTGTGCTTTGTACCTGCAAGCACCACCATATTATAGGGAGGGTGGTGGGGGGTCATACACTGTCCAGGGCCTGGCCCTTCAGGAGGTGTTTTTTGGAGAGTGTTACTTGCTCTCTGTTGTTGTGACTTTGGTTATTTTATTTCCCTACTCGTAGTGATGTTTTGGACCCTCTCCAGGTGTGCTTTGATTTGTTCCTTGGAATAGCCCTGGAAAGGAAAACAGGAGACAAAAACATGTAAACACACAAATAAACCCAAAGAAAAAACCCAAAACACCGACTACAAGTAAAGAACAGGGTGGAGGCGGTGCTGACGGAAGAGCAGATACGAAGAGAAACGACAGGAGCGGAGGAGAAAGAAAAAATAAACATTGACCAGGCAGAGAGACTAAAAGGCTTAATCCATAGAGAAAGGAAAATAAAGAAGGAGGCGGGGGAAATGAAACAAAGATAAAGTTACCCAGACAGAGAAACTATACAGCTCGATTATTCCAGAGAGAGAGAAAGGAGTGTAAAGAAGAAGAAGGAGGTGTAGAACATGTATCAAGACAATGGATTAAATATGTCTGTTTAGACAGACCAATAACCAGAGTAACCAGCCTAGGGAAGGAAAGAGATAAGGAGCAGAAGTGGGAGGGAGAATATACCTCTGTCTCCAGAATTGACCTAGAGTTAATCCAGGCAATGCTGCATCACTTGTGGGGAGTAGCTGTCCACAGGGTCTGTGCCCCTCGGTGGATACGCAGTTACCCAGTGCAGAGGGGCGTGGCTTGGCGTCATCTGGACCCACCTCCACTGTGGGCCCACCTTGGTGCTGGGGGGCGGCAATGGTGATTCCCCCAGTCTCTTCTCCACAGACCCCGACCGGTGGACTCAGTTTGAGTCTTCCTCACTGTGTCGCGGGTACAGACGGGACGGTCCTTCTCGCTCCACCAACTCCCCTGACCCTGCGCTTGGCTAAGATTCACAGCCCCGTTCCCATGCGCTCTGGCACTGGGGAAGTGCCTCTCAGTGCAGCCCAATAGGTGGTCCCGGCTGGCTTTGTCTGTGCCACCGCACTTCAAGGAGGACTTCCATCTCCTACTGCAGACCTCGCCACTGAGCCCCCGGGGGTGGTGGACACAGGCAGGCTTTGTTCTGTCCCACCGCACTCTGGAGAAGTGGCCGCTTTCTCCCACTGCAGACTGCGCCCCTGACCTACCACCGAACCCAGGGCTGGCTCCCCTCCTCCCCAGGTGCATGAACAGGGAGCCGGCCCCAGTCCGAAGAGAGTCCTGCCGTTAGAGATGGGATCCCTCTGAGTCTCAGTACGAGGTCATTTTCCTGTGCAGATACAGTCCTACAGTTCCCTAGCCATTCTCTTCCCTTTGTCTCTCCGCAGAAGGGGATCCCTCCCCTCTGTGCCTACCCACCCTGTTCTATCTCCCCCAGTTCACAGTCACCCACCTATCCTTTCTCACGTTGTCCCATTTTCTTCCTGGTAGATTCAGTCTCTTTTCCTCCCAGACTCTTGGGGTTCAGAGTCCTTTGGCTTCAGCACTTCTTTGAGAGAGGCGGGAAGTAAGGATCCCCCTACTTCTCTGCCATGTTGACCCCTCCCTACCTCCTTCTTAGTGTGTTTAGATGTAAGTTGAGTCTCTTACGGAGAGCATATAATTGGATATTCTTTATCTGTTCTGCCCAAATCTGCCTTTTAGTTGGACAGATTAATCCATTAACATTTAAGGTTATTATTGATAAAGACCTACTTATGCCATTTTGTTATTTTCTACATGTTTTCTATCATTTTTGTTCCTCAATTCTTTCGTTGTGTGTGTGTGTGTGTGTGTGTGTGTGTGTGTGTGCGTGTTAAATGTTTTCTCATGGACCATTTTGATTCCCTGTCATTTCTTTTTATTTATTTGTTTTAATGGTTGTCCTGGGGATTACAGTTAACATTTTATTTTTTTTTATTTTTATTTAATTTTTTAATTTAGATCCAAGTTAGCATATAGTGCAACAATGATTTCAGGAGTAGATTCCTTAATGCCACTTACCCATTTAGCCCATCCCCCTCCCACAACCCCTCCAGTAATCCTCAGTTTGTTCTCGGTATCTAAGAGTCTCTTATGGTTTGTCCCCTTTCCTGTTTTTATATTATTTTTGCTTCCCTTCCCTTATGTTCATCTGTTCTGTGTCTTAAAGTCCTCATATGTGTGAAGTCATATGATATTTGTCTTTCTCTAATTTTGCTTAGCATACTACCCTCTAATTCCATCCACGTAGTTGCAAATGGCAAGATTTCATTTTTTGATTGCCAAGTAATATTCCATTATATATATATATTATATATATATTATATATAATATATATATATGTGTGTGTGTGTGTGTTATATAATGTGATATATACATATACACCACATCTTTATCCATTCATCCATCGATGGACATTTGGGCTCTTTCCATGCTTTGGCTATTGTCGCTAGTG
This sequence comes from Neofelis nebulosa, assembly GCF_028018385.1. Lineage (NCBI taxonomy): Eukaryota > Metazoa > Chordata > Mammalia > Carnivora > Felidae > Neofelis > Neofelis nebulosa. The sequence continues at coordinate 163,528,471 of NC_080785.1, forward strand.
CTGCTATAAACATGGGGGTGCATGTGTCCCTTCGAAATAGCACACCTGTATCCCTTGGATAGATACCTAGTAGTGCAATTGCTGGGTCATAGGGTAGTTCTATTTTTAATTTTGGGGGGAACCTCCAGACTGTTTTCCAGAGTGGCTGCACCAATTTGCATTCCCACCAGCAGTGCAGAAGAGATCCTCTTTCTCCACATCCTTGCCAACATCTGTTGTTGCCTGAGCTGTTAATGTTAGCCATTCTGACAGGTGTGAGGTGGTATCTCATTGTGGTTTTGATTTCTATTTCCCTGATGATGAGTCATGTTGAGCATTTTTTTCATGTGTCGGTTGGCCATCTGGATGTCTTCTTTGGAAAAGTGTCTCTTCATGTCTTTTGCCCATTTCTTCACTGGATTATTTGTTTTTTGGGTGTTGAGTTTGAGAAGTTGTTTATAGATTTTGGATACTAATTCTTTATCGGATATGTCATTTGCAGCTGTCTTCTCCCATTCTGTCGGTTGCCTTTTAGTTTTGCCGATTGTTTCCTTCACTGTGCAGGAGCTTTTCATTTTGATTAGGTCCCAGTAGTTCATTTTCGCTTTTGTTTCCCTTGCCTCTGGAGACGTGTTGAGTAAGAAGTTGCTGTGGCCAAGATCAAAGAGGTTTTTGCCTGCTTTCTCCTCAGATTTTGATGCCTTCCTGTCTTCCATTTAGGTCTTTCATCCATTTTGAGTTTATTTTTGTGTATGGTGTAAGAAAGTGGTCCAGTTTCATTTTTCTGCCTGTCGCTGTCTAGTTTTCCCAGCACCACTTGCTGAAGCGACTGTCTTTATTCCATTGGATATTCTTTCCTGCTTTGTCAAGGATTAGTTGGCCATACGTTTGTGGGTCCATTTCTGGGTTCTCTATTCTGTTCTATTTATCTGAGTGTCTGTTCTTATGCCAGTGCCATACTTTCTTGATAATGACAGCTTGTAATACAGCTTAAAGTCCGGCAATTAACATTTTAATTCATAGCAGCCTATTTTGATTTAATACCAACTTTGTTTTGATAGTATATAAAATTTTTGCTCTTATGTACCTGCGCGCACACACACCTGCTTTCGTTTTGCCACAAATTACACCTTTATACCTTGTGTGCCCATTAACATAGATTTACAATTACTGGTGTAGGCATTTATCTTTTAAATCATATAAGAGAAAGAGTTTCAAACCAAAAAGATAAGCATTATAAACCAAAAATAGCCAATTACTATTGGCCTGTGTATTTTCAATTATCAGGTTATTTCTTTATGTGGATTTGCATTAATATCCATTTTCCTTTCATTTCAGCCTGAAAGTCTTCCATTAGCATTTCTTGTAGGGCAGATGTGCTCGTGAGCTCTGTGCCTCTCAGTGTAACCTTATACTTGGGGTTTCTTAAGCTTCTTGGCTGTGTACATTTGTGTCTTTGTCAAATTTGGGGAAATTTTTGCCCGTATTTCTTCAAATATTCTTTCTACCTCATTCTCTTCTCCACTTAAGGAATTCCCATGATGTGTATATTGGTATGTTTGATGGGATCCCACAGGTCTCTTGGGCTCTGTTCTTATTTTTTTTCCTTCTTTTTTCTTTCTGTTCTTCCAGGGAGGTAATGTAAATCATCCTGTCTTCATGGTTATTGATTCTTCTGCCTGCTCACATCTGCTGTTGAACTCTCCTTGTGAACTTTTCATTTCAGTTATTGTACTTTTCAACTCCAAAATTTCTGTGTAGTTTCTCTTTGTCATTTCTGTCTCTTTCACATGGGTTCTAGTTCATCAGAATTGTCACGGTTTCCTTTAGGTCTTTGAGCATACTTAAAAGAGTTGACTTAAATCCTTTGAGGGGCGCCTGGGTGGCCCAGTTGGTTGAGCGTCCGACTTCAGTTCAGGTCATGATCTCTTGGTTCACGAGTTTGAGCTCCACATCGGGCTCATTGTAGTCAGCCTGTCAGTGCGGAGCCCAGTTCGGCTCTTTCTGCTTACACTCTCGCTCTCAAAAACTAAATAAAAAACATTTAAATTCTTTGACTAGTGAGTCTGATGTTTGGGCTTCCTTCAGAGCAGTTTCTACTCTTTTTTTTTTCTTGCAGTGGGCCATACATTTGTTTCTTTGCCTGCCTCATACTTTTAGTGTTAAAACTGGACATTTGGAACATTATTATACAGCAATTCTGGAATCCGATTTCTCTCCACCACCAGAATTTGTTATCGTTGCTGTTGAATGTATGTTTAGTGATACCTGTATACTAATTTTGTAATCTGTATTTGTCACATGTGGTCCCTGAAGACTGTTACGTTAGTTTCGTGGTTAGCTAGTGGTTGGTCAGAGATTTTCTTGGGCGCCTGGAACAAAAAGTAAAACACCTGTAGTCTCTGCAGATGTGTTCTGTGTGGGTGTCCAGGGCCTACCTTCAAAATCAGCAGGCAATTGGCAACTCTCCATAATCTTTACTTTCTGCTTGTGCAGAACCTGAAGGTCAGCCAGAATTGAGGACTTAATGCAATTTCAGGTCTTTTCTGACCCTGGCTTTCTAGATTCAAAGAAATATGAGGGAAATTTTTTAGAAATTCCCCCAAACATCTTATTCCATAGTTTTCCTCCCAGTCTTCTTGGTTAGTTTTTTGTTTTCCTCTACTATTTCACTTGCCTCTGGTGGTGATGGCTGAGATATTTGCCTTTAAATGTGTTCAGCACATGCCTCGTGGGTAGACAGCTCAGCCCCTGGAGAGTGGGATTAGATAAATAAAGGCAATATGGAAACCAATTTGACAATAAATTTCATATATTGAAAAAAAAAAGTAAGTGTAAGAAAAAGTTTATAAAGTAAAAAAAAAAATAATTAAAAATTAAAAAAAAAAAGATAAAGGCAAGCCAGAAAAGTCAAATCAGACAACCACGGATCTTTGACAATAAATAGGTCCCCCCTGCTCCCTGCAGTACTAGGAATGTGGGCTGTCATCTGCAAGGTCACAGCCAAAGCAGTGAATAGATTAGACAGGGGTCAGTTAAAATGTCAGCTGGTTGTTGTCCTTGATTAAACATTTTCCAGTTGCTGTAAACTTTTGATAAGTTTCCAAAGTTCTGATAAAGTTGGTTCTGATGGTGTTCCCCAGTTTAGTCACTGTTTTTGTGGAGTTATGGACTTTTGGTTTAACAGCCCTTAATTTTCACTGTTGTCACTTCTCACAAGTCTTTCTGAGGCACTTCGATGTTCCTGAGTCTGTGCTGGGTTTAGGAATGTAGTGATGAATGAGACAGACGTGGTCCCCACCCTCCTGGAGCTTTCTGTCTGATGCCTTCCCTGTGAACTGAATAGCTGTTCCTTACCCTGACTTTATATTCTCTGTGGTTAAAAGCTTTAGAAGTATGTTATGTAAACTTGGACATGGACTTTGGGACTGTTTATATCCTGTCACCTGGACATTGAGGATGCTTGAATTTTTGTTTCTGGAGAGTTACTATACCCATTAGAATTTATGCGTGGTTACTCCACTGTTGCAGAAGTCATAGTGGCTCATCTTCAGAATTGTTGGCTCCAGTTTCATGGAGTTGCTTGTCACCTGCACAGTCCCCCTACATCATGTGTCTTTTCTCCACAAATAGGGTGTCATGTTGATAAACCCAGTCTGACCTCCCAGCTGGAGCAAGAAGACAAAGTGATGACACAGGAGCGAGGAATTCTTCCCGGCACCTGTCCAGGTGAGCACCCGGTGGATAGGCGGATAGGAGTCTTCTTAAGGAATAGGTCTGGCCAGTGATTTGGGGCATGGGAATAGTACATTCAGGAAACGTCAATCAGGAAAGTTTGTAACATGTCCTTTTTTCTGGCAGAGATGGTCAAGAACATTTGGTATGAGCTTCTTCGTGTATGTTCCTTCTTTTTACCTTTCTGTTCAACATCTCATGCGTTACCTTGGACTCAGAGGGGGGAAAAAAGACGTATCTCTTTTCCTTTGAAGTGTACTTAACATATAGTGTTACATCAGTTTCAGGTGCACAACGTAGTGATTTGATAAGTTTATAAGTTATACTGTGCTCACCACAAGTGTAACTGCTGTCTGTCATCGGACAATGCTAATACATTTCTTTTCCTTTTTAAGTTTAAATCTCATAGGAGCACTTTATCCAATTCCTTCCTACTTTGCATTCCTGATAATCCCTTCTTTTGTAAATCTCTGATCAGTCTTAATCCTTCTAGAATCCTTTAATACCTATAGTTTTCATACTCACATCCCTTTCATGGCAAACTTCCTCAAAAACCCTGGTCCCTCAGAGTCTGCCTTTACTCATGTATGTACTTTACTATTCCTTTCCTCCATCAACTTAAATTTCTTTTCAATTTGTTTCAGGTTTGGAGACTGTACTTAAAGCCAAATGGTTAACTCCTAAGAAGCACGTTTTTAGAAAAGAACATTCCAATGGTATTAAAGCGGTAAGACTAACCTGGCTGATTTCTGGTTTTTTACAGTAGGAAAGTAAGTTAGAAAAGTCACAAAGTAAACAGTCATAGTATCATTTACAGATGAGGAAATTTTGTCTCTGGAGAGATACTGTGAAAAGTTGTGAATTTGGAGAAAACCGTAAGTTAGCTCCAAACTTGTTTCCTCACTGGGAGTTTCCACTTGTAAATATTTCCTTAAACGTGACTACGATATTGATCGTTGAAATATAAAGTGGTCTTAAGTTTATCAGAAGATGCTCTGTGAATATGATAAGGATTTGTGGCAAAGCATCCTTCTTTTTTAACTTCTAACAGCTCAAACTTGGCAGAAGCCACATACAAGCACTGAAAATAGCCAAAATGTCAATTGTAATAATGTAACAGAATTCCTGAAAAAGAGAATTCCTATGACATAAAATTCATTAAATATTAAAAATACTATAAATGATAGTTATCAATTCATCTCTTAACAGGAAAGAAATCATCTCGGAGTGAAAGTCAATGAATGTAATCAGTGCTTTAAAGTCTTCAGCACAAAATCTAACCTCACTCAGCACAAGAGAATTCATACTGGAGAAAAACCCTATGACTGTAATCAGTGTGGCAAGTCCTTCAGCAGTAGATCCTACCTGACCATTCACAAGAGGATACACAATGGGGAGAAGCCCTATGAATGCACGGACTGTGGCAAAGCCTTCAATGATCCCTCATCCCTTAGGCTGCACGTGAGAATTCACACTGGAGAAAAACCCTACGAATGTAATCAGTGTTTCCACGTCTTCCGCACCAGTTGTAACCTCAAAAGCCACAAGAGAATTCATACGAGAGAGAATCACCATGAATGTAATCAATGTGGCAAGGCCTTCAGCACGAGGTCCTCCCTCACTGGGCATAATAGTATTCATACGGGGGAGAAACCTTATGAGTGCCACGACTGTGGGAAAGCCTTTAGGAAGAGCTCCTATCTGACCCAGCACATGAGAACTCATACTGGAGAAAAACCCTATGAGTGTGATCAGTGTGGAAAATCCTTCAGCAGTAGCTTTTCTCTTACTGTGCACAAGAGAATTCACACTGGGGAGAAACCCTATGAATGCAGTAACTGTGGGAAAGCATTCAATAATCTCTCCGCTGTTAAGAAACACGTGAGGACTCACACTGGAGAGAAACCCTACGAATGTAATCATTGTGGAAAATCTTTCACCACTAACTCTTACCTTTCTGTGCACAAGAGAATTCATAATAGGTGGATATGAGTACAGTAATTAGGAAAGCGTTCATTGATCTCTTAACCCTCAGACAACTGACGGGAACTCACTAGATGGGTGGGTTATCTGCTGCTGCCTAAAAAATTTCCCTCCAAAACATAGTGGCTTCAAACCTCATACATTTATTATAATTTCTGTAGGTCGGGAATCTGGAAGCGTTCTAGCTGGGCAGTCCTGGCGCAGAATCTGTCATGAGGTGAAATCAAGATGTCTGCTGGAGCCACAATCATTGGA